>NC_090935.1:1155863650-1156181775 GCF_040938575.1 Ambystoma mexicanum
GGTCTCCGTGCCCTATTGAAATCCTTGGAAACCTATTGCTTAGAAAATTATATTTCAATAAATGTTGCGAAAACCAAGGTGATTCAATTTGGCACTCACAGGCAGGGATCTAAAATCCATCAATGGCCATTGCAATTATCAAACTTGGATTCAGTTCCCTCATATGTCTACTTGGGAGCCTTAATAACCCAGCAAGCGAGTTCGGTGGGATATGAGAATTATATAAAGCAAAAAGCGATTATGACACTGTCCCAGGCTTGATTGATCAAGGCCAGGTACTGCAAATTTTCATTAAAGCCAATTATAACTTATTATAAACAAAAGTACGTACCTGTGGTCACATATGGCAGTGAAGCCTTTAAAATAAAAACCTATGAATATTGGTCTGCTCTAGGTGGTCATTTTTGGAAACGTGTGTTAAACTTACCTATGTCAATACCCATAGGCACGAGTTAGGTCTGCTGTCGCTATATGCAATCTACAAATGGAAACTTTGTTCCTTATATAGGAAATGCTTAATGGCAATTGACAGAAACTCTGAGGGGTTAATGTACATTGCGGCAAATTACCTGTTAAAATCAAAAGATAATTTCCCTACAGTGTGGCGAAGGGAATCCTCATACAATTGAATTTTTCTGACCTCTCTCTGATCAAAAATCCTAATGCGGCCAAAAAGCGATTATGGAAACTTGACTGGATTAAGACTAGGAATGCCTGTACCTCGTATCAGACATTCACGGACAACCCATTCAATTTGAAGCGTTATGATATGGTGGAGCCTTATTTAATGCTGTTTCCAAACTCTCGTCAACAAGACTTTGCTGCGCTTTCGTTTACATATATGGCCTACCCATGAAGTATTGTGCAGAAGAAAACTCTTACCACCAAAAGCATTGTCTTGCCGATATTGTCAATCTGCTCCGGAAACGTTGAGACACTTATGTGCAAAATGTGTAATATTACTCCCACAGAGGATTTTGTTTTTTTAAGCATTTATTCGAGGGATCATACATTGAGTCTACTACAGAATTATGGGACTTGCTATTTCACACTGTAAGGAAAACTGTTAGCTATGCTATTTTGAACTTTTTGTACGGTTTAAAAATGAAAAAAGCTAGAGAAAAAATGGAGCTAATCAATTTAACTTTCATGTTTTTACACATATCTGTTAAACATATCAATTTGTAACAAACAACTATATATGTATAAATGCTGTATTTTACCAAATATGTTTTGATAATATTGTAATGTTGAAAGAAATCAAGATTTTCTTTTATCTTGATTAAAACAACAATAAATACATAAAAAAAATAATATTGACATTGATATTTTATTTCTATCACGCTCATACACAAGTGTTTCAGAGCGCGACAAGGCAAAGGAAGGGGAACAGAGGAGAAACAAAAACAACGATTTTACTAGGCCCAGTGACATTGAGAACGCGCAAGTGCATGGTAGAGAGGGAGAAGTGCATGGAAGAGGGAACAAAAGGAGAGTGCGGAGCAAGGAGGGAAAAAAACTAATAATAATAAATAAATTAATAAATAAAAAGGCAACAAACAGCTGGAGTGCAGCCAGCAAGTGGCAATGCTGGGTTTAAGGCAGCAGGCAGGGTAGGTCTGATAAGTGCAGGAAGAACAGAAAAAAGGGGTGGGGGCTGTATGGGTACAGTTACAGACCCCAGTGCAAGGGGTAGCCCGGAGGCAGTGCGTGCAGGTGGCAAGAGGAGCAGGTACCTGGGCCCGGAGGAAAGAAGGTGGCCAGGTACATGGTGCTGAGGCAGAGTAGAGTCAGCAGGGGAAAGGGGTGGGCAAAGGCAGAAGCAAAGAGGAAGGTTTTGAGGTGCTTCCAGAACCGGAGATGGTTCTCCTCAAGTTTTAGAGTATTTATGACTATGGGTGTTATATGATGAAACGTCCATGTCTCACTGCACTACAGCTTCACAAAATAAGGACTGACACAAAAAAAGAGGATAGAGGAGTAATTATTTCATTACTTACCAGTAATATTCATAAGTCCAAGTCTTAGTCTTTGTTGACACAGACCTGCATTCCTCATCACACAATGGTTGGCGGGACATGGGGCGCACTACAAGGGCATCTAACAAGGATGAGTGTTGAGGGTGATACACTACCACTGTGGATGATTTAATAACTAATGGGTTTAGGAGGCAATGGAGTGTCTACCTCTCAGGGGTGGTCACTCGTACAAGGAAGAGTGGGACTTTGTGTAATTAAGATTATAGGCAAGTAATCAGGGAATCAGCAATCAGGGAATCATGGAGAAACACATCTGCAGCCTTATCAGCACTATTTTTCGGAGGCACTTAATCACTGTTGCGAGTCTAGGGCAGTGTGTTTCTTTCCAATGTGAATCAACGATCAATTGGGCAGATCAGGGAGCATGTTTCAGAAATATTTGGCAGCTAAGTTGGATGCACTGATCTATTTCAAGCCGACCGCATCGATTCTGGGTAAGCACTGTCTCATTGCATAATGCTGAGCTGAGCTCAGCTGTGTGTATGGTTGTTGTAGGGCTGGGCTGCAGGCTGACCCTAGTGAGGGCTCACATTTCTACAATCACATTTGGGGTCAGGGGAGTATTCAGCATTGCAACATTGGGGGGTGAGGTGAGCCATGAAATACAGTGTGTGTATGCAGTGTGTGTAATAGTCTCATGCACACCCTTGTAGGGGAGGACTGGCCGCGAGGCCCTCCTCACCTGCAGCCTTCTCCCCAGGTGAGGACCATGACTCGGTGGGCGTCCCCTCATGCCACCCGGGCCCAGGTGGAGGAGGGTTCACCCGCCGACGACATTGCCCACACGTATCCGTTCCTTGCATATACCAAAATTCAGTTAGGCCTAGAAGCCATCTTGTCTAGCAAACATGGCGTGAGTTCAGCACACTGTAACGCGGCCCCCACCTTTGGAGGGCCTTTCATGCATCTCTGCCGCCGCAGTAGCCCTGGTAGATCCGCTGCGAGCGCGTTCCCATGAGAAAGTCGGATATGAGCTAAACCCGAGATGCCAACACTGTAACATTTTATCATTCACAATGTAATATTGCACCCCGCATGACCTGGTCCGCGAGGCCGGGGTGACGGGGAAAAAGCTGAAGCATCACTATCTGAAGAAAGTAGAAAACAATTCAAGTATTGGTATTAACGAACTACCTCTGTTTAAACAGATCCTGTAAACTGTGAATAAACCATAAAGATGTAACGTTATATGATATCACCCCAGGTCTGGACTAGTGCTGCTATAACCACAGAGAAAGATGTCGACCAAACGTGTAACCTTTATCTGTATAAGTGCTCTTTCAATATTATGTAGAAACCTGAACTCATATATGTTTTCTTAATCACCCAAAGCGGCGAGCATCAATCTCTGTAGGCCATAACCTAGAACTACCTCGTGTAACGTCTAATGTACATAAAATACGCACACAATGTAGTGAATATAATGTTAGGTAATGAAAAGGTACTGGGACCGACTGTATTAAAGAAATGTGTAACGAAATTGAAATATATATATATGTGTGTTTAAATAACATCAAAATAAGGCAGAACATTATAAAAGTTCTGCATTCAAAAGTCAGCAACGCACGAGGAAAAAACCTTTGTGAATATATGCAAGGCCATTCTCCCTCCCACCCTACCAAGCCTGCCAGATAAAAAAGCTAAGACTTGTGCCGCGCTCCCTCACCTCCCCCAACCAAGCTGGAGCTACTTCAGAGAGTCAGAGGCCCCGGTACCGCACCCAAGGCCACAGCCCGCCACCTGTGTTATTTACAGCACGGTAATAAACCCACGTTTGAATCCACTGATCTACCAGCACCCTCTCGTAAATCCCACAACCCCCCTAGACCCCCCAAGAATCATGACCCCGTGCAAGGACGACCCCCATCATTGGGACAAGACACAGAGACCCATTTATATAATAACTTCTAACGCGGCAGACAGACATGTATCATTCGGCTCAGGCCCCAGAGCCCAGCCCCTCGACCTAAAATACCGGTCAATAGGACACAGGTAAATCTCACCCCAACCGACAACCACCAGACCTCTCACGAGGTGCATTCCTCATGTGTTGCGTTTATTTTATAAGATAAACTGCTGAGCGATTTATTGATGAACTTAAATGTCGTTTCTTGAATAACTGCAGTGTGCATGGCCTAGGGCAAACGAGTCAGGAAAGGTATTCATCTTTGTCACAGGCTGCCCCAGCATACCAACACCGCGCGGATGACCTCAAGCTGGCCTGCCAGGCCCAACCCAACCCACGAGGCTGACCAGTGACGTCCTCACGCCAAGACCAACCACGCTGCAGCAACACCTATAGTTAGTCGACGCCACCCAATCCCAATTAACTTGTGCCCCCTATAGTGTGTAGGTGCTGATGACGTTTTTTGTATTAGAAATACGCCTGTCTTTGCTATTGTCAGACAGAGCGCTCTCGGAGGTTGCAGAGTTCTTTGCATGCCCTATTCTTTGGATAAACTCCCACTTACGCTCACCCGCACTCTGTCTTGGCCTTATTCCCACTACGGGAGAGTCCCTTATTGTCTCTCATTGCGGGGAGGATCGTGCTGAAATTGGGGGCGCTTCCTTTCAGTGGTGACCCCGATAGCGTGATATCTCCAAATTATTTTTCCTAACTCCTTTTTAACGACCCCCTTGTGGCACGAGAATCTCCGGTCGAGAAGGGATACGCACGGTGAGCCGGCTCCGGGAGGCTGCCCGCCAACGGCGACCGGCACAATAAGAAGTGCGCACTCAATGAGAAAGGGTACGGGATCCCGATTGGAAAAAAATCCCCTTTGAGTGCCGCTCGCCGGAGCCAGGGGCTGACCGTTGAGTTACCGGTGACACTGCCTGGACGGACCCAGTTTCGGAGACTATCGGTTCAAGACGGGCACGTGAGTACTGAGTGCGAGCGATCGTAAAGGGGAAGGGAGGGGAAATTGTGAACAGAAGAACGGGGACAGGTAGAGGAGAAGAATAACGGGGGTCTACTAAAGACGGGTCTTGAAACTTTCTTTATCTTTTCTTTGAATATGGCCATTAGGAGTAAGAAATAAGTGAAGTGGTAGAAGTGACGGAAACCTAGCTCCGAAAGGGGGTGGAAGGCGGCGCCGCATAGTGCTATCTAAACTAGTACTGGGAATATGTGAAGAAGTAAGAAATAAGTTATTGGTGTCTGGCAAAGGGAGACACCGGGAATATTTTTTAGTGATTGCTACTCTCTCTATTTCTTTTTTCCATTCCACGGGGCAGGGGGTGAAAGCGAAAAGGGTATAAGATAAATATACTTGTAGAAGAACTATAAAATAGGGAGCACATTCTGAGGAGTGGGGACTAAGTAGTGGCACGTACAGACGTGAACACAGTAACCTTAGCGGAAAAACAGGGACAGCTGGCCAGGGAGGAAAGGGAGGAAAAAAGACGAGGTGTGAGTGGAAAAGCATTGTGAAGGGTGCGCGCACCGTGTGAGTATTGGAGACGAACGGTTGACCGCGAGGTGGTGCCAGAGAGTGTTGGCCATAACTAGTAATTGATCAGTTGCAAGTGAAATCACATGAGAGTGTCTGGGAATGGGAAGGAGATGAGCTATGGTGAGTGAGAAAGGATTTGCGCAGTGAATAAAATTGGGTGATAATCTTTGAGACGTCCGCTCTTGTCTGTGCCATAAAGGTATACATACGCATATCTACACCTAACTAAAAGTAAAGAAGGTGGACACGGCTGTGTTAGTGATTTAGAGAATGGGGGCAGAAACTCCCTTGTCACATATTTGTAAGAGCTTACCGGGATACGCTGAACGAATAAATAAATATCACGATCAATGGGTAACAGAATTGAAAGGGGAGGGTCTGCCCCAGATTTGGCCCGAGGGAGGGTCTTTTGACAAAAGCGTTCTTGATATGGTACGAGCATGTATTAGCCTCAAGTATAAGGGGAAACAATGGCAAAATAGGAAGGAGATATTAGATCTCTGGAGATTGTTTAAGGAAGTACCCCCACCCAAAGCTCCGGCACCAAATATTGATCTACCTTCCACCACAGATAATCCACTGATGATTCCAAGAGAGGAAAAGGAACAGCTAAGTACAGAACAACCTGCGGAGGTGATTAGTTTGTACCCAATATTACATAAACCAGCCCCCGCAGCAGGATATAGCGACCCTACTTATGTGCCTCCCCCCACAACTGGTACACCACAAAGACCAACCACCCCCCCGCCATACGAAAGCACCAGAGAGCGCGCCCAGGGAAGCACACAGAGGGTGGATATAGAGAAGCTAACGAGTGACTTAGAGTCGAGGCTTACTGTGGCAAGGGATGAACTCTCAAGAATAAAAGACATATGTGAGCGCACAGCGTGCGCCCCTACACAATCAGGACGCACGTCTAGAGCGTCGAGCGAAAGTAGACAAATTGAGGAAGGATGGAAAAAGGGGGAAATACTGTTCAGAATTGAGGAAGAGCCGACACGAATAATAGAGGTAGGAGCAGTAGAAGGGAGCATTGGTGATGTATCACGAGAGAGAGGGATCAGAGAGGACTTGTTATGTGATGTCAGAGGAGGGTTGGATGAGAGTGATCGGTTGAGTATGGCAGTAGGAGGGGAAAGCGAGGAGGTGGACGGTGCATGTTCGCTAGGGACTATAGACGACGAATGGATGGGACGACTAAGAAATAGGGTGGGGAAGATGGCGTCATTGGAGTCAGCAGCGACTAAGGAAAGGGAGGGTGCAACTGCAAAAGGGAAGTTACAACTTCCATTGATACACAGAGGGGGGGGAGACCAAACTATATACCATGGGCTCAGATGGATAAGGCTAATTTAATGAAATTATTGCCCCAGCTGTCAGGAGGGGCGAGCAAGTGGATATATGCATTTGAGAAACATACCGCCGGCATACCGTTGGCAGTAGGCGATGTGAAAAGCCTACTAGTATCCGCAGTAGGAGACCAAGCGGACAGAGTATGGGCTAAGGCTGGTTTCCCGGCCGTGACGTTAGAGTGTGATCGCCATGATGGGGCTTCCTTTAATACAGTACGAGCAAGGGTGTGGGACGCACTGCGGGAGACATTCCCAGATACCCCTGATTTGCAGTCAGTAATGCAATGTACAATGAATGACGGGGAGGATGCTATGGATTACATTCTCCGGGTGCAGGAGATGTGGAGAGCGGAAACGGGCACGCCCTGGCACCAATCCACATCTCTATTTTATTTTATCATTAAGAGAGGGCTCCCAAAAGAGGTGCAGAAGGCACTCGATAAAATAGCGGGCGTTGAGGCAAAGGGGTGGCCAGAGATCCAAAGTATAATAGTACACCATTGCAAACGGATCAAAGAGAGAGAGAGGGAAGTAGCACAGAAAAGGTTGGCAGACGAGGCAAAGTTGGTACAATCAAAACTGGTGAAGGTTGCAGCAGCGGTAGCAGGGCTCCCACTCATGAGGGAGGGAGAGGAAGGAGAGGAGGGGCAAATAGCAATACAAGGAAGAATAGCAGCAAATTGGGCAGGACAAGGACAACGACAGTGGACTGAGCAGGAGCAGAACGGAGGTCCAACGTGGCAAGAGTGGGCCCCAGGAGGGGGAAGAGGTGGGTACAGGGGCCGAAGAGGAGGACAAGGGTATGGAGGAATGGGAGGAAATGGGTGGCAGGGTCCCAGAGGTCCACAGGGGAGCTGCTGGAATTGTGGGAGATGGGGGCACTACTCAAGAGAGTGCAGGAGCAGACAAAACAATGGGTTCCAGGAGACAGAGCAGTACGGACACCCCCACCCAGGAAGCCCCTACGGCCTCCCCATGGGACAATACCAGCAACCAGAAAATGTGGGACAAAGAAGTAACGCACAACTACACGGACATCAGTACAGAACACAAAACCACCCACAGAATAATGACAATATGCAATACACGCCAGGTAACACTTTCGCCACAGTAGCTAATGGAGCGCCTGCCCCCGCACCTTACAGCGGGGTGTCAGTAGTTTCGGGGAACATTTTCGATCAAGGGGGGGCAATGAGACACCCCGCATAGGACAGCCCACAGAGAGCACTTGCGTGTCCAGTACTATCTACGACCCACAACGCATCAGAGGAACCATTGATAGGAGCGCAGATAGGAGACAAGCAGTTCATATTCATGGTGGATTCGGGAGCGGAGAAATCATGCATTAGAGAGGGCCGGTTCCCGTTATCTAATAGAACGTTAGAGACGCAGGGGTTCTCTGGGGCTGTAATTGAAGTTCCTTACACAGAGGTATTGGATGTGACAGTAGGGGGTAAAACAGTGAAAGCACCCTTACTGTACTATGAACACTCTCCCATTAATTTGCTGGGGAGAGATCTCTTAAGCAAACTAAATATGACAATATCATTCACAGGGAGCGGTATCGTATGTTCGACGCCAGGCATATGCCCCCTCCGCATATTAGCAGTAATACACGGCCACACAATCATGCAAGAGATCAGAGGGTTGCCAAGAAACGAGGAGATGTTTGTTGAGGGCATGAGAACATTGGCTCTCATAGTACCAGAATTAAAAAGGATGGATTGGAGGATTCCAGCCGAATTCCTTTTCCGCCCCATAGCAAGCCCCGACACTGCTCCCGGGTCAGTGCTATCGTTGGATTTACACGCAGTACACGTGTCAGCAAACAGGATATGTGTGATTGGCGTTGACATGGAAGGATGTGAGTGGCGGACAGTACTGTGTACAAATGCAAATATCCCACTGAGGGAGCTCTCGGACGAGGAGCTATTTTCTGACACTGAGACAGATGGCGAAATAGTGATGGAACTAGCAATGCCATGCGACATTGTAGTTACAGCCAGAAAAACTAAAGTTGAATTAATGGCAGTAGTAGGAGCACCACATACATTTTTTGATGATGACATGAGGTCAGTACCCACTAACCTATGGACAAATGGCCCCCACGATGTGGGGTTACTACATGGGGTTCAGCCTGTGGTAATAAAACTTAAACAGGGAGCAATCCTACCCCGGGTAAAACAATATCCATTGTCACGCGAAGCAGAAGAAGGGATCAGAGAGACAATAGATGCACTGCTAGCACAAGGAATAATAGTGCCCTCAAACTCCCCATGCAACACATGCATTTACCCGATTAAAAAGGCGAAGGGAGGTTCATGGAGGATGATACAAGATTTACGCCCACTCAATGATGTGATTCAGAAGGAGTTCCCTTTAGTCCCGAACCCGGCGACAATACTGTGCAACATTCCGAAAACGGCATCCCACTTCACAGTTATTGACTTGAAAAATGCATTTTTCTCGATTCCCTTAGCAGAAGAGAGCAGGTACTTAACAGCGTTTACACTAGGGGGGAGGAGGTTCGAACACTGCAGACTACCACAAGGATATTGCGAGAGCCCAAGCATATTCAACAGGGTACTACATGAAGATCTGGGGAATTTGTCTGTAGAAAGCACAGTGATTCAGTACGTTGATGATTTATTGGTCTGTGCACAAACTGAGGAGGAGTGTAGAAAGGACTCAATAACACTCCTGACATTATTGGCCAATAAAGGGTACAAGGTGGACAAGGGGAAGTTACAATACTGTCTGACAGAGGTCCTATACTTGGGACAGCTGATATCAAAGGATGGCAAGCGGATCATACCAGACAGGGCACAGGCGATTAGAACAGTTGGGGAGCCCAAAACAGTAAAAGAGATGCAGAAATTTCTGGGTATGTGCAACTATTGCCGAGCATGGATATTGGATTATGCAGCGTACACAAGGCCCTTGTTACAGGCACTAAAAGAAGCACAGCAGGAAAACAAACACATAGAATGGACAGAGGAGATGAACACAGCATTTAACTCACTAAAAGAGCTGATATCAAGCGCTCCGGTACTGGCAAATCCGGATTATGGGCGCAAATTCTTCTTATTTTCACACTGCAAAGGAACACTGATGACAGCAGTACTGACACAAAAAACATCGTTAGGGCACAAACCACTGGCTTACTATAGTGGCACCCTAGACGCAGTAATGCAAGGTCATTTCGCGTGCGAGCAATCCCTAGCCGCAGCCGCGTTCGCGATTGAAAAAAGTGCCACGATAGTGATGGGCTGTCCTGTGACACTGTTTGTGGAACACTCACTCTTTGCAATATTAGAGCGATCAAAGAGCACATTGACGACACAACGCGCCACAGCATATGAAATAATACTGTCCAGCGCAAACATCCATATAGTAAGATGTAAAACAGTGAACCCGGCCACATTCATCACAGAGGCGTGCACCGTAGAGGACATGCAGAACCACAACTGCGCTACGTACACAGGTGACGAAGGTCAGGATCAAGTGATTTTTGAGAATGCCCTGAACGAGGGAGAGGTGTATTTCGTGGACGGGTCAGCATCAATAGACATGGAGACAGGAGAGAAACATGTGGGTATGGCAGTGGTACGATTAGAGGAAGATGAATACGAGACACTAGTGCAACACCGCCTCCCATCACACTATTCAGCACAAGCAGCAGAACTAATAGCGCTAATAGAAGCATTGCATGCCGCCAAGGGGTGCGCAGTGACAATATATACAGACTCAGCATACATGACAACAACAGTACACGGCGGGTTGGCACGGTGGGGGCGGAGAGGGTTTCGACGAGCAGATGGAACACCGGTTCAGCATGCAGAATTATTGAAAGAACTGATTGAGGCCCTGCAAGACCCCACGGCAGTGGCCATCGTAAAATGCCAAGCCCACACCACAAATACAGATTTTATATCTTTGGGGAACGCGGCAGCAGACGCCGCTGCCAAAGCAGCTTCGTATTTACAGAAAGGTGAAGTAGGAGAGTATATGTTGCACCACACAGCAAGCCAAGAGGTCCCCACAGGATACAACATGATGCCCACACAGGAAATAATAGAGCTGCAAGAGGGAGCTAGTGAAGAAGAAAAATTGCTGTGGACTAAGAGGGGATGCAGCAAATCGCCGACTGATTTATTGTGGCGACAAGAAAGTTCAGGAAAAGCGGTAATGCCAGTTACATTGTTAGAAATAGCATTTCAACAACTACACTTTCCCGCACATAACGCAAAGCAACACATAATGGCGGAGATACAAGAAGATTGGTTTGCACCTTGCCTCCAGGAACACATCACAAGGCTGGCTTTAGAATGCACGACATGTCAGATTTACAACTCAGGTATGACATTGCGCACACTAAGAGGAACGATACCAAAACCAAATGGCCCATTCAGAGAGCTCCACATTGATTATGTAGACATGGGAGAAAGGTGTAACGGGGCTCGCTACATGATTGTGGTTGTATGTCCATTTTCGAGGTGGGTGGAGGCAGGCCCTTGTGCGCGCCCTGATGCGAAGGGCGCCGCGAAGTTCCTAGTGCGGGAAGTATTTCCGCGCTGGGGAATTTGCGAAGTTATTCGCTCAGACAACGGCACGCATTTTGTTAATGAACTATTCAAGGAAGTGACTACGCTATTGGGAATAAAGCACAAATTATGTTCGATTTATCATCCTCAAAGTAATGGCGTTGTGGAAAAGATGAACGGTCTGTTAAAAAGCAGATTGTCAAAACTGTGTTTTTCCCTTAAAAAGACCTGGATGCACTGCCTGCCTTTGGCCCTGTTTGAGTTACGAAATCAGCCAAGTAAAGACCACCACTTGTCCCCGCATGAGATCGTCACGGGAAGGAGAATGCACACAGCGCATTCGCCTCTCCGTGAACGTTCTGATGCACACAGAAGCGCAGCGATATTGGGAGAGGAGTTCACAGAGTACTTGAAAAAACTGACACGGGCAGCGCGCGTAATTGCGAAGCAACTAGCCCCCCCTCTACAAGAGAGGAGGGGAACACAACCGAAGCAGAGACACTGCCTGAAAAACCATTACAACTAATGCCTGGTGACCTTATATATGTCAGAAGTTTTGTGCGAAGGTGGAATGCGCCACGTTTCCATGGCCCTTATGAGGTAGTGTTTTGCACGCCCACGGCAGTAAAGGTGAAGGGCCTACGATACTGGGTGCATTTGACAGACGTACGCAGAGCTTATAGCGCCGTGGAAGGTGAGGTGCAGGACGAGGCACAGGCAACAGCGGACAATGAAGTTGTGCAGAATGAATGATGGGAATTTTGTGTGCATTAAGTGATGAACATTGAACGCGACTGGCGCACGACAAGTGTACTGAAATAAATATGTATATATATATATGATTTTTTTTTATTACAACTTTTGAAGGTTTTTGTGGGGTTTTTTTGGTTTTGAAGAAGTTTTTGTCTCTCAACTTTCATTTTTTTTATATATAAAATAATGTACGGATAGTAATGATTGTAAAGTTACCTTGTCTGTCGACACACCCCCTCCCTCACCCATTCCTATATTCTGTCGAAGCAACGTCACAACGTTAGAAATGTTTACATGCTTGTACTTAATGCACTTTTGTGTTTCAAACAGGATTTACCATGGCATCCAATGGGCAGCCTGCAACTAATAGATGTGTTAGATTTAGAGAAATGTTAGTAGATAGATTGACATATTCATACGAATGTGGTTTATCAATGTGTGTTATTGTGTTCTTCATCTCAATATTTTGCCTGGTAACATATTGGTTCATAGCGTTCATCTCTATCGAGATGAACGAGGGGGGAGGGGGGAATAACACCACCCTTGCCCCTGGCACGAATTCAATTACAAGTATGAATATTAAAGAAGGTGATTTTTTGGTCTGGGATGGATCACACTTTGTATGGGGTTACTATACTACACCACCCACTGCTGCCCTGTCACAATCAAGAAATAAAGAAATGGAAAATGACACAATGTCCCTACCTGAAATATATAACAGCCCCACGACCCTTCCCGCCCCGATACAAAACAGCGATTTGTTGTTTATTGAGGAAAATGGAAAAGTAATTACGATGACAGAACACAAGTTCCTATATGAGGAATTGGAAAAGGGGGGTGGGAAGGAGAAAGGGGGGCCTATTCTTTCACCTATCGAAACTAAAAGGTATAGGAGGAGGGAGAAAAGTAGGCGAAGAAGAGAGACAAGTAGGAGGGGGTATGATGAGTATTATGGGTTAGGATTAGACAAGATGGAAGACCCACGACACCCCCACCAAGCAAATAAATGGTATGCAGATATGAGTACAACAGCTAAACAGACAACCAATGAAAGCTGTTATGTCTGTTCGCTCATCCCCCATGCATCAGGCACACCCAAAGTGTTGTTGCCAAGAGAATTGCCCATTGTGGATGCCCAATGTCTCCTTCATCTCACACTGTGTAGAATAAAGAACACCTTCCAAGCACACGATGTCTCTTTCAAAATGCTACAGAACAACAAAACGTGCTATTCACAAGCGTCTGGAGTGGTCTGTCTTAAAGAACCTTTCTTTGCAATACAAGGGACACTGTTTTCCGAAAACAGATGGAAAGATGAAGAAGTACTGTGCAAAGCGGAAGCACTGAGAGGTGTCCAACCAGACAAGCTGCGGTGGATGGAAAAAACGTGCTTGCCAATATGGAAAGAACACATCTCTAAACTAACATGGGTAACAGCGATGGAGAAACCCTTCAAGCTACAAAGTGAAATACAAAACGAACTATGTTTCAAGGGAGAAGGAAAAGTGGCAATGGGAACGAATAAAAACTGTAACAAAACTCTCACCATCCCAGACATGAAAAAAGGAACAGCAGCACTAATGGACACATACTGGGTATGCGGGAATCAGGCTTACTTGCACCTTCCCCAGGTATGGAGTGGCAGCTGCTCAATGGCCACTTTGCATTCAGCCCTAATGGTGATTCCAGAAAGTCACGTCGACGAAAATAAAA
Source organism: Ambystoma mexicanum (assembly GCF_040938575.1). NCBI lineage: Eukaryota > Metazoa > Chordata > Amphibia > Caudata > Ambystomatidae > Ambystoma > Ambystoma mexicanum. The sequence goes on from NC_090935.1 coordinate 1,155,877,507, forward strand.
GGATGCAAGGAAACGTGAACCAGGATGTGACTTCTCCCACTGCAAAAGCGCACCTCTATGTCCTGTCCTCCGGAGGGAAAGAAGAGGAGCTATCACGGAACAAGCGAGCATCGAACTACATATCACAAGCATCATCCGATTTATTGGCACAGATCCCAGACAGGTATCGCCTGTTCAGCTCCGTGGAAACATTTTTTGCCTCACTAGTTTCAAGTGTCCAAGCAAGAGCAAATGCAAAATGGCTCCAGATCACACGGTGGGAACTGATTCAGCTGGCCAATGACACTGAAGAAGGGTTCAACATAATAAAGGTGGAACTACGAGCTCTGCGACTAATGACCATGCAGAACAGGTATGTTCTGGACCTGTTAACAGCGATCGATGGAGGTGTTTGCCGAAAAATAGGAAGTGCGTGCTGCACATTCGTACCTTCTGAAGACGCAGAAAATGGGTCCCTGTCCCACGTCATTGAAGCAGTACATAACCTGGGAGAGAAGATGAAAATGGAAGGTGGGGCTGAAGATAGCTCATGGTTCGACAATATCTTCTCCTGGGTTCCCTCATGGCTTGGAATGGCAATGAAGTTCTTGATACCAATTGTGGTGGTCCTCCTCGTGGTGTTCTGCCTGTGCCAGGTGGGCCTCCGATGTTGTGCTAACGCAGTCCCTAACGGTGCAATGATGATGGTGACAATGGGCAACTCTGGTGGTACAATTAAGGCGACACAAGAAGTACATGTGCAGACAGGAACAGATAACACTCCCAGGTACCAGTTAGTGCCTATGTACCATGATAAGTACATAGTAGACAAACTATGGCACACCACTATCAAAGAACCACGAGACGTGGAACTGGAATGGTATGAGGAGGTCTGGGTAGACTTGGAAGGAACTGGTGACTGTATATATTTAACATGTACACCAGACGAGTATGCTAGAAGAGGTGAGAGCTTAAGGGGGGTATGCAGAGCATGGATGCCTAGAAAAGGAACACCTGCATGGGATGACGCAGTGATAGAGGAACAAGAATGTAGAAGATTAGAAGAGCTAAAGAATTCGTTACTTTAGTAACGAAAGGGGGGAAATGTAGGGGAGGACTGGCCGCGAGGCCCTCCTCACCTGCAGCCTTCTCCCCAGGTGAGGACCATGACTCGGTGGGCGTCCCCTCATGCCACCCGGGCCCAGGTGGAGGAGGGTTCACCCGCCGACGACATTGCCCACACGTATCCGTTCCTTGCATATACCAAAATTCAGTTAGGCCTAGAAGCCATCTTGTCTAGCAAACATGGCGTGAGTTCAGCACACTGTAACGCGGCCCCCACCTTTGGAGGGCCTTTCATGCATCTCTGCCGCCGCAGTAGCCCTGGTAGATCCGCTGCGAGCGCGTTCCCATGAGAAAGTCGGATATGAGCTAAACCCGAGATGCCAACACTGTAACATTTTATCATTCACAATGTAATATTGCACCCCGCATGACCTGGTCCGCGAGGCCGGGGTGACGGGGAAAAAGCTGAAGCATCACTATCTGAAGAAAGTAGAAAACAATTCAAGTATTGGTATTAACGAACTACCTCTGTTTAAACAGATCCTGTAAACTGTGAATAAACCATAAAGATGTAACGTTATATGATATCACCCCAGGTCTGGACTAGTGCTGCTATAACCACAGAGAAAGATGTCGACCAAACGTGTAACCTTTATCTGTATAAGTGTTCTTTCAATATTATGTAGAAACCTGAACTCATATATGTTTTCTTAATCACCCAAAGCGGCGAGCATCAATCTCTGTAGGCCATAACCTAGAACTACCTCGTGTAACGTCTAATGTACATAAAATACGCACACAATGTAGTGAATATAATGTTAGGTAATGAAAAGGTACTGGGTCCGACTGTATTAAAGAAATGTGTAACGAAATTGAAATATATATATATGTGTGTTTAAATAACATCAAAATAAGGCAGAACATTATAAAAGTTCTGCATTCAAAAGTCAGCAACGTACGAGGAAAAAACCTTTGTGAATATATGCAAGGCCATTCTCCCTCCCACCCTACCAAGCCTGCCAGATAAAAAAGCTAAGACTTGTGCCGCGCTCCCTCACCTCCCCCAACCAAGCTGGAGCTACTTCAGAGAGTCAGAGGCCCCGGTACCGCACCCAAGGCCACAGCCCGCCACCTGTGTTATTTACAGCACGGTAATAAACCCACGTTTGAATCCACTGATCTACCAGCACCCTCTCGTAAATCCCACAACCCCCCTAGACCCCCCAAGAATCATGACCCCGTGCAAGGACGACCCCCATCATTGGGACAAGACACAGAGACCCATTTATATAATAACTTCTAACGCGGCAGACAGACATGTATCATTCGGCTCAGGCCCCAGAGCCCAGCCCCTCGACCTAAAATACCGGTCAATAGGACACAGGTAAATCTCACCCCAACCGACAACCACCAGACCTCTCACGAGGTGCATTCCTCATGTGTTGCGTTTATTTTATAAGATAAACTGCTGAGCGATTTATTGATGAACTTAAATGTCGTTTCTTGAATAACTGCAGTGTGCATGGCCTAGGGCAAACGAGTCAGGAAAGGTATTCATCTTTGTCACAGGCTGCCCCAGCATACCAACACCGCGCGGATGACCTCAAGCTGGCCTGCCAGGCCCAACCCAACCCACGAGGCTGACCAGTGACGTCCTCACGCCAAGACCAACCACGCTGCAGCAACACCTATAGTTAGTCGACGCCACCCAATCCCAATTAACTTGTGCCCCCTATAGTGTGTAGGTGCTGATGACGTTTTTTGTATTAGAAATACGCCTGTCTTTGCTATTGTCAGACAGAGCGCTCTCGGAGGTTGCAGAGTTCTTTGCATGCCCTATTCTTTGGATAAACTCCCACTTACGCTCACCCGCACTCTGTCTTGGCCTTATTCCCACTACGGGAGAGTCCCTTATTGTCTCTCATTGCGGGGAGGATCGTGCTGAAATTGGGGGCGCTTCCTTTCACCCTCAAACTGGCCACCCCTGCCCAAATCTACATATTTGGTAACATTAATGGAAGATGGCATGTTTACACATTAAGAAAAATTAAAACTGCAGGATCATTGCAGATACAGGAAACCCATCTATTAGAGCTCTGTCCAGGCCTTCTGGGGGAAAAAACATGGAAACCTCCTAATTTACATATGGATTGCACCAACAGAAGTGACGTCATACAAAAGGACATTGCAAGGAGGATCATCTGTCTTTGATACTTGGAGGCACAATGGAAGTGATTTTAGAATGAGTTGCCATAGGTAAGCCAAGTGGCAAATAACTTTGTGGTGCAAAGTACCTAAATTGCATTATTGTTATATATGGAGCAACTCGCTAGGTTTTTTTTTATTATAATAACATGATATATTAACATAAGCTTTGAAGTTAATAAGAATCGCGTACAGAGCTTCGGATAAGACAATGTGATTAAATTAATTGCCAAGGATCACACACTTTGTTTAAATGGTGAAACTGGGATGTGGACAATTTAAACAACTGAGCACATTTTCCCAGGTTTAGTTGATATAGATATTTATTAAGGTTTTGCTTTACATTTCATGTGCTTAAATATTAATTTCTGTCAATGCCTTGTAAGCAAACCACATTACACAATAAGCTAGCCTTTCATAGTAAAATAACTGTGCACTATATACATTGTCATAGAAATATGTTGAGAAATGAGAGCATGGCTTTAGTTTTATTCTCCCCATCCTGCATGCAAAGTCACAACATCATCATGAAGATTAACGTGAGCCTAACACACCCCCCTTGGGTTTTGAAGCCATAGTCATTATTTCATAAATCATGCAACATTATGCACCCTTCTCACTTCTGACCACTCCCTTACATACACATTTCTAAAGGTTACCTTACCCGTTTGGAAAGGGTAAGGTGTCTTGCTGCCAGGACAATAAGCGTGCTGAGATGTAATTCCTCGCCACACATTGTCCTGCCAGTGGGACACCTTTCCCGTTGTGCACCCTCTTTGAGATGCCAAATGGGAGTGGTGTCCCACTGACAAATGTTGTTCCGTCTGGCCTCCCACGCGGTACTCTACTGCTTGGGGTCATTTGAACACATGAAAACATACCTTAATTTTAGAGTTCGGATGTTGCAAGTTATTAATGAAATCAGAATAAGCAACTTAATGTGCCGTTTTAAAATCTTGCAGGCATCCATTTTGTATTATGTCTATATGCTTGTTTGAGTCGTTGCCCCAGTGGCAATAATCAAACACCAGCACCCTTCAGCCTGCTTGCAGGCCCTCTTTGGGTCGAGAGGGCACAGGTTTTTTTACTGTTGTCAATGCAGTGAATTCTAAAGACCAACTGTGGTATTATACATTTCAGAAGACTGGCATGTCTTTAGAAATTTAATTTTAAAGATACGCCACCAGTCTTATGAAAGTTATAACAGAGCGTTGGCAATGGACTATGGTGTAGTAGTTTAGTGTTATCCCTCAGCGCCACGGTCGCCCTTCCTCCACTGTGCCCCTTTCTTTCAGTTGTCATGTCCCCTCCAACATTTTCAGAAAAGTTACTCCACTGCCTGAATCCCCTAAATGTGTCTAGTATGCTGAAAATGCTGGCTTGGCACACTAGGCTTTCTAGCCTCCGGTCTGGCTAGAGTCCTTTCTTATTACTTAGAGAATCGCCATCTACCGAGTCCAGAGTTCAGTTTGTCAATGGTAGAGCACACCATGTAAGGAGACAGTTTAAGAGAACACGAGTCCCGCTCCAAAGACATCATGCAGACTACCAGCGGTCACACCAACTTAAAAAGGGGCAGCAGGACAGAGTTACACACAATGAATGCCAACAAGATGGGGCCGCACAAGCCCCACAAACACCAACGAGAGAAAAGGGGTTTTGAAGCTTTTGGGCCAATGTAAACCAGTTCCTGGGGAAAACACAGGCCCAGATTGGCTCGAGCAGTCAGGAGTTAGGAGGGGCACATGTAAAGGGGAAGGACTGGGTATAAAAGAACCGCACACATTAGCAAGGATGAAGGGTGATCAAGTGAGGTCAGGATGAGAGGCGGTGGACCGAAAGACCAGGTGGAGGACGGAAGTTGGAGCAGGGTACTAAGACTTGTTGGAGATTGTGGAGAAGCGTACAAGTGAGGTATTGTGTGTGGGAGAGTGGTACCAAGAGTGAGAGAGTGGGGTAATTGTGAGAGTGGAAGCACGTGATACAGCAAAAGAGGGAGCAGAATATGGGTGAGAGCGAGTAGAGGGTAAAGACCAACATTGAAAGATGAGTGGTACAAAGAGAGAATGAGTGAAGGTGGTGAAAGAGGGAGAGGATAGGTGTAAAGGGGAAAGGTTGGAGAATAGGTGGGAGCAGTAGAAGAGTGAGGAAAAAGGAGGAGAGTGAGAAAGGCCTGGGAGAGATTGAGGGGGAAGGAGAAGAGAGACAGAGAGGTGGGGGAGGAGAGGGAGAGAGAGTGAGAGAGAGAAGGAGAGGAAGAAAGAGAAAGAGAGAAAGAGAGAAAGAGAAAGAGAGATATAGAAGAGGCACAATTTGAATATCATACCGAGTGGCTTCCTTAGAGACCGGTTACCTTAGAAACTCTTGGAGGTAGCCAGACAGATAAGGCTACATCCTTTTGGGCCTTATTTGTAGTCCAGGATCAGATTGCCTACTAGGGATGACCTATCGCTAGTCTTACCTTCTCACAGGCTGGGGAGTAGGGAAGCCTGGGCTAGGGTGGAGGGAGACAACAGGAGGTTGAGGCAAAGGCCAGCGACTCCCCTATATTGGGCCCTTGTGTAGTCCAGCCACAGAACATGTGCATTGTGGAAACTGGCAACATAAATCCTTAACTATTTATTTTCACATTTCTTTATTAGCATTTCTTAAACTCACAATTACGAGTAATCGTTGTTTCAATTTGAATGCGTCATATTATGTGAAAAAATAACAGGATTTAAAGAACACATAACAAGAAAAACATTAACTGTCTCCATTTTCGACATATTGCTGTAGGACATTTCTCGTGAGGAGTATGTATTGGGGGCGGGTGGGGGGAAGAGAGAGAAGTTGTACTTCATGATTCAAAGTAGCAGTGCAATGCAAGGCTTTCTACCAATGCCAAGCTTCCATTTATCGGCGAGGACATTAGCCTAGGGGGGCTTGTCGTCCGAGGGGTGAAACACTTCCAATGTCAGGGCCTTCCATGCGTCGAATGACACACTGGTGTCATCGGGGGATCTGGATATACCGTCCTCCCAAGCTCTAGTTTCCGCCTCCACCCATCTCTCCAGCTCTCCATACCATGCAGCGTATTGCGGGCCCTTAGGGTGTTTCCAAGGCATTGCGATGGTTCTCTTGGCCAACACACATGCCATGTCCATAAACTTTACAATGTGTATAACCTTAGCTGACCTGGGGTAAATTCCTAATAGACATTCCTTAGGGATCCAGTCATATCGGGATACTCCGGGCCTCCTGCTGGTGTGCTCCACTTTACACCATAGGCACTGCACCCTGGGGCATTCTCAGAATATGTGCATCAGGCCTGCCGGCTCAGCATTGCACCAACCGCATTCGGGGCGGGCCCGCCTGCTGAACTTGGCCACTCTGCTCGGGGTCATATATGTACGATACAGTACATTCAATTGTATTAGCCTATACCTGGCATTTCTTGACACTTCCCTTGGGAACGCGAGAGCCCTCTCCCACTCCCTGTCCACAATTTCTTGGCCCAAGTCTGTCTCTTATCTAGATTTCAGATCGGCACCTCAGGGGTTAGGTATGTCTATCAGCTGGCCATAAATCCTAGACACCAGTTTCCACCCATCCCCCAGGTTATAAAGCAGTGTCACAAGGGGGTCAGCCACCGGTTCTTCCGGCCATTCTTTCCATTTTGCTCATGCCACCCACTTGACACGCCAATACCACAGGAATTGACTTCCTGGCAAGCCCTCCGTAGATTGGATTGGAGTGAAGTGAAGTCCCTGAAGGTCCCCTCCTCGTATATACCCCCTCCATGCATAGATCCATTTTCTTTCCCAGAGTCTAGCGTTCGCCAGGTCCGTGCTGGCTGTGCTCAAGTCCGAGATCAATGGGATCTCGCGGGAACAGGAATAATCAAGGCATAGAAGTGTTCTGGTCCTATGCCAAATCTGCCTCCCCAGGTTCACTATGATGGGCGTGTTGTTCAAGCAGTCGAGGGATGCCCAAATAAGTTACCTCAGGTGCAGCGGGGTCACCAGGTGTCGTAACAGCCCGGTTTCTGTCGTGACATCGTCTGAGAGCCATCGGGCCACAAAGCTAAGTTGTGCTGCTAGATAATATTTTTCAAGATCTGGGAGTTGGATACCTCCCACACTATAGGGCATGGTCAGCGTGGTCAATGCCAACATATGTCTACCCCTTCACCACAGGAATCCCCAGAGTATTTTCTCAAGCAAACAGAAGAAGGAGGCCCTGATGTAGTAGCACACGTTCTGGAAGTGGTATAGGAATCTGGGGAGAATAATCATTTTGGTGATTGATGCCCTGCCCATTACAGATAAGGGAAGTTTGGACCAATAGCTAATTGATTTATGTAATGCCTTAAGCGCGTCACCGGTATTGTGTTCATGCATCTGTTCCGGTGTGTGCAGTACATTTACCCCCAGGTATCTAAATGAGTCTGGCTGCCACTGAATCCCAACCACGGGTAAGTCATCCATGATCCTGCCTCGCAGGCCTGCTAGTGGGAATAGCCAGGACTTTTGTCTGCTAACTGTATGCCAGAGACCTTTGAGTAGTTTTCCAAAACCTCCAACACATTCGGCACATTTAGGTGCGGATCCTTCACATATAAGAGAACCCCATCCGCATATAGCGCTATTATATGATCTACTCCTCCCACCCGAATTCCAGCATCGAAGAAGTGTTTCCTAAAGTAAATAGCAATAGGTTCCAGGCCCAGTATATAGAGCATGGGGGATAGTGAGCAGCCCTGCCTAGTGCCCCCACATATGTCCCACGCAATGATATAAACTTCCCAGAACGCACCCTCGCCTTTGTGTATAGGATTCTCACCCATTTGATGAACCCCTTCCCGAATCCAAATTCCTTAAGGGTTGCTAAAAGCCATTACCAGTAAATAGAATCAAATGCTTTTATAGCGTCTAATGATAACAATGCGTAGGAGCCCCCCTCCTGATCCACCTGGGCCATGATGTGCTGAATTCAACGAAGATTCATCATTGTGTTGCGACCGGGCAACCCTCCTATCTGCCTAGAGAGCCTCTTTGCCAGTATCGTGATCAATATCTTAATATCATAGTTAAGCATTGTGAGTGGTCGGTAGGAATCACACTCGTCCACTGGTTTCCTAGGTTTGAGCATTGGAACCACAAGTGTTTCTCTCATGCTTTCTGGCAGCTCCCCTAAGTCATATGCTTCTTGGAACACCTTATGCAGGAGCGACGCAAGGGGTGGTTTGTATGTTTTATAAAACTCTGGGGGCAACCCATCGGTGCCCAGGGTTTTATTGGTGGCCAGGAACATTATCGCCTCTGTGATATATTCGTTGGTGATATCCGAGTCTAGGGCCTCCCTCCGTGCGGACCGATCTCCTCAAGGGTGTTTTGGATATCTTCCTGGGGAACTGGAATGTTTTGCGAGTACAGTTGGACGTAACACGATTTGAAGGTATCATTGATATCCTGTTGTGTCTGATTTAACATGCCGTCTGCATCTTTCAATGCAGTCGTCAAGTGCTTGGGGTGTTCCCTTTTGCAGAGCCATGCCAGTAAGCGACCCCGGTCTGTCTGCCTCCGTGTGTGCCTTGATGGTTCTAGCTGTGTGAATGAACTTAACTAGCCTGTCCCATGTCTCTTTGCATTCTCCCCTAAATTGTTTCAGCTTTTCCTCCTCCCCATCCTCGCCCAAGGTGGTGGCTTCTATTTTACGGATTTCATCTTCCCGCTGCTCTAGTTCTGTTTGCAGTATTTATAACCTCCCCACGAACCACCACTTTCAGGGCCTCCCACACTGTACCCAACCTTGTCGCGCTGCCCACATTCTCCTCAATGTATCTCGCAAGGGAGTCCCGGAGAACATTCCTGAAGGCCGGGTCCTTAAGTGCATCAGTGGGCATCCTCCATAGTGGGATGGGAGCCTGGGACCGACCATCCTCCATTCAACTATCAGGAGAGAGTGATCAGAAATGGATCACCCTAGGTACTGTGCCAACTCTATTTGGGGGAGATGTTCCCTACCAATAAAGATATGGTCCAACCTGGTGTATAGGCCATGTGGGGATGAGTAATAAGAGTAACCCGCTCCCCAGGGTGCAGTTCGTGCCAGACATCGGCTACGTCTAAATGCTCCACGACTGCATTGGTTGTGGCAGCTGCTGTTCGGTTTAATGAAGGAGCAGATCCAGATCCCGAACACAGTTGAAATCCCCGCCCCAGAGAAAGAATCGGTTCCTGTATTGGGTTATTTTAGTGTGGACTAGGTCCAAGTGGGCTGGGATGTTGCAGTTGGGGAGGTAAGAGTTCACTCTGCATGCCTCAATCTTCTCGATGTGGCCCCATAAAATCGTTTATCTGCCTTTCAGGTCTGTTTCCACTCTTAGCAATCTGAAGGGAATTTGAGGACTTATCCATGTGTATACACCTCTAGCAAATTTGGAGTATGTTGCTCCAAACCCCTGCCCCCCCCCAGTGTTCCAGCAAATTTGCCATGGATTATTTAGTCAGGTGGGTTTCCTGCAATAGGGCTATCCCCACCTTCTTTCTGTTTAGGAAAGATTTAATTCTATTCTTGCGAATGTACGTGCCCAGTCCCCTAACATTCCATGTTAGCACCTTGATTCTTGCTGCCATTGTTGTTGAAAGGTGAGTTTTCGGGTTACCCAGCCATGCCGGGTACCCAGACCATGGCCCCCAGCTCCCAAACCCGGAACCCCCCACCCAAGCTCCTTCGGTTTCCTCCTGTAGACTTCATAAACAACTGAACATTTATCGTAGTGAACCTAAAGAAAGTGCACATTAACATTAAAAAACAACTGCTCCCAGCTGATGCCATGAGTTGGCTACGCTCAGATGCCCCCCTTGCCATCTGGGTCCACCCAGGTCATTTGGCGAGGGTGGTGTGCTGGCAACAGGCCTGCACTAGCCTTTTCTAGGGTGGGTTCTAGCTTGCTGTGCGTGTGGCTCTGTGAGCTCACCATCTGAACCAACAATTAAGATGACATTGCAGTAGTTATACTTGATGCTGTGATCGTCGGGTCACAGCTTCTTGTACTGGATTCCGACTCAAATGCAACCCCTCCCTCCCACCCATTCCAGAGGAACTTATGTGAAGGGCTCTTCATCTCCAGCCAGCCCATTGTGTTCCATCCACATGTTGGGCGCTGCGGGTGTTTCCAGGACTACTGAGACAAGATGGAGATAGCACTTCTCCACCCCCACCAGCTGGAATCCAGATCAGCTGTTTACTTTACTTTCGGAGCAGGCTGCTGCTCCAGCCCGCTCACGGCCGCGTGTTCAGCCATCTCAGTCCCATCTAAGATGGATGCCTGCATCTCCATGACTCCAGCTACAACAACAGGATCAGCTGGTGCCATGAAGTTCACCGCCGCAGCCCAAGGTCCTGATTTGTTACGTCGGCCCGCCCGCCCCTCCCGTCCTGCTTTAAATGGAGGGGTAGAGGGCCGAGAGGCGAAGCCGATGAGAGAAGGCCAGGAGAAAAGGCCTCCTGTGCTCTTTGCAGCTCTTCGCTGCTCGTCTGCCGTGTGCCCAATTCCGATGCCGTGCCTAGAAGGTAAAAAGCACCACCCCTGCAAGCTTCTCTCTATCCAATGCTGTACCTCAAGGCGCATCAGGCTGCGCGCACGTACATTGCAAACCGACATCAACTCACAGCCCATCCCCACGAGCACCCGTAATACACGGCTATGCTCACGCACTGTACAACCCTCTATACCTCTATACTCGCTGATAAGGCCAGGCTCCCCCGCAAAACCTCAAAGCCTGCATCCACTACATGTACTACCAACACAGCGACCAACAAAGTACTTATCTCTTTGTATTACTCTACTGCCCCCATAACGAATGTGACTACAAGTGTGTCCACCATATCTGAAAATAAGCCCCCCAGTGTAAAATCTGCGGTATGCAATTCTTCTACCACCATTTTGAATGCTATTGTGCCAAATGCTATGCCACATGTGTCCACTACCTCTGAAAATGAGCCCCCAGTGTAAAATCTGCGATATGCAATTCTTCTACCACCATTTTGAATGCTATTGTGACAAATGCTATGCCACATGTGTCCACTACCTCTGAAAATGAGTCCCCCAGTGTCAAATCTGTGTTGTGTATCTCCCCTAACACCCAGAGCGCAACCCCCCCTCCACCTCACCCTCTTTCATCATGAACCCCCCCCAGCCACTACTGAACCCCACCTGAAATGCGCCATGATTAACGCTATGTCCATCAATGCCCACGCTCTAGACATCCACAACCTCCTAACCTCCCAGGACTTAGATCTACTCATGATCTCAGAAACATGGCTACATGAGGCCTTCGGCCCCACTCTCTCCCTCGCCCTACCCCCTGGCTATTCCATTACTAGACAAGATCGCCTCTCCAAAGGTGGAGGTGTAGCAATTATTGCCAAAGACTGCCTCTCTATCAGAAAGGTAGAGAAATCCCTGACCAACAACAACAGCGACTAACTCCAAGTCAAAATAACCCTCTCTCCCACTGCACCATTACTGTACACACTGTCTACCACCCTCCAGGCCCAACAGGAGACTTTCAAGCCACTCTCATCCACCTCCTCTCTGACAACCTCAAAAAACAGTCTAAAGCCATTCTCCTTGGGGATGTCAACTTAGGGCTCCGGGATAGCAAGGACGTAGCAGCCAAATCCCTTGATTCTGCCCTCAATGCTCTAGGCTACAAGAACACCATCCTGAACCCAACTCACACCCATGGCAGAACACTCGACTGGATAGCACAGCACAACTGTCCACTCATCATCACAGGAAACAATCCCACCCCATGGTCTGACCACCACATCATCACCTTCAGCATCCTCACCACTAGCTCCCCTGCTGCCCCCTCACCTCAACCGCTCCCACCCTGCCTCGCCAGAAGCTCCCGCCAGCTCACGAAGGAAAGGCTACTGCCCTTCCTCCAAGGCCCAGCCTTCAGACCACCTTTTTCATCAGACCCAGAAACACTTGCAACAACCTATGATGTTGCCATTAAAGCAGCTATCAACTCCATTGCCCCTCTCAAACCTCGCAAATCCAAACCCACTACCCACTCCAACTCTTGGTTCACCCTGACCTCCTCACACTCCGAAATGAGAAAAAAGCCGCACTCCCACAGTGGCAAACGTCCCACTCTGAAAAAGACAAGATGATCTTTAAAGCCCTATCCACCAAATACAAAAAGGCAATCACCCAAGCAAAGGCCAAATCCTTTGAATACAGAATCTCGGAAGCCCAATCTAGCACAAAATAAATCTTTGCCATTTTCAGGGAGCTCGAGACACCCACTCCCGCCCCCCAGAATTTCACCAAAGACAAAGACTGGTGTGATGAAATACAAACGGCCATGCTATCCAAATTAAGCCTCCTCAAAAACAAAATACTAGCCACTAAACAAGCCTTACCCAATAAGCATATCCCCATCCCACCACCTGCCCCGGATCCCCCCCTACCCTTCTCCTTCAAACCCATTCAGGAAAAAGACATCATCAACATAATGAGGAACATCAAGCCCTCTAACTGCAAAGGTGATGCATGCCCAGCCTCCATTATCAAAGACTGCACGGAAGCGCTAGCTCCCTTCCTAACAGCCTTTGTGAATGGCTCCTTTACCACAGGGAAAGTCCCCGCCTCCCTCAAGGAAGCTTGGGTACGCCCTCTTTTAAAAAAGCCAACTCTCGATCCCACCTCCCCCAACAACTACAGACCCATCACCACTGTCCCATTCCTCCTCAAAATATTGGACAAAGCAGCCTACCTGCAGTTCCAGCACTTCATTGAAGAGAACAAACTCCTTGGACTCCGCCAATCTGGCTTCCGCCCCAGACACGGGACCGAAACCGCCCTACTTGACCTGAAAAACCAGATGGACGATGCTAGAGACTTGGGTAAACCAGCACTTCTCCTACTCCTTGACCTATCCGCAGCCTTCGACCTCGTGGATCATAGTGTCTTATGCCACCACCTTTCCTCCACTGCCAAATTCTCCCCAGAGGCCACAGCCTGGATCACCTCTTTCTTACAAGACAGAACTATGCAAGTATTCTCTGACCTAGCTGCCGCATCACGAACCATTATACTTTGTGGTGTACCCCAAGGCTCCTGTCTCTCCCCCACCCTATACAACATCTTCACACGACCCCTCTTCCTCATCCTCGACGCTATGGGCATATCCTACACCAACTACGCCGACCATGGATAGACAAGTCAGCGCAATAGCCTCAGCAGCTGCATATCATGCCAAACTTATCAACGCAGTCAGACCCTTTCTCTCCAAAGAGAACTGCACCAACATAGCCAGAGCCATCACCGGCTCTAGGCTAGACTACTGCAACGTACTCTTTCTAGGAACCTCCAACAAAAACTTAGAGAGACTACAAGTAATACAGAACAATTCTCTCCAGGCAGCCCAAGGCATTGCTAAAAGAGAACACATCTCTGAAGCCAGAAAACTAGCACACTGGCTCCCAATAAAGGAAAGGATCGTATTCAAAGCCCTGACACTGACCCACAAGTGCATTCACCTCTATGCCCTACCTCCCACTATCCGAGGGGAGGCCTCCCTCACCACCTTCCGCAAAACTCTGAAAACTACCCTCTTCACATAAGACCCGACAAAACAACACGAATACTTATCATATATGTTGTAATATACGTCCCAATGCAATATTTGTAACAACAGTACGATATCTTGTAGTATTCATAATGTGTTAACAATCGCTTTCATGCCTGTACCATGTAACTAAGTTATTGCAAGTAACAGCGCCTCAATGCCCCTGGGCTTCTTGCGCGCTATATAAATATAAATAAATAAATAAATAAATAAATAAATACATAAATAGCAGCATGCATTTAAGGTTCAGTTTTCGGAGCCTGCCTTTGACTGGAACGAAGGAGTTCCTGGCTCGTTGTACTGTAGGCGTATAATCTGGGTAGATGACAACCTTAGTGTCGCCTCTTTATTTCCCCTCCTTCTCCTGAGTATTAATGTATTATTTCCCTGTCCCGGAAGTTCAAAATCTTTGCTATCATCGGGCGTGGGTAGGAGCCTGGTAGGGGCCTCTTTTGTAGTGATCTATGGGCCCTCTCCACCGAGAAGCCCTAAGAGAGCCGGCCGACTCCAATTTCCTGTTACAACATGGTCTCCACAATTTCTGTCGGGTTTGACCCCTCCGGAATTCCTAGTATGCGGATATTGTTATGGTGTGCACACCCCTACGCATCTTCAGATCTTGCTTCAAGTTGTGCCACCTTCCTTTCCAGTTCTTGGACCTTCGCTTTCACGTCGGTCTTCGTCACAATGGTGCTGTGGAGTTCCGTCTCCGTCATGGTTACTCTTTCCGCCAGATTACGGGTGTCTTGGCGCATCAGCTGCATATCGGATTTGACCTCGTCTATTTTCGTGCCAATAAAGGTTCTTAAGGCAGCAATGGTCTGCAGCACCTGAGCGTCCTTGGATCTGTCATCTGACTGGTGCGATTCCTGATGTCTGGGCGTCTCTTGTTGCGACTGCGACTTTGGCCTGGCCACTGAAAAGGAATCCATTATGGACGTTTTGGATTTACCTTTGGTGGAGGGCATTGCCTGCCGAGGTATGCTGGAATGTGGACGTTACTCTGCAGTGGTAGAACTGCCTATCTAGCATTGTAGTATGAGATTGTGCAGCATCGCCTCCAGCACTGTGGGGGTACTTTTCCTGTATGTTGAAGGCAAAACAGTTCTTCAGGGCACCTCAGCGCTCGGTGCCACATCTTTGTTGTGTGCCAAATCACCAATGGGGGACCCACCAGTGTTCGTCAATGCCGGTGGACTAAGTTAAGAGTCCCACACCTGCAGGAGAGCAGATCCTGTCACCTCTTTAGGTCACAATGGAGACGCTGGGCCCCCACCACTGGGAGTGAGCCGAGCTGGCTGTGGTTGGGGTGAAGTCACTGGTGCGATAGCTCTCGTGCAGTAAACCAGTCACTCTTTGCGCATGTCGAGGAGGCCATTGCCCCCCTTTGGCTATCTGTGCAGCGCGCACCCGACAAGTGCTTTCCGTGTAGCTGTTCACGTGTCAGCGTCAATTCCACTTTGTGGGGCTGGTCTCTGTTGGTTTCCCTGAAGTTAAGAAATCCAAGCGTCAAGGCAGCATTGGGCCTGGGGGAGTTGGTTCCTGCAATGGGACGCAGGGTCGAAGTGTGGGGAGGAGTAGGGATGTGTTCCCCTCTGGTGGGAAATGCTTGATCGTGTGGAGTCTGCGAAATGCTTTTAAAGGAGAGTTTAATGCTGGCTAATGGGCCAGAGACTGCTGGTGTCTCATGTCTCTGTGGGTACTGATTCTGATCCGTCACCCGGTGACTGTCTGCATTAGTTTAAGCCACTCGGGCGTACCCAGCAAACCATGTGCTATCAGGCGTAGATGTGTACAGTCGCAATAGGGATCCTATGTGACTCTGTATTAGGGCTGGGTCCCCACCACCTATTAGGGCGCCTTCCCCTTCTGCAGGTTCAGGGATTCCACGATGCCCTCCACCTCTTGGGTCACCTCTCGGGTCAGGCTGACAGGTCGGCGGTGGCAGGGCTGGAGTGCCGTGTACCTTGTGTCGGCCGGTCGTTCCGTCATCTGCACTCGCTGGGCTTTGGCTTCCTGGATACTTCCTCGGGCAGAGCGATGTAGTCCCTCTCTCCGCAAACTCGGCAGCCCTTTGCCTCGGTTTATTGTGGGCACTGACACAGCAGCATTCAGAGGTGCTGCGCACCGCAGGCTGCCAACCGTGGCTCTCAGTGTCGCCCCCTCCGACAGCGCAACCGTTGGAGTCCTGTTGGGTGATTCGAGGGTACTGGTGGGGGGGTCACTCCTAGTCCGCTATGAAGCCGCCGCTCGGGGTGACTTGTTGTGAGCCGTCAGTGCCATTTTTGTGCGCATGGAGTCTCGGAAAAACAGCTCCTGCAGTGACATCCCGGGTCCTGGCTACGTCGGAATACACACTGGGTGATGGAGAAAGGGTTCTTACACTGATATCAACGTTTGGCTGTGACGGATTTGTTGCTTATGAGCTGCAGCAGGATCACTTGCAGGATCGCGGACGGGAGCTCAGCGGAGCTGCTTCCTTACGCCATGCGTGTCATGAACTACAGAAAACGCCCCTTTTGGACATCCTGGTCCTTGTCACAACGGGGCTTGCACTCCATAATACTGCCAACATGGTCGTCCAGCGTGAAACCCCTTTCTCGCTCCACACGCTGGACGTAACGTATTTTATTAATAGACCACGCCTTCCGCGGCTCCGCGCATAACAATGCTATTGCAAAGTAGCGATCCGACGTGTGTCCCGTAGCTCGCGGTATTGTTTCCTTGTACCTGTCTATCTACCCATTCCTTGCCCTTTCCTTTCCTCCTAATTTCCTGGACTCGTGTGCTAGTTGCACATTTCCTAGTTCCCCGGATTCCTGGACCCACGCCCCGGAAACTGAAAGCACTCTGGAGTCGGAAGAGACTCGGCAGCCTTGTTCAAAACCAGGTCCGTCCGCAAGAAGGCAGTAACCAAGGACTCCAGCAAAGAACGGACCCAGGTGAGAAGGGGGGGGGACTCCTTGACAGTTTGAGACGCCACCAGACCGAACTCGATAGTGACATGGAAACCGCTGTTCAGGACCTGATGCGTCGCATGCAAGAGAAATCAACCGAGGTCCAAAACCTAAAAGGCGGAAAACGGCGCACTCAAACAATTGGTCCTATCCCGGGATTCGGCCACAAAAGAAAGCGTCTTGTTGGGCGGCATTGTTGATAAATATGATGGGTCGGCAAAAACCCTTCGTGGATTCCTGGATTCATGTTTGGTCCACTTTACATTCAAGCCTTATTACTTCTCGACTCCCAGGGATAAGGCGGGGTTCATAATTTCCCACCTTTCCGGGAATGCCTTCACCTGGGCTACACCCCTCGTTAACTCCGGCGATGCCCTTCTAGATGACTACGATGGGTTCATACAGGCCCTTAAAACATGTTTGATCGCCCTGAGCAGGTCTTTAGCGCCCAGGAACGTCTATTAGATTTTCAGCAGGGTTCCCAGGATAGGGTTATGCTCACTTATGTGACCCGATTCAAACAATTGGTCAAGGAAGCCGATTGGTCGTCTGAGGCGAGTTTCACCCTGTTCAGGAGAGGACTGAATGATGAGATTAAGGATGAGTTGGCCAGAGTGGCTCGACCAAACTCATTCCAGGCACTAATGGACCTTGCCATGCGAATAGACTTCCGTATCCAGGAAAGAAAGGCTGAAAAGAAGAAATCCAGGGGAAATTCTTCCAAGGTGTCCTTTGAGAGCACCATCAGAACAGACACAAACCCAGGTTCAGTCCCAGAACCAGAACCCATGCAGATAGGAGCCTTCCGTGGACCCATATCCCCGCAAGAAAGGATGAGAAGGATTCATACGGGGTTGTGTATGTATTGTGCTTCGGACAAACATTTGGTTAGGGAATGCCCTCTAGCCCCCCCTCGGCGTTCGGGAAAAACCCCAGCTCCCGATCCTAGATCATCGGGAGAGAGATGTTTGCTCCACATCAATTCCATCCTTGAACTCTCCTGGACAAAACAAATTGGTCATACTACAGACATTTCTATCACCCTCCAAGAGCAAGACCTATCCCATTTTGGCCTTGGTAGACTGTGGAGCTATGGGGATCTTCATTGATCACGATTGGGTTGCTAGTCACCAGATTCCGTATCAGACACGAAGTACCTTGCAGCCTGTGGAAGCCATCGACAGAAGACCCCTCACTTCAGGGCCCATAAGCTTGGAGACCAAGGAGATCCAGCTAACAATAAATCAACATCAAGAGCTGATTAGGTTAGACATCATTAAGTCAGCCCATTACCCCATGGTACTGGGTATGCCCTCGTTACAAAAACACAATCAGTATATCAACTGGACCACAAGATCACTATTCCTAGGGTCAGAGTTTTGTATGCCTCACTGCCTATTCCTGGAACCTTCATTAACACCCCCTAAGGAACCGCATAAAGACCAAGAAACACCACTCATGGTTTCCAATATCATGCAAGTCCCAGAGGCCTACCAAGGTTACTCTGATGTGTTTCTGACCGCCATAGTCCAGGCCTTACCCCCAAAGAGGCCAGAAGACTGCGCAATAGAAACGGAACCCTCAGCAGTGATTCCCTTCGGCAGGATGTTCATCCTTTCTGAACCCGAGAAAAAGTCCCTCAAAGAATACCTGGATACCAACCTTGAAAATGGCACCAGAAGACCTTCAAAATCTCCAGCAGGAGCTTTGTTATTTTTTGTTCCCAAAAAGGATACCCAGGAACTCAGACCCTACCTCAATTATTGTGGCCTAAATCAATGCACCCTCAAAGACCGATACCCACTACCCTTGATTTCAGATATCCTGGAAGCCGTAAGTGGCGCTGTAATATTCACCAAGTTGGATTTCCGGGGTGCCTATCATTTGATCCGTATCCGGGAAGGAGACGAGTGGAAAACCGCCTATAGAACACCCTTTGGCCATTACGAATACCTGGTCATGCCCTTTGGACTGGCTAATGCCCTGGCAGTCTTCCAACGTTTTATGGATAGGGTGTTCTCTGACATGTTGTTCCTCTTCGTCATTGTATATCTGGACGACATATTGATCTTTTCCAAAGACCCTCAAAAGCATGAAGAACACGTAAAGGCAGTACTACAAAGACTCTGTGAACACCAACTCTTGGCCAAACCCGAAAAATGCTTGTTTCACGTTACCTCTGCTCACTACCTAGGATTTATCCTTAGCCCAGAGGGAATTGGTATGGACCCTTCAAAGGTAAAGGCCATTCTGGCATGGCCTGCTCCCACGTCCGTGAAACAAATTCAATCCTTCCTGGGGCTTGCCAATTTCTATCGAAAGTTCATATCCACCTTTTCCGAGATTGTTCAACCAATTGTTGCTCTCTTAAAGAAGGATACCCCTTTTACCGGGTCCACACAGCAAAACACAGCGTTCCAGCGTTTGAAGACCAAGTTTACACAAGCTCCTATCTTAGCCCAACCAGACATAAGCCGACCATTTCTAATGGAAACGGATGCCTCTAATTACGCCATAGGAGCAGTGTTGAAACAGAAATTAGAAGATAAGCTGGAACACCCCATTGCTCATCTTTCACGAACCCTGACTCTGAGTGAAACACACTACTCTGACCTGGAAAAGGAATTGTTAGCCATCCGCCAAGCCTTCACTGAATAGCGGCATCTACTTCTGGGAGCTAGACATCCAGTCCAGGTCTGTACGGACTATCGGAATCTTCAGATTCTACAGTCATTGGAATGTAGAAATAGTCGTCAGGCGCGTTGGGCCTACTTTTTTGCCCAGTACCAGTTCCACATCACTCATGCCCCCGGATCACATAACCTGATTGCTGACGCCTTGTCTCGACATCCTGACTACGTAACCACTGAAGATAAGGCATATCCTAAGATGTTTTCCCCCACAATCTTCGCAGATCAAGCAGTCAACCTCCTGGAAGAAATCCGAGCGCATACCCAATCCTCTGAGTTATGGAAGGATATGTCAAGGAAAAATCAATGGAATCTAAGAGCCAAGGAGGGATATTTATTCAAGGACAATGCACTACTCATTCCTACACAGAAATTACAACAGAAAATAATAAACCTCTGTCATGACACACTTCACACCGGGCATCGTGGCATCACAATACCCTCCGTCTTATACAGAGACAGTTCTGGTGGCCTAAGATGAAGACTGACGTACAGCACTACGTCCAAGCTTGCGTGGTCTGTGCTCAAAATAAGCATGATAACAAGAGACCGGCGGGTCTTCTACTGTAACCAACACTGCCAACTAGGCCATGGGAATTCATCGCTACAGACTTCATTGTGGAACTACCACCATCTCGAGGATACACTACTATCATGGTTACCATAGACTTGTTCACACATATGGCTCATTTTACGCCCCTCAGTAAACTACCATCCTCCTCCGAACTAGCTGGAATCTTTCTATAACACATATTCCGCCTGCATGGACTTCCTGCCAAGATCATATCTGATAGAGGACCTCAATACGTCTCACAATTCTGGAAACATTTCTGTCGAATTCTGGGAATTCAACGTGCCCTCTCTTCAGGGTATCACCCCCAAACCAACGGAGCCACAGAACGTGCGAATCAGACCCTGGAACAGTATCTTCGATGTTTCGCCACCAAGGTTCAGGGTGACTGGTCACTCCTGATACCGGTTGCTGAATTCGCCTACAACAACTCCGAACATTCAGCGCTCAAAACCAGTCCTTTTTATTGTAGTCAAGGGTTCCATCCATCGGTTTTACCCTGTGTTCTTCCTCATTCTACACCGGTACCAACTGTTGACTCCTGGATCGAAACCCTCGTCAACATACACCAGGAGGCCAAGGAATACTTAGAGAAGGCCAGAACGCAGACCAAGAGATATGCGGATTCCAAAAGAAGACCAGGCCCCTCTTATGCAGTTGGTGACCAAGTATGGTTGTCATCAAAATTACTACCCCGACATCCACGACCAAACAAATTGGCCCCCCAGTACTATGGTCCATTTCCCATCAAGGAAATTATTATCCCCATCTCATACCGGATCAAACTACCAGACTCCTGGAAGAAAATTCATCCAGTTTTTCTACCTCCTTATTGAAACCCTACATTCCATCCTCCCGGAAGTCCTGTAGACCTCCTCCTCTGCTGGTCGACAACCAACTGGAATATGAGGTATCCTGGATTTGCGATTCCAGGTATAAACGGGGACAGCTTCAATACCTGGTTGAATGGAAAGGATAACCTCCTAGTGAAAGAACCTGGGAACCTATTTCCAATATCAAGGCCCCTTGGTTGCTCAGAAGACCCGGGCAAACCTGGAGGAAAGGGTCTTCGGAGGAGACATGCTGTCATGAACTACAGAACACGCCCCTTTGGGACTTCCTGGTCCTTGTCACAAAGGGGCTTGCACTCCATAATACTCCCAACATGGTCGTCCAGCGTGAAACCCCTTTCTCGCTCCACGCGCTGGACGTAACGTATTCTATTAATAGACCACGCCTTCCGCATCTCCGCGCGTCTCAATGCTATTGCAAAGTAGCGATCCGGCGTGTGTCCCGTAGCTCGCGGTATTGTTTCCTTGTACCCGTCTATCTACCCGTTCCTTGCCCTTTCCTTTCCTCCTAATTTCCTGGACTCGTGTGCTAGTTGCACCTTTCCTAGTTCCCCGGATTCCTGGACCCGTGTCCCGGAAACCTAACGCACTCTGGAGTCGGAAGAGACTCGGGCAGCCTTGTTTAAAACCAGGCCCGTCCGCAAGAAGGCAGCGACCAAGGTCTCCAGCAAAGAACAGACCCAGGTGAGAAGGGGGGGAACTCCTTGACAATGCACGCCAGCCACGCCCCTATAAATCCTTAACTATATAAGCAAATCCTTAAGTTATTGAAGCCGTCTGACATTATCTCCAGGTGACCGAATTATTGGCCCCTCCTCACTAGTATGAGATTGCAGTGTAGGGCACAGGAATTGATGCAATGGGAATGTGGCAATATTAATGCCTACAGTTAAATTAGTGTACCTTCCATTTTCAGGCATAAGCAGTTTTAATAAATTTGGCGATTAGAAATTGGCAATGCTTGCATTAAAATAGTGTTAAGTGACATGTATAAAATGTACATGGTATATCACTGTCACTAGATGCCATCAGAATCACATGAGCAAAGTGCAGTCCAATGTATAAAGCGGTTTGTCAGGAATGTAAGGTGCTATGAGCACCCTGGGAGGGGTTGCAGTCCCAAGTGGCCTCCCATCCAATCAGGACTCTCAGAGTGCAGGCTTCAGCATAGGGTAAAACCTTCATTCTGAGTCCTCGGCGCAGCAGGAGACTGCCATTTTCCCCACCAGTAAACACGTTAGTCCACCTCCCCTGCCCTGCCCCCCCAATGTCCACCTCTTCCGCCCACTCCCCCACCCCCACTTACCCGAACATGTAAAAAAGCAGTGGCGTTTCTCAACTTTAAAGAAAAATACATTAGCATCGCGGGAAAGCCATGTCGGGAACCTAACAGCAATAAACCCTTCTGGAGGTCTGGGGGCTTTACAGTGCCTGGTAATGCCTGGGCTAACACCTGTGTTTACATCGACAATTATCCGTGGAGAGTGGTTGGTATATGAGAGGAAAATGATACCATGCATTGAAGAAGCACATCATAGGAATAACCGGAATACATCCACGGTTAAGGACACTGCCCCCAATAGTGCCATAAACACTACCTTATGAATGGCATGCAGAAGTTAGGGTCCTTTGACTAACTTAGTAACAAATTAGCAGGTTACTCAAACTATGTAATGTAAGGATGCTCTACCACACGGGATCACCAGTGAGCGACATGACAAGTGGCCTTCTAAATGTTAGAGATAATGGGGGTGGAGGGGTCAAACACATGTGAAGATAACTGTACAGGGAAGGAGGGTCACAAGGGAGAAGATCCATGCCTGTAAAAGAAGGCCAATGGAAATGAGGCAATCAGTGGGAATGGTACATTTAAAGGAAAAGATCAAATCAAAACCTTCCCCACAAAAACCCCTGAATGTATCCAACATGTCGAAGGGGTAAAGACACCAGGCCCTTGTTGACGGGACCTGCCCTTGATAGGGTCCCTTTAGATCCTGTTATGTTTAAATCATGAAAAATGGTACCGTCCCTAGCAGGGAGAGGGACAACAGTAGAAACATTGTTTGGGAAGTCCCTGAAACTCCACAAATCGATGGGTGAGGCTACAATGTACAAATTAAATGCACCTAATGAGAGTATATTGAAACAAATTCCAGCTGTGGAGCCCTTGTCCCAGAAAACTGCTACAACTCAGATATCCCCAAGAGAAGGTGGATGAATCGGTTTTAAATGGGGCAAGTGTTATAACAGTTGCCTTTAGAGGCAAATAAGCTTGCATATAGTATAACACAGCCAGCAGTGTCATACTTGGCCTGCGGGGGCAAACATTACCATTCGTGCTTACAGGAGCCCATTTGGCCATTAATCAGAGAGAAGCCACACAGTCGGCTTTGAAAATCTCTTGATTGGTTAAAAAGCAATCTTTACCCCATACATTAAACCGGGGGACTTCCTAGCGGCTATACGAGTAGCATGTGTGGGCTTTATAGGAAGTGTGGGAGGGGGACGGCAACGTTTTGGCGTTTTCTACCCCACATAGTGCCACCATTAGCTGCTATAGAAAAAAGGATGAAGAACTACAAGGTTGTTATTACACACCCTTGTAGATTTGTATCACGCTTAAGCTAACCATGCACTTGGAAGTGTTAGGGAACAATAACAATCTACAAGTGCCTTCAAAGCTGGGCATGAGACGGTTTTCTATCCTGGCCTTTTGGGTAACGAATTTCTGGGGGTGCAGAATTGTTGTGACATGGTGAATGGTAAAAGGGGTAGAATTGTAAACCAACCATAGCAGTGCGCACCAATTGCTAAAATGTCCCAACTTCCGTGGAAGAGAATGTCTGACTTGATTCAAATTACTAACAAAGAAGCGGTTGCGACCATACAACCTACGCCTGTTCTCTTGGAACAAAATAAACAGAGTAATCTCTGCTGGAACTTTTTTACGACTATGACACAATCCTTTTGCTGGAAACCTAGGAAAAGAGCGCCCAACATTAGTGGATGGGTGCCGGTGGCCCAGCAGGCGAAAAAAAAATAAGTCTTTGTGTAACTCAGGAGGATTTTTCCATATGATCTCTTTAGTATTAGGAGGTTCAATTGTCAAAATAAACGATGAATAAACCAGTAACATCAAACGTGGAGTTAACTTTAAAAAAAAGAATATGACTGCACTAAGGGGGGATTCATTTTTATCACACTCCAAATCCAGATAAGCACCCAGGTGTCTAAAATGGCCAGTGGAGGACTGCCCGCTGGATTCCTCATTCGTCAACAAAGGGGTACAGGGTATATCCAAAATATAGCCTTTTAGTAGGGGGTGTTTTTAAAATAAGGTTCGGGATTTCTACCGAGTTACTGGATCCACTTGAAGTTACAGAAAGAGACGTTCCGCCAGTTAACAACCCAAATGCAAGAACACAGGGTTTGCATTCCCCATTTCTCTAATGAATTGAATATATACCTCTACAAATGCCGACATAAACGTGTATTCATAAAACTTTTGAGTGCAATATTGGATGTATATTAGTTCAAGTGGAGGTCTGGTCAATGTGCTTTCATATGTTATTTTTGGAACAAAATGAAAGCGACCATATACCCCTTAAGTTGGCTTAATGTATGGATTCTGAACTGGTTCATCAGCACTTTGATCAATATAGCGGGAACGCTGTGGAAACCTTTGGGAAAATCTCAAGGCAGTAGAAAACAGAAATTGGGGTTTGCCGAATTCAAAGCTTTAATGGTTTACAGGTATTAGATGTTTTCATTAAATTACGTGAACAAATGAAACTCATTTTCACAACACGTCACAGGATCGTAGAATGCTAAGAAGTGCATTGCTCCTGCCCTTAAAGGAGACCAAGTCTTTGGCACCTGCCTGTAATTGCTGTCCTTAGGAAGCATTACAAAACACTGTCATGAGAACAACATATTCTGAATCTTGTTCTCGGGAAGAGTTACAGAAAGCTGTCTGAGCTAGGGATTCGAAGAATTGTTGGGGTTTTCTGATGAGACAATGCAATGAATGCACCTATGGGTGATCGTGTGAAAGCCAGCAGCTGGGTCCAATAGTTTCCCTTAGCGTATCACTCTGGAGATGAATTTCCATAGGCCACTTAGCGCTGGTAGTGATGGCAGACCTTATCAGTCCTTTAAGGATAGATGCAATTTTTGGGCCACGCTCCTCCCAAATGTAATTAATTTGATGATGAAAAAGAGATTAATGCCTTCAACATGGAAACCGGCAGTAATAGTACCCCTTTTCAAGAAGGGCAACTAAATAAAACCAGGGTCGTATAGACCAATCTTCCTGACTGATGTAACAGCAAAGATAGTTGGGAAATAACCACGTGGAAAGCTTGTTCAATGGGCGGAGTAGAGGGAGCTATGAGATTCCATACAGTATGGGCTCAAAGAAGGGGAAAGAACAGGTGATCAGACCCTTTACCTACATCTATTTGTTAGCGAAGGCACTTCGGGGAAAACGATGTTATGTATTTGGCATCAATGGATTTGTCCATGGCCTTAGACTGCATATGAAGAAAGGGGCTGTGGTCAAACCTGGGAGAACCTTCAGTTCCTGAAGAAATATTCATACTATTGAAAGCAATTCATGGAGAATGTTCAGCATCTGGAAAATTGAGGCTGCAAGACAAATCCACATGGTCATTTCATATTAAGCGTGGAGTGTGGCAGGGATATGTACTGGCACTGTTATTAATTAGTCGATTTACCGATCAATTCCCTGCCATCAGGATTCATAGAGCGAACAAAGGGTGTTCCCTGCATTACTCATTTGTACCTGCTGTCCCTCTCATGCGCCGATGATTGTGTACTAATGGCCCGTACACCAAGGCTTTACAGAGTATATTAAATACATGGAATTTTTATGGTGGACCACAGTCTTTCTGTAAATAGTACTAATTCAAAAGTAAAGCTAGGGAGAAGGAGGAAAGTGAGTAATAACCTTTGCTATTAATTGTGTGAAGTTGCAGCATGCGATTTGTAGGTCTGCAAATTAGAGTTCATGTATTAAAGCCAAAGTAGCCTTACCACTTTAGTTGAAGGGTGCAGGTTTTTAGATTTTGCAACATTTTGGTACTCAACCAGTAGAACCAATGAGCTAGATGTTCAAAGCACAATTATGTTATGTACCCAGTCTATTTCCAGGGATGTGGCATGGGCCTATGCAAATAGACAAATGTGTCAAACTGTGGAGAAAACTTTTCTTAGACGCTCATTGGTAGCACCGGATTCTGCTCCAACTCATTTAATCCATCTAACAAAAGGGAGTCGATTGTGTTGAAGATCACCAGCCTAGTAGTTCAATGGAGCAGGATTTGGACTAATGTACGTCTTAATTTGACAAGAAAAAACGAAAAGGGCCATCATGAATTTGATGCCCATTGTCCATGGCTGCGACGTGTGAAGTGATCTTTGCTTATGTAAATATGGCAGAATGGCACCATATCCGGCTGAGGTACTACTCACTTATTACAAAGCTTACGTTGAATCTGCTTCCTCCTAACTCTTAAGGGAAAGTGGAGTTAAAAACCCTTTATTGAAGGAGTCTGTCCCTTTTGCCCTGTGATCATACAGACAAACACGCATTTTCTTTTTTTTCTGCCTGCGATTTGCTCTAATTAGAAAGGCAACAGTGTGAGGGGTCAGAAATAAAAACCAGACACAAAGTTGTCATGTTTTTGGTTAAAGACTTTTATTAACATAAACTGGTTGGGAAACTGCCTCTCTGACCCTGCCATAAGAGGAATTGCCCTACCTTTAACCAAAATCTAAGGATCTGTCTTTGTCAGGATGTCAGAAATCAAAACCGTCCGTGTGTCCGAACATTCTATCCTGGCCCTCACACTGTAAACTAAATAATAAAGTGAGAAGGGAAAGGTCTTTAAACTGGTATTTGCAAAACATGTTCATAAATGAAAATATAACAGCTCCAACATAAAGGTTCTCCAAGGTAACAGAACCTTGGTTCCAGAGGGTGGTGCCCTTCCCCTGGATTCTTCAATGGGATGGCAATGTCTCTTGTTCTAACAGTTCTTTGTGTCTCTCCCACAACAATCCCGTTTGGTACAAAGCTGGTCAGCCTTGTGATTTCCTTCTTTAATAAGCTCCTTCTTTGTTCAATCAAACACTTTCCTTCTTTGAGACTTCTCTATAGGTTTGCAATTTGCCTGGTATACTCCCCTGCCAGGACTTCTCGTGTGCTTCCAAATGCCTGGTATACCTCCTTGCCAGGACTTCTTAAGCACTTCCAATTGTCTGGTATACTCTCCTGCCAGGACCTCTCATATGCTTCGAACTGCATAATATACATGCCAGAACTTCTCACATGCTTGCACTGTTTTACTCACCTGCCAGGGCTCTTATTTCCAAATATGTGTGCAGTCTCACTTTACATTCACAATTGTACATCTTTTCCTTGATTCATTATTTCTACTGGTTTCAATGTTCACTTTTCCCCATATCGGCATTCCACACACTCATATATTGTTAGGGGTTGCATTTGTATTCTGCCTTTTTGACTTACAAAAAAATCTTCCTATTGTTTCTGTGGCATTACAAAGTTCAAATTGTGTTTGGTGCAGTTGCTGAAACACCCGAGGTCCCCACTTCGCTTGGGATGACTCACCGGCTCTGTCTGGCATTTAAGTCCCGTTCACGCTGACAAAGCGCAGCTCTGCCGCTTGCCTTCCATTCTGGACTGCCTAGACGCCTCTCCGCCTTCTCCCGCAGCTCTGCTCCTGCACGTCTGATCAACTTCAGGTCTCGGTGAGGGTAACACTGCTTCCTCCAGCTGCCCAATGCCCAGGAATCATATTGTGGTTCCAGGCGTTTCTGCAGCCCTGCATCAATTCTTTTCCTCTTTGCTGGTGAGCCCCTTGGCTCCACACATCGACTCGAGCCTCCAGCTTCTGCATGCCTCCAAGGCAGATGTGACGTTTTCTCCTGGGCACTCTCTCATAGTTTGGTTTCCATTTTTAAATGTCCCGTGCATAGGTGCTTTCTCAAAACAACTAGCACACTCATTGAGCTTCAGGATCCAGCTGCTCTGTATCATTTCCTTCATCCTCCTCGTCTAAATACTTCGGTGGTTGTGGGAATTGAAGTCCACTAATATCAATTGATGCACAGTACTTCGAGACCACTCTAAATGATTCCACATGAAGGATCAGTTCTATATGAAGGGAAATTAGAACTATTCAGATCAATGAATAGGGTTTGTTCTAATGGATGTTGGGAAAAGGTTTTTCTATTTCCCTAAGAGGGGGAACAGATGCATGGCAATAGCCCATTAGGTATAAGGGGGTCTTTTCCATGGGGAAATGGGGGATATCGCAGCTCATCCAATGAAGCCATGACATCTTCCCGATGGCTGTCTCCTCCCACGTGATCCTCCCTCATATAGCTGCCCCCAAGTTCAGGATCAGGTATCGGCTGGCCATATGGGAGGAAACCACCCCAGGGGAATCTGTGACGACTCCATTGGATTCATCACAACCAAAGCCGGCCTGAGGCATGGTCAGTCTGTGTGGTGGCCCAGGGCACCGCTGTCAGAGGGAGCCCCAGGGACTAGTGCCTGCCTCAAATATACCAAGAAAATTGTTTTACGGTATTCTGTGTGGCTTTCTTGTACTAAGCTCGAGTGGGGCCACAGTGTTGCCGCCCAACCTCATGTAGCTCTCTAGAGACCAACGCCCACTGCCAACGGCCATTATACGCTGCAGGCCCCTTAATGACTACTTCTCACTTTCTTTCTTCAAGCAGAGCATTTAAAGTG
Source organism: Ambystoma mexicanum (assembly GCF_040938575.1). Lineage (NCBI taxonomy): Eukaryota > Metazoa > Chordata > Amphibia > Caudata > Ambystomatidae > Ambystoma > Ambystoma mexicanum. The sequence goes on from NC_090935.1 coordinate 1,155,906,257, forward strand.
GGGGTGATTTACAAGAGATAGCCCCTTGAAGAGAGCATTGTTTTGGAGGAGACGTAACGTTTGTGTGTTAAGAAATGCAAATAGGCATTTTCATTCTGAAAGCACACACAAAGCACCAGTTAGCTGCCTAAATCTACGCTCTTTCCCAGGTCAGTTACAATAGATCACACAAAACAGTTTTAAATAAGCTACATTATTGTCACATGTTCATATTTAACACACTAAAATGTGTTTATTTTTGGTAGAATGTGATTTTTCATAACATCATATATGAAGCCTGCATTTGACAAACATTTAAACAAAAATAGGTAACATTTTCACACATTACATGTTGTTATACATCTTGAAACTAAAAAGGTGATTTTGTGTGCCTTTTGCTGAATTGCATTCTGGCATTTGTAGTCTCCCAGTCAAAATGGGGGAACAATGCCACAATTTTACACTTTTTGCTTAACTTATTTCTGTCAGGACTTATATATTTGAGTGGGTACCTTACTATGGTATGTGTACATCTCAAGCCATCTTCATGAAGCAGAGTATTGTTGAAAGTCAGACATGGGGTTGAGGAGGAGAAATGATGAAAGGGCATGTGAGTCCCAAATATTTGCACAGGATGTGGCAAGAAGTTGTAATCCTGGATACTGGTGCAGTTATTTTTCCCCCGATTGTGCCCACGTGCTGCTATTCAGGGCACAAGTAAAGGATACATGTGGGTGGACAGTGTACACTTTTTCAGAAGGTGGACACAACCACCTTGGGTGTTTGTGAGGTAGGCAAGCTTGCTCAAGCATTTGGCTACCAGGATTTCACCCAGATTGTCATATTTCCAGTGCAGACAAATACAATTAACATCAAAGCACATGCTTGTATTGGGGTTTTGTTTTCCAGGGAATATTATACTGCATATTGCTGGGTTTAAAAGGTGAGCCCCTTTTATACGTTTGCCAGCGTATTTATTGTGTCCCCGCTCAAGTTATTTTTCTGTTGATCACTTTTCTTGAAAGGCAAATGTTCTTTTGTCTGGTGCACTTCCTCCTAAGGAGAAAGGTCAATGGAACTAAATTTGTATCTTTCACTTTGAGATATGTTCACTTACTGTGCGTATATTCTTGGGTAAAGACAGTTCACAATGCACACCTAGGTTAATATATCAAATTGATGGTATTTGTGCAGTATGTTGTTTGATCTTAACTAATTAAGTCTAAGACTTGAGGTGCAGGAGAGAAACACAAGTTCTTGCACATGGACCGTCCAAATATGCAATACTAAACAAAGATACACAATGATGTGGGTACTTCTGTCCCCTGCACACTATCAAAGGCCGAATACTAGCCAAACAATTATTCATAAATATTGAAATGTATATATGATGAAGCAATTTCAACATTATCTTGATAACATAACATAAATTTGCCAACAAACATTAATCAAGGAAGCTTCATTTCATAATGAAACCCATTATAAACCCATCTTCACAGTTTCTACTTTAAATGGGAAACCCAATGCATTTAGAGTTCTAATACTCTTCATCAGGGGTACTCCACTGTGATGATTGCTGTAATTAAATAAAAAGAAAACGCAAATGAAAATGCTATCCTTTAGATACAAATCTTTTGAATATTTGAAGATCACCTTAAGCTTGATAAATCACAGTTTTAGTAAAAACTCAAGAAGTCTTCTGGTAGTATATACAATCTAAATACAAGGTCCAAGTTTTTTCAACTGGTGTAACCAATAATCTGCAGGGAAAAAAAAGTAAACATATATTTTGACCTCTATGGTAATTTTCAAATGTGTGGCTGCCAGTGTAAGGAAAGCATGGTATCAAACAGTAAGACAGACACAAGTGACCACAGTTCAAGGGTGTTTATTGAACTTCTATTGGGTTTGAAAAACGCCTACCCAATCCTAAATCTAAAGATGAGAGCAGGCTACAACCATCAAATTATAATAACGCAGTCCTAGTGGTGTCTTGTCAAAATAAAAGGAGCCTATGCTAATAAGCCTATTCCCATCCTTACTTCTAAATACAAATAGTGTGGGAAACAATGTTATACAAAAGAAAAGTTTTCAAGAACTGATATGTCAGGATAGTAGAGCCGTTAGCTTCCCTTCCTTGCGTTTTCAGCACAGGACACTCGAGCTTAACACATACTCTGGCTTTTCTAGCACAAGGATGTAATTTAAAATCTCAGTATCAGAGCCTTCTGTGCCAAAGTCTCTTTGCCAGTCAAAGTTTCTTACTTCAGAGGGCCTGATGCGATAAACATTCAAAGTTCCTTTCTCCTCAGGATTCTCATATGCACAACTTCTCTGGTGATTCACTTTTTTTTTTTTAAACGTGTTTTATTGTTTTAGCTGATCAAACAACTTAGCAATCAATTTAACTTTGTTTAAAATACATTTCCCAATTAAATCCAATCATCATGAACAATAAAAGAAAAAAATATTTTTGTTAAAACTCAACAATGTTACCAACAATGTTTTTAAAAGATTCCAACTATCATTCCAGTTTCATTTATGGATCTAGACTATATTGATTCACTACTTTATATAGGAACATAATCTAGTACCAACTTGTGCATGGCTTAAAGGCCCCGATAATGCTTTTAGAAAAAATGGGTAACGGCAATACAAATAGGCATTTGCTTTGCATGTAGAAAAAAGTTGCTTGCCACCGCTGGACATTCTATGATTAAGTGCCACAAGGTCTCTTTTTGACGCTCACAAAATCTACATGAGTTGTATGTTTGGCTGATAAGTTTTCGTTTGACTAACACCTCTTTAGTTGGCCACAGGTCAAGTCTAAATCGTAAAAAGTCCAGTCTTACAGAGACTGACGGGGACAAAAGCAAATATGACTCCCATGTTCCAAGTTTTTTATCTATGCATTGGTTCTTCCCAATGCTTTTATATGCCCGGCACTGCTCTGAGGTCTGGATCCAGTCCCGTAAGAAGACTTTTTTCTTGGCTCTCTCTGGGTTATCCAGGATAGTGGTCAACGAGAGGTCAGCCAAGGCCATGATATCAAAAACCTGATTACGCCATTGTACAACTTTCATCTGGCTAGATGTTGAGCTACAGACCAGAACAGAGTTCTGGAATTCATAGCCAGTATGAGTTTTCTGAACAGGGAACACTGACGCCACTGGAAGATGGTATTTAAAGAGGTAAGGCCAATCTCATAACGTATGAGGGCTATTGGTACACATTGTGGCAAAATTAAAATTGATCTCCAAAATTTGTCTTCTATCCTTTGTAAATTTAGATGCTTATTTTGAAGCCATGTTTCCAGCCCATATAATAATATTGGGGCTGTTTTGGCTTTGTAGCACGAAATAGCTGACCTTATAGAAAATGTTCCATATTTTCGTAGTATTAACTTTGTTTGAGAAATGGCTGCCACCAATTTAGCTTCCATTGCCTGTAAGATCACCCTGTCCAAGTCCTGATTATCAATTTGCATGCCCAGATACGTATAGGTTTCTACAATTTCCAATTCGGAATTTTGCAGGGTCCATCTCAGTTTGTTTCTCTTCGCATCTTTGGCATTGCAGATCATGAACTTAGATTTTTTGGTGTTAACTTTCAACTGGTTTGCATTTAGGTAGCTTGATAATGCTTGTAACAAATTATGCAATCCTATTGGTGTCTTTGAAAGTAACACTAGATCATCTGCATAGAGAAGTGCCATTACCGTCTCAGATCCCATTCCTGGACCATCTGAGATTACCTGGCTAAATGTTTCCAGCATGTCATGGAGAAAAAAATTAAAGAGGGCTGAGGCAAGTGTACATCCTTGCCTCAGACCCCTTGTAGTACTCACTGCAGCAGAAAGCATCCCTCGGTTATTCAGTCTAACCTGAAGTGATGTGTTAGTAAGCAGTTCATTAATAATAATGAGTAGAGGTTTTTCCTTGATACACCATTGTAAGACACCGCTCTGATATAGGAAGCTCAAACATTTGAATAGAACTTTTGTACAAATCAGGGTTAAGAACATTGACACTGTATGGTTGAATAGGTTTTTTCCAAATATGAACTAACCCAGTATGAATGAATGTGCTCTTGCGTTGTGTACATCGATTTGTGTTGAAATGTGAAGAACATCATGAATTTTTGACTTTTTGATTAAAATGTGTTCAAATTACTTGGTTTACTGGAGTGATATCGAGTTATTTACTCCTATAGGATAATGTGGAGATTTGACTATTAAAAAGTCTTAGTAAAACAGGAGCAGGAGGTAGTTGGTGGTTCATGTGTTTTTTCTAAATATGTACCTTTTATACCACCTTCCCATTGTATCAAAAAATGAATAGGTACAACCTACTGTTTACATTAATAATGTCCACAATTGTGGCTGGACAATTTGCTAATTGCAATTTATTAATCAAAATTTGCCTTGAGATCGAATCGAATGCCGAATTAAAGTCAATGAAGGCCAGATACAGTGGTCTTCCAGTAACATGGTACTGACGCTTGATTGCGTATAATGTCAAATTTACTGCCGTACCCATCCCGGCTATAAAGTCGGTCTGGTGGGGATCTCTCTTACACTGACTCAGTGTCCATGCATTGAAGTCGCAATACAAAGCGTGAAAAAAAAAATCCTGCAACGTCCAGTAATGAAATGGGTCTATAGTTCCCAGCTTTGGCGCTATCTCCTTTTTTATAGATTGGAATTACTACAGACCTACGCCAAGCAGAAGGAATACACCTTTTTACTATGACATTGTCAAAAACCTGAGCTAAAATCTTTGGCCAACTATGTGGGTTGGTCTTCAACATGTGATTACTTAGCCCATTTGGTCCAGGGGCTCTTGAACTACTTGATCTTGTAATGAAAAGTTCAATATCTCCTGCTGTTGTGTTATGGTGTATGAAAGGATGATCTACTCTCCAGTGGAGGCCAAGTGGAATGATCATAAAGTGCAGAGAAGTAATTTACCCATTCTTGCTCCGTGACTCCATTTATCTGCATTTGTACATTAGACATTCCAGTAGCTTGATTCAGCATGTTCCAAATTAAAGCTGTGTTTTTAGGTGATATGGCCCGTAAAAAATTCTCTTCATCGTGCTGGAATCTGATGGCTTGTCGAGTGCGAGTCCAATTTCTATATTCACAGTTTGCTGATCGAAGGGCTGCCGTTCTCTCCTCACTTTTCACCCTGGGTCCCCCTCTGCCGAGCTAAGACCCACTTTAACACAAAATGTTCAATTAGTCTCCCTCCGCCGAGCTCGGACCAATTAATCTGGTTTTTCTAAACTTCCTTTACTATATAAAAAAATCAAAGACTTTCGACTGTGCGCAGGATTCTGCTTGACCGGTCGCAGGACCACTTCAAATTTACAATTCCTTTATAACTCTTTGAATTCTTTTCACCCTGGATTCCCCTCTGCCGGGCTCATACCCACTTTTCAGCTGGATACCTTAAAGAGACCTTCGATTGAGCACACACGCAGTGCTGGACCACTCTGTCAAAATTATCGTATCTTTTCCTTTCAAAATTCAAACACTCAATAGCAGTTCAATTTTACTTGCGTCTTTCATCTCATGTATTTTAACAATGTTCATTCCAGCGCTCGCCATACAATGTTGCTGCTTGCAACCTTGGCTTCAACACAGACCTGTCTTGTATTGGTCTCCCCCAACTCACTGGCTGTATTGATTTCACTGATGCTGCTTTGTTCTTGGAGCCAAGGACAGTACCACAGTGGCTGGTGCCTCTCCCCGCCTTGATTAGTGATGCAGGAGGGCCCCGGGTATCTCCGACACACAATGCAGGATTCTTCAGCCTGGTTTCCTGGTCTTACGCTTTCCAATTTAGAGGGGTCTTGAAAGTAACGGTTCCTTGTCGGAAAGGTCAAGGGAATTTCCCTCCTTAAGATCCTCTCCTGTTTTGAAGTATTTCTTCTCTCGCCCAGCTGCCGTCTCGAAACTGCTGTTTCATCATGTGCTTTACCTCGTTTAGAGCGCGCTCTCATGCTCAGCCTTTTATCTGTGTGGGGAAGTTTAATGGAAGTCAGGTGTGAGTAATTGTCAATAATTACCTGGCCTCGCCTGACCTATGCATTGGGACATGTCAGGTACACGGCTCGGTTGTTAGTCTGTTTTCTCCCACAGCTGGCTGTCCGTGTGAAAGTGTTCATGATGTAAGGGGAGAGTAGAGTTCCTGAGTAGCCTACATGGTAGAATGGGGTAAAGGTGTAACAGGAAAGGGGATACCGCGTCTCACCATCCGGTGTCCCACTTCCATTCCCCGAAGTCTCCTCACCCAGGTGATCCTCCTGCACTGGTCCACCCCCAGGAACTGGATCCAAAAGCGATGGCCATGTCCTGGACACCTGGATGTCATATCCCCGGGGACTAGTGGATGAGACACCTTCTGGTTTCTCACACCAGTCTAAGTGGGAACCTATGTTATTATGGTAAAATAGGTAAGTAAGTAGACCATTTCTTACCACTCTGCTGATAGTGTCCAAGATGGTGTTGGATTGTACAGTAACACATTACTCATCATTCCTCTTGGGTTCAGTTCCCAATCTCTATAAAGCAAAATAGTGTCTCCTAAGTATTAGATACATTAACCTGGTTGTATCCTTCATTGTAAAAAGGGTATCATTGTATCTTGGGGGGTCTTACCCATATAGTCTGATGCAGACATGTGGAGGCCAACACAAGTATGTCTGGTGTCAAATATTTTTCTTAATCCAAAATGTGGCGTTTTCCTCTTACGCTGCAAGTATGTGTGTCTAAAGTTAAAAATAGATGATAATGCGCTTAGGTATATAGTTAAAGCAATATTGTTTCAAGGGTAACAAGCATCCTCTCAAAAGTACAAACTCTCCATGATAAGAGATCTCACCAGTGTCTTACGTTGATCTCAACAAATGATGAGGGTTGATGATTCTCTCTAGTCAGACTTTGCTTTCTGCTCCCCAACCTATAAAATATGGATTGTACTAAGTTGATCAATAATCGTCCTGACTTCCAAAAATAAGTAGCTAATTCCACTGTGAGGGTATTCACCAGGTAACTATAATGCTACTTACCCTGAGGGTTATGACCTTGCAGTCTTCTGTTATTCACCCGATCTTTGCAACTGCAAGAAAACTCACGGGGCAAGAAAATGGCTGCTGATATAAATAAAATGAGCGTCAGATGAGATTACTTCATTGCGCATGTTACTGTGATTCGCTGATAATATTTACTATGTCCTATGTGTAGTACTCACTTTTTATATGTCTCTCGGTGCGGGTGATGTCCCGCGAATTGTGCATAACAGGAGACTGCAAGGTCATACCCCCCAGGGTAAGTGGCAGTTACCTGGTGAATACCCTCACAACTGAACTAGCTAGTTATTTTTGAAAGTCGGGACCATTATTGATCAAGTTAGTACAATCCATGTTTTATAGGTTGGGAAGTCAGACTAGACAGAATCACCAACCCACACCATTTGTTCAGATCAGACTTTGCACTTTTTGAGAGGATGCTTATTACTATTGAACCAATATTGCTCTTACTATATTGGTAAGAGCATTATGATCTATTTTTAACTTTAGACGCACATACTCATGGTGTAAGAGTAAAACATCACATTTATAGATTAAGAAGAATATTCCCCACCAGTCATACTGGAGTTGGTCTCCACACATCTCCATAAGAATATGTGGGTAAGACACCAGGATACAATGATAACTTGTTTACATGAAGGATACAACCATTGTTATTTATCCAAGTTCTTATAAGAAACTATTTTGCTTTACAGAGATTGGGAACTGAACCCAAGAGGAATGGGTAATATTTTACAGTACAATTCAGAACTATCAGCACAGTGGTAAGGGATAGTCTACTTACTTTCCTCTTTTACCATAATAACATAGGTCCCCACTTAGACTGGGAGCCACATATTTGAAAATGACCATAGAGGTCAACATATATATTTTTTACTTTTTTGTCGTGCAGATTATTGATACACCAGTTGAATTAACTTGGACAGTGTCTATAGATCTTATACACTACCAGAAGATTTCTGGAGTTTTTACCAAAAAGGTGATTTATCAAGCTTGAGGTGAACTTGAAATATTCAAAAGATTTTTATCTAAACAATAGCATTTTCATTTTTGTTTTCTTTTTGTTGAATTCCAGCAATCTTCACAGTGGACTATCCCTGATGAAGAGTATTATAACTCGAAACGCGTTGGGTTTCCCATTAAAGTAGCAACTGTGAAGAAAAAATTAAAGTTGTAAAGTTCAGTTTTCTTGATGAATGTTTGTTGGCAAATTATGTTATCAAGATAATTTTGAAATTACTTCAATGTATAGATTTCAATATTTCTTAATAACTGTTTGGCTGATATTGGGCCTTTGATAGCATGCAGGGAACGGGAGTTCCCACATCATTAGGTGCTTTTTGTTTTTGTTTTGTATTGCGTATATTGTTGGGTGCCAGCTTTTTATTTTCCCTATGGGGACAAATGTTCCCACACTGAGTGAAGCGAGGGAGTCATACTCATCCCCATGTCAAAACCCCACATGTTACAGCACATGTTGCCTCAGGAATAGGAAAGAAGAAATAAGATTTACAGAAAGGTCTAAACGTATAACATCTCAGCAACAGTCTCCTAACCCGCTCAGTTGCCTTTGCAACTTTCTGCTATAGGATCCCCTGCTATTCTACACCAGCAAACAGTTTCAGCCTGCTCACCCGCTCCAATCAAGGCTCGGGGGTACATTAATGAGACCCTCCTTTCCTTTTGTAGTGAGCAGCACTTGATAAACGTAGTTATTATTTGCTATTTTTTTTTTTAACAGTCAAACTAATCCTTATCTGTAGCTTCTGAAATAAAAGCGAGTTTCGAATTTGGACAATATTCATTAATTTTTTTATTTATTTATGTTTACATTTGTAAAGCGCACTAAGCGCGTAGGCATCTAGGTGCTAGTATTGCCCAAATATACACACAATAGCAGTTGGTGAGCAGGTGCAAATGGATGTAGGTCACCTGGCCTAAGCCCTGCCCACCTGTCAATCACCTTAAACTGTTGGCGCATTCCTGTTTTCCCAGACTTTTTCCCTATTTAAGCAGCCCTCAAGCCTCTTTCCTTTGCAGGTGCAAATGGATCTGGGTCATCTGGCCTAAGCCCCACCCATCCTCTGAGCCCTGCCTCTTCTTTTCTCTACCTAACTCTTAAATCTAGGGCATCTCGCTCGGGTATCCGAAGTGAAGGGCAGATGAAGAAAAGGGCAATTCCTGTTTGGACCGAGAGGACCTAGGGCCCAAACCCCTGCTCAGACATCAGGTAAGCACGCGATGACATAGGTTTTCTACTTCCGTTCCAACAGGCTATCCCCACCATCACCAGGCAACGTCAATCACCCCGCTTCTAAGGCATGACTCTGCATGGCAGCAACATTACCCACATCAGCCTCAAGCCCATCAACACCCCCTCACCATCCACAACAAAGAAGTTGCTACTCACCATCGTCCGCTCAGCTATCATCCATGCAGCAGACATCGCCAACCTCATCACTACACACAACCTTGACACCATCTTCATCAGTGAGACCTGGCTTAAACACACCTCCACCCACATCCTAGGCGTCCGTGTCCCCGACGACTACTCCATCCAACACAGAGACTGGCCAAACAAGACTGGCGGATGCCTTAGAGTCATACAGAAGACCTCGTGGCCATGCACCAGACTTGACATCGACAACATTGGCTCCTTCAAAGTCCTCTCCTGTCACTTCCCACTCTTCCTGACAGACACATTCACCTTCCATCTCATCTACAAACCACCCAAACACAACACTGCCTTCATCAGAGACTTCACCGACCTGGTCAGCACCACGTCCCTCACACACGCCCACAACATTTCCTAGGAGACTTCAACCCCCCAGGCAACAAGGCCACCAAACAGATGAGGGAAGCTCTGCTCAGCCTTCTCGACACCTCAGCCTCACACAGCACACAAAATACCCAACACACGAGAAATGTACATCCTCGACCTAATCATCACCACACTATCTTTCCTCCACTATAGCGCTCCTCTCCCGCTTGACTGGTCTGATCACCTAGCCGTGCCTTTCAACATCCTACACACCACCCGGTGAAGCACTCCAGCAGACAAACCTTCAGGTTCTTCAAGAACTTCCCATTGGAATCCCTCACATAAGACCTTGTCAACCTACACCTTACATAGACCGAACACCCCCAACCGAAGTGTGACTCTCTACTGGAAGCACTCACCGCCATCCTCTCAGCCTCCATTGACCAACACGTGCCTCTGAAGCAACACACAACTGCCAACCGAAACTGTCACCTCCCTGGTACACGCAAAAACTCATCCTCAGCAGGAGAGTCCTCAGGAAACAAGAGAAAACCTGGCATCGCTCCGGGACTGCATTAAACCTGCCATTTCTTAAGGAACCTTAAGAGCAATTAGCCGACAATTAATCAGCACTGCCAAGATTTCCCTGCTATCAGAATACCATAGAAGAAGTTCACAACAAAAAAGAGCCCTCTTCAAAACAGTCAAGCAGTGCGTCAACCTGCTACTCAAGCCTGCCATACCACACTCCATCAAAATAATCCACCGCCATCAACAACTTCTTCATTGACAAAATCAGCAATATTCGCTAGCACATAGATGCCAGCTCTGCATCCACAGACCCACCTCACGTCCCTCATCGCAATATCCCCACACCCTGGACAACATTCAAGACACTCTCGACAGAGGACCTGGTAGAAACCCAGGCTGCCCTCAAAGCCACATCATATTCAGATGACATCCTCCCAGCATCCCTCCTCAAGCCCCTCCCCACAGAAGCTCTCCTTCCCTACCTGGAGATCAACAGCCCCCTAACTCAAGGCACCTTCCCATCGACCTTAAAAACAGGAAAAATCCTCCTGCCACTAAAGAAACCCACTCTGGATCCCAACAACCTAGGTAACTATCTCCCCATCACCAGTCTTTCCTTCCTAGATAAGATCATTGAGAAAGTGGTAGCTGCCCAACTGCAGCAACTCAAACACCAACAATCCCCTCCAAACCTACCAATCCAAATTCATACCCAGATTCAGCACGGACGCAGCAACTATACAGGTGGTTGTCGACACCCTCAACGTCCATGATGACTGCCACCACTGCCTCCCGTTTCTACCATCTCAGGTTCCGGAAGCACCTCAAGACCTTCCTCTTTGCTTCTGCCTTGCCCCCCCCTCTCCACTGCTGATCTGCTCTCTTGGCACCTTGCACTGGGACACCCTCTGTCTCTGGTCCCAGGTTCCTGCTCATCCTGCCACCCTACCGCACTGCCTCCGGGCCACCCCTTGCACTGGGGTTTGTATCTGTACCAATACACACACACCTTTTTTGTCCCCCTCCTGCACTTATCAGACCCACCTGATCTGCTGCCTCAAACCTAGCACTTGCCACCTGGCTGCACTACCACTTTGTGCTGATTTTTTATTTATTTATTTTTGTTATGATTATTTATCCTGTTTCTCCTTTGCTCTGCACTTTCCACTTTCTTCCTCCCTTTCATGCACTTTTCCCCTCCCCCTCTCCCATGCACTTGCACGTTCTCAATGTCACTGGGCCTAGTAAGATCGTTGTTTCTTTCTCCCCTGTTCCCCTCCCTTGCCTTGTCGCGCTCTGAAACACCTATGTATGAGCGCGATATAAATAAAATATCATATCATACTCGACCTTATAGCTGCTTTCGACACAGTAGACCACCAGGCGCTTACGGACACCTTACAATAGCACATGGGGATCAGCAACCTTGTCGTACACTGGTTCAAGTCCTAAATCGGCAACCGCAAGCCGTTTGTTCAGATGAACTTCTCTAGATCACCAATGTTATCCATCACCTGTGGAGTCCCGCAGGGATCCATCCTCTCCCAGTGATCTTCAATCTATACATGGAGCCACTGGGAGCCCTTGTTGCCACACACAATATCCACATCCACCAATACGCAGATGACACACAGCTATAACTCAAGATCGACTCCATCAAGGACATCTATAGGCTCAAAACCTGCCTCTAGCTGATCCAGTCTTGCATACTTGGAGCTCAACCCCTCCAAGACCAAATACCTACACTCCTCACCAAAAACACCTCAGGTTCCACATCTACAAACACCTCTTCTTCAAGACACACATAGCTAAGAAAACTCAGACAGCTAGGTATTGGCTCTCCCTCCTGTGAAAAGTCATCCATTGTTGAAGCACTAGTCCTATCCCACCTGGTGAGGGCAATGCAATCCTCGAAGGCCTCCCGTCATCCTCCCTTGTGCCCCTGAAAAATGGCCTACACGCAGCCGTACACCTCATCAAGGGTCTAGGCACATAATACCACATCACCCCGGCCCGCATCAACCTTCACTGGCTCCCACTGCACGCACAAATCACCTTCAAGTCTTGCTGCATCATCTATAAGGCAGTTGCCCTCAAGTCACCTAGCTACCTCGTGGGGAAACTCTGCATCTCCGGCGGACAGCACACCACCAGAAGCCAGGGCACATGCAGGCTTGAAATCCACCGCTGCAAAAAGTAAAGGACCAGAAAACAACCTGTCTCTGCCTATGCCCCAAGACTATGGAACCTCGTCCCCGTTGGCGTCAGACTCGCCCCCACACTCCTACAATTCAGAAAAGAAGTGAAAACCCCTCCCTTCAAGGAGTCTCTCCTCAACACCTAGGTCATCACGGCTCCCCTCTTGTCACCGACTTGCTACACGCTGCCCGCCCCTCTACATCCCACCACACGGTAGAGCTGTACCCCCCTTCGTCCCCCTCTACATCCGACCCTCCGCTGTGTATCTGTTCTGTTACCACTGAAAAGCCCTCCGTTAAGTATCTGTATTGGTGTACACCTCTGTAAAGCGCTCTGTTGCTTCTCGAAGCTAGGTCTGCACTCAAATACAATAAGAAATAATAATAAAAACAACATTGAAACTTCTGCGATAACAGCAGTTGGCTTCAGTTAGCAAAACACAAATCACCATATTTTTGCAATGCCTTCCACAGATAGTGTTTTCAAACCAAAGTTTCAGAAAGACCTTTTGCAAACAGTATTTTTACCAATTAGTACCCGGCAAGAGCGAAGCAGAATGCAACACGCATTCCGATTGGCTCTCGCCGGGTCCTTATCCGGCCGGGAATCCCTCTGTCGGGATTCCACGGCCTTTGTCCCCGGCGGGGGGCGTGGCAGCCCCTCAGCCAATGAGGAAGATCGAAGCGGGGCCATCCCCGCTTCGAGCCTCCCCGCGGCTGAGAGGCTGCCTTCGCCCCCCTGCCGGGGACTCGGGTACGTTTTTTTATTTTTTATTCCCTTCCCTCCCACCGCCCCTCACCAACTTACCTTCTTGTTCCTACGTCCCCGGTGGGGGACGAGGGAAGCCTCCAGCCGTGTGGAGACTCGGAGCGGGGCCACCCCTGCTCCACGCCTCCACACACCGCTGGAGGCTTCCCTCGTCCCTCGCTGGGGACGCAGGTAGGTTTTTCTTTTTTTTTGTTTTCTCCCCCCTATCCCACTCCCGCCCTCCCAACCCAATTTACCTTCTTTTTTATCCTTTTTCGGGAGCGGACATGCTGGGAACACTTGTGTTCCCAGCGCATCCGCTCCTGATGGCCGCCATGGAAAGGGAAAACGGACTCTTTTCCCTTTCCATGGCGGCGGCCATTTTCTTTCTTTTTTTTTCTCCCGAAACGCTGCAGCATTTCGGGACAAAAAAAAAGCTTTTAGTGGGGGCATTACCGGCTCTGGAAATGCCCCAGGGCCCATAGGTATATATAGGCTCGGGTTATATTGCTTAATTACATCTAGGAAGAGATGTGCTCAAGTCCTAAATTGCAGACTGGTCTACAATCCCGGCTTCTCTACTTAACCAAAGTGTGTGCTCCCAGCCAAATCCTATTATCACAATATGCCTTATCTGGCAAAATTCGAAGTCTCTACATGGTATTCAGCTGTCTGCTACTTAAAAAAAATGCCTCACTACAGATATTGCGACATAGGTAACTATTGTATTGACAATTCATATACTGGACGTCACAGTGTATTTGTCTACCACCTTACGCATGGTGAAATGTTTCTAATTAAACTTCCCATGATACCTTTGCATACTAAAGACTAATTCTGTGAGGTCACTATTTATGCAAATTGGATGGGCCCACACATCTGTTGCCAGCAAGGGCACCGCAAATCCCACGGCCAGCCCTGATCACAACAGTAACTACACATATTAAGGAATCTGAATCTTTGCCATTGTAAAGCATAAACTGAATTTCTTTTAAGTGTCCCGCATGCAAGAATGTCGCATGTGTGTAAAGCTTTGCCAATTAACTCTAGATGTACAATTACCGAGAATTGTGTTAGGCAACTTCTTTATAGTGGTTCATGATTCTTTTTGCTGACATTTTATGTATTTTTACTCTTTGTGTTGAGATATTTATATATCAGATAGAACGCCGCCCGGGCATTTTATGGCATACATTATGTATCTGGCATTCTGGTGGAAGCCTTGCATTTATTTGGAATTGTTATTTATTGTATGTGCATTGATGTGTTCATGACTTTCAGCGGCCTATGCTGAAATAAAGTACCCGGAATCTTGAACGGAAGTCGGTGTCCCTCCAGGGCATCTCCTTGGCGTCTGTCAATTCGCATGAAGCCACCAAACCTGTATATTTGTCTATTAACCTATACTCGCTTCTAATAGACAGCGGCCATTCCTTCCCAGCCCCCCCCCCCCAGCCCCCATCGTTTCTGGTGGCCTTTAACACACACACACGTTGACGCTCTTCCTTACAGTAGGCCTCGGAACGCCCAGCCCCCACGCAGCCTTACCTCCTTGCGTCTCACTGAGCGCATCCTCGGAGGCTCCTCTGGGGCCTGTCGTGCAGGAAGGAGGACAGACAGCCTGGAACCAGCTCTAAGGCCGCCGTGGCGAGCCTGCGAAAAGACGAGAAACACACGAGCCGTGAGCAGCTGCAAATAGAACGCACACGCATCACAACGCGCTCACACAATATACAGGGGACCTGCGCACTGCACCTGTGCCGCACGAAGGAACACAGATGCAGCCTCTTCTGGGTAGATGTGGGATATTCATGGTACTAGAATGCTCTAATGGCGCCGCAGCTGTGGGAATGGTACATAAATAAACGAATTACCAATGACTATGAAAGCTCACGAAAGGAAGATATATATATGTTGCTGGCGCTTGTTATGGTGCAAAAGAAGTGCTGTTAACTGCAACTTCAGAGGGCTTTGTTTGCCTAACCAAACTAGTGCATTGTTTTCATGGAAATATCTGGGTGTGATACATCGTGAGTTGCTTTGTCACAAACACATTGCATTACTGAAAAGACGTGGGGTGACAGGGTCCCTGAAGACCAATTTCATGGAAGAACTCTGGGACCTGCAAGAAACCAGAAATCTGCCTGCTCGTGACAATCCAAACCGCACACTCATGTTCAATTCAAACCCCCCCATCTGTTGCCTGAAACCGGTCCTCAACACGTAGATCACCATTGCCATCTTTGGATATCCAACCAGGGGTGTTGCTAGGTCTGAAAAAGATCCAGGGCTACGCTAATGTCAGGACTCGGGCTAGCAAGCCTTTTGGTTGTAGCCCCCGAGCTTCTATACAAGGCTACAACCAAAAGACCGGCGGTGCTATATTTATTTATTGAGCATTTGGTAGGCACCGTTACAACAGAACAGTGTTTCCAGGCGCCACAAGGCAAAGTGGGGAGGGAACATGGGGAGTAAATAACAGTGGCAAAAACAGTAAATGTACAGTCGTGGTCCTACTAGGCCTTGTGACAGTCGGATGAGCAAGTGCAGTGAAGAGAAGTGCAAGAGATAGGGAAGGGAGGCGGGGCAAGGTATGGACAAGTGCTGGTGGGAGCCCGGGTGGGAAGTGCAAGGGGAGCCAGGAAGGAGGCCACGGCTAAGTGATGGGGCAGAGGAATCCCAAGGCTGGGATGCACAGCCGTCAGGCAGTGGGCCCGCAAGGGCAGTGCTGAGAGGGGTGGGGGTTGATGGTGTTGACTGGGTTGAGGGCCTGGTAACCTGTGCGATTCATGTAAGGACCAGGCTGCCAGTCTCAGCAGCAGCGGGGTGATTAGCAGGAAAGAGGCAGAGAAAAGCAGAGTATTGAGATGTTTGCAGAATTTAAGGCGGTCCGGCTGAAAACTATGCGGGTAATGCAGGGGGTCTTGAATTTAATCCCCGGGGCCACCAGGAGCCAGTGGAGAGACGTTAGGGCTTTAGCTGAGGGGGGCGTAGGAAGGAAAGGGGGAGATTGAGGAAGAGGCTGTTGCACTAGACCAGCCTAGAGAAGACCAGAGCTCTGGAGACGTTGAGCTTCTCGGGAAAGGTGAGGAAAGGGAGAATGCCTCTAAGGAGGTGAAGCTGGAAGGGGGCCTTCTTGGCAAGGTCCAAGATGTGAGGGGAAAAGGAGAGAGCAGAGTCGAAGATGACCCCAAGGTTTTTGGCCTCACAGGTTGGTGAGGGTAGAGGGCCCAAGGAGGGCGGCCATAGGGTAGGAGGGAAACAGGGGGCAGGTGTTCCATTGAGAAGGATCTCCATCTTACTGGCATTAAAACAGAGATCGTTAGCCGCACACCATGCCTGGATGGCAGTCAGAAAATCAGGGATGAGAGAGTAGGAGGATGAGGTAGTGGAGGGAAGTTTGAAGGAAAGCTGTGTGTGTCATCAGCATAACACTGGAAATGAGGAGTGAAGGGGGAGAGGAGCGAGATAGAAGTTTCTTTATTTATTAAATTATATATCGCTCCTGACCCGTAGGTATCTGGGCGCTTTTACAAAGGTTACAAGACAAGACAACAAATGTTTATACAGAAAAAACATGTAGGAAAACAGGTAAGGGAAATTATTTACAATGTACCCATTGATCGGGTAATATGCAATTAACAAGTTAAGATGGAAAGAAGTTGTACAGAATAAACAGGTAGGGAAGGTTATTTACAATGCACCCATAGATCAAGTTATTCACAAAACACAAGTTGGACTAGGCAACAATTTGTTTACAATACACGAGATGAACTAGGTAGCAGATACTATATATTACATTACAGAGCAGTTGAAGAGCCACAGCGATAAGATAGAGCCCCGGGGACACCACAGGTAGAGAGTGAGGTGTGGAAGAGAAAGGGCCCAGGTGCAACTGTGAAGGGCAGTTAGAGAGGAAAGAGGTCAGTCAATCCAGTGCCCGGTCCGTGATGCTGAGGATATCATGGAGCTGTTTTATGAGGATAGAATGGTTGACCGTGTGAGAGGTTGATGAGAGCAGCAGGAAAGTTAGAGTCAAGATTGGCAGGCATGTCTTCATGTGTATTCAGGAGAGCAGTTTCCGTGCCTCTTGATTCCCGGAATCCAGATTGATGGTCATGAAGGCAACCAACAATTTCAGTATGAAGGATCAATTGGGGGAGGACCAACTTCTCCAAGAGTTTACCCAGGAAGGGGGTGGTGGAGATAGGGTGATAGATAGCCAGGCAGGAGGTTAAACCCTCCTGCCTTGCAACGCCTCTGCGTTGACTAAACATGTGGAAACTTGTAACCCCACACCCCTTCTTAATCTCCGTCAAACAGTCTTTCTGAGGGGCTGAAACGTCTGGGTCCTAATTCCCAGAATGATACCCAGAATGATACCCAGACCCCCACTATAATCATTGCCCAAAGTTCCCTGAGGCAAACCATCACTTACAGCTGTTCAATTCAACACAGTAGCATCACATGTTATATGTTAGTTGATATTTCTATAGCGCCTCCTGCCACGTGTTATGGCTTCAAAGTGGGGAAGAGCCCTATGTAAAAATGTAATACGAAAAAGATGTTACCGTTGCTGAAATACAACGGGCTGACCCCACCTTACTCAAGTCTGCCAGTTGCCTTTGGTTTCCAACTGTCCTGTGGATAATATAATCTGCTTGTATTTTACCCATTCAGTTAATTTATATGTAGAATAATGTTGATGATATCAAGTTAATAGATGGTGCCTCGTGTTAGATTCATCCTGCTTCTAAGCACTGCGATAACAGGTTTTATCAACCAATATAACTTTGGGAGGATGAAGGGATGTGTTGAGCGTGCTGGGATTTGAACTTCTAACATGCAGTAGTGAGTGCCTCATGTCAAGTGTGAACTATCCTCCTAGATAACATCTGACAAATGGTCTTCCATGATCCCAAAAAATGCGTATAACCGTGGCATTGATATATTGCTTACGTTTTCCTATTGCACGACGGTGTCAACTCCAGAGTCTCCTTTCTCTTATGGAAGACAGAGGTCAGTGTAAATAGCTACATTCAACCCTCAGCCAACAGGGGTACTCTCTCAAAGGGGACATTCCAAAGTAAATGCTTTCATGCACTTTCAAAGAGGTTTTATTTTCCCCTTTCATATGGCAGAATTTTCACAAACACAAGCTCGTTAAAATGCACCACGTTTTCGGGCAATGCAATACCCTTTAACAAGTGCTGAAATACAAAAACAATACATTGTTCAGTAATAGCGCCTAACCTCTTAAGCGCATTTGCAAGGCATAGCACTCAAATCATGAGTGAATGGCCGACCGAAAGCTCAGTCGCAAACTTTCTCAGAAATTCATCGGCGTGGCTATTCTCGCCTCAGGCCGACATTTAAAAAGCAACTCTGTGAACATGGAAGAAAAGGGCTCCGGCATCTGAGAGGGGTTTCCCTACTAATCATTTTTAAAGTGATCCCAGCTCCTTTCTAGACCATATGCCTCAAAGTCATCCAATGTACCAATTACATGCAGTCTAAATGGATATGGGTTGTTGGACCGAAAAACGTGACCTACTTCCCATTTGACCTAATTTTTTTGACCTACTGCAGAGGGAGACCCCCTGCAACTCCCCCTAAGGCACGGGGGACCCGGTAGACACACTCCACTTTCCTCCACCTCAACCTATTTGCTTACCTCACCCCACAACTATTTTTTGATTAAAGTGTACCATTTGACCTACCGAATTAGATCAAAAAGATGCGGTCAAATGGGAGTAGGTCAAATTGAACAATACCGTCTAAATCAATATCCTCTACGATATCAAATCATGATTTACTTTATAGCCAGAATATACAGCATGCTTCGTGTTTTAGGAGCATCTCATCGCAATCTCTTTTACTTGGATGTTACTGAATTATTTTGAGTACTAAACCCCTAACTCGAGTTACAGTATGACCATGCTCATTAAAATGGAAGTGCTATGATCTGTTTAACATAGTTGGTGCAAATATCTTTTGATGATCTCTTAAAGTAACAATGCCGATTTCCGAGAGGCATTCAGGCATTTTGCTTAGGTCTATTAACCCGGCACCGGGGGGGGGGGGGGGGGGGGGGCATTACCATCTTTTAAGAGGCATTATTGCCATTACAACATTCCACTCAGAATTTTCTGTTTAACACTAGAAAAGACAAAGAAAAATATTGGAATGCTGTGATAGAAGACTTACACCAGCCATTATTGCTTTTTGCCACAATGGTCTTCAATGGGAATGCCAGCATTCCACTGTGCTCATTAAGATGGTCCAAGGGTGCAGCAGGGTGTATGGGCCCTGGAGACAGACTAAAAGGCCCAAGAGCACCAAGTGAGTTTAACAAGGTTTACAGACCCAGAACACCTGGTACAGCACAATGGAGGTGGTCCATAAAACTACTACAACTCATGCTGCTCCTAACAGCGCAAAGTGTATATAAACAGACAGATTAGGACATAAACTGCCTGGGAGGTCACATGCAGTTGACTGTGGGTAAACTCTGCGCTGCCAGTAGCCTTGAGTGTAATGTTCTGAACAATTTGCTGGTTATACTGAGGCGATATGACCCGAGGCTAGTCCCTTAACGAGGGCGGTGGTGCCGTTACCAATAGGATTAGGCTGTCGCTGAAGGGCATAGCACCATTAGCACCCGTGTAGTTGCCTACACAGGTTCTAATTTTTTTTTTTAGGACAAAAAAGTACCTTTGTTTGCGTGGCCTGGTGTCATACAGTGCTGCTCTTAGCAAAGTCCGTTTTCCGTGTTGATGGCAGACAGTCATCAACATGGAAAGCAGCACTGTACAGTGCCGGGCTGCTCAACAAAGGTAAGTTTCTTTTTTTTTTCTTTTATGAAGGAAAAAAAGTAGATATCATTAGCACCCGTGAAGGAAACTACATAAGTGCTAATTGGTGCAGTGAGAGCAGGGAAGAGAAGCGCCGTAAACCAATCAAAATGCTAGGAGCATGGGCTTTCTTTAGTTAATACAGCCCACGTTCAGTGCATTTTCATTGGTTTACGGCACCGCACACAGTGCCAATGGTTCATACAGACTGAAGATTGGTCAAAGAGAACAAGTGAACATACCAGTGGTAATACAGAGTGATCTTTTAGACATGTCTTCATTTGGGTACATATCTTTTCACCAAATTGTTTTAATCTAAGGATTTTTTCCTCAAATTTTTTTCACCAAAAAATGTTTCACCTAATGTATATTAATAACACTATTCGCTGAAAACCTGTATGCCGAATTTTTTTTGTGTTTTTATTTTTATTGGGGTGGTCCCCCCAAACCACTGTTTTCCGGCTTTAAATACTCCCCCAACAATCCGAAATCTAAATATTTTTTTTGTGGGGTCCCTCCCAAACCCCTGTTTTCAAAATGTAATCCTTTGCCCCACCCAAACATATATACATATATTTTCGATAAAAAATTAATTGAAAAATGTTTCGAATGAAAAAATCTCTCGATTAACATTTTTCGGTGAAACATCTCTCGAGGAAAATTCTTTCAGTGAAAAGACTATATACCTCCTCATTTGGCGAACATATAATTTGCTGCAAGGGCATTTTCTCATGTACATTTCCTCAATCAAACAATGGGTCCTTTAGATGGATCTCTTTCCCTGTATGTGGATGATGTATTATACAGGAAGGGGACGACAAGCATGGTTTCTTGCCTTTATTAGCCTTCATGATGACAGTAGGTGCTTCCTAGATAGCAAGTAAATCTGCTCTTTTTAAGGTTTGTGATAAATTCTACTTTCTTTTATCTGCTACCCCGATTTGTTTTATGTGACAGAGTTCAGCCCAACAACTAAGTTGCTGAGGAGCAGAGAAACCAAGACCCTTTACCATCCCCAATCAGATAAGCCCCTCCTTTAGGCACCAGAGGAGGCATTGCAAGGCAATGAGCGCTGCCATTGTTAGCCTCAGGCTGTACCATAGTATGCCCACCTTTTGCACACTACAGCAGCATCAGAGAGAAATAGTAATTCTTGGTACAACAGGTAAACCTTTTTGCTCCCAAGGGAAGGAAAGGCAGTCAGGTGGCATGTTGGGGAGGGCAGTCTGGAAGCCCGGCCGGGCACCACTCAGAGAATGAAGACATCACAAAAGGAGCAGGACAGCAAGTTGGATCTCCTTAGGCATGAACCTCACCTGGGATCTAGAAGGCTCGAGGCATGGCTGTGTCCTAAGCTGTACTCGGGGGATCCTCATTTTTATTCAATTCAGATGTCTTCTTAAGAAAGAGAGCGAGACCAGGGCTGACCGTCAACCCTGCAAAGAAACATGGCAGCTGCGTGCTGTACAAAACATTCTTGGCAAGGTCTGATACAACCAATAAAAACACAATATTTAAAAAACGAAGACGGGCAGTAGACCGAGCAAGGAAAGGAAACGATAGCTCCCTAAAGTAAAGATACAGCAGAAACATTTAAATCTTTCTAAAACAACTGAATGGAAGATCCAATTGGGAGCAAAACTGGAAAAGAGTTGAAGGCAGTTGCACCAAAACCCGTAAATGAGGGTGCTGCAACTTTACTTTGAGATGCTATATCCCTAGGGTAGAGTGGCTATTACTGCTTGTGAGCTGAGAACTCCCCCCGTTTACCCCTCTAGAACTGCTATTGGCACGAAACAGCATGTTTTCAACAAGCTAAAACTGCTAAACAGGGTTTGCCAGGGGAATGATCATCATGGCCAGCTGAACTTCAGTCTACCGCAGTTCATGTCATTTTATCAGTTTGTCACAGTTTATTGGACGGTCACTCTCAACCCAGGGAGTCCCCCTTCTCCCCCCAAGCCAGGTGGCACACAACAAAACGCTTTACAGATTCTACTTTCGTGAGGCCTCCAACCCGTATAATACCGTTCAATAAGTACCCTCTTGACCATCAACAAGCCAGGAACCAGGCCAGTGTATAGTAATAATATATATTTTTATTTATGTTGCCACAAAGAATAATAAAACAATCAAGAAGCATCAGCCACCAATGCTGTGGCACTACACAAGGAGACACAATTTTAAATCATTTACATTCAACTGACTGACATACATTTCAAAGGAACTTGCAGTTGTTACAACACACAGGTAATATTTAAATATTGGCAGTCACAACGCACAGGAATTTGTTACACCTTAGCAGATAGACCGCTTGAATAGCCCACAGTGAATGGCTTAATTTATCACAATGTTCTATTCTCCCAGCGACACCCACCCTCCAGGCATCAATTATACATGACCCCTTTGGTCGGAAAGCACGGTACAGGGAGTGGATACAATGATGGGTAAAAAATTATTTTATTTTTTTTATATAAAATGCAAGGTATGGGAAATGAATTCACTGGGGAAACATTGTTTTTGGCTTTTTATTAGGCAGCCCGGGTTTGGGAAATGAACACAGGGGAAATAGTTTTTTAACAGACAAGAAATGGAAATCCAAAGCTTTGGGATTCTGGTTTGAGTATAAATAGGAATAAGTGGGGAATTTCGTTTTGCACCGCTCATGCTAGGGAGGTGTAATGCTTTGGGATTCTTGTTTGAAATTAATCAATGGGAATTTGTTTTGCTCCCCATACACACACATGAAATGCAGGGTTCTAGGCACTCTTGTTTTGCAGATTAAGGACACCCCCTTCTGTATAGAAGTGTGGGGTTTTTAGCAAAATAGTCACCCACATACTTTATTGTCTATACCAGCTCTAACACACTGGCCATGAATCTTGTTGGTTTCAAACTCCAACAATCACTCGTCCTGTGATTTTTATAGGGAAATTAATGGAACTTTCTTTTGGATAAAATGTGCTAAGCGTCTACTGAATTTCACCCCCTCCTCCACAGTGAAAGGTAAGGGATTAAGGTAGGCAGTGCCCAACACAATTCAATTTAAATGGATAGTATGTTTTTCTATAGGGGAATTAATAATAAAATGCGCCAAGGGTCTACCCAGTTCCACCCCCTACCCGCTATGCGATATGGAGATTAAGGCTGGCAGATTCCCCCCACACTTTTGTTGGCATTGGGATGACTCTACTTACATGGGAGGCCTTGGTTATGGGGCATCCAGGGAAACTGCAGGACTCCTCTGAGGACAGCACAGATCCAGTCAAAGGCTTTGGTCAAGGATAGTCTCTGGCACCCAGTCCTCCTCTGGCTCCTCAAATGGCAGGCCCAGCTAGCTTCTAGATTTCCCAGTCTCTGTCTCCTATGCAAGGTCTAAGGCCTTTCCAGGTAAACAGCTTTTATCCTGGCAAGGTTTACCCCGATGGCCTTGTTAGCTCTCCTTGCCTCTCTGCTAGTTGTTTCTCCTAAGAGTCCAGAACTACACTACAACCAGGAATACAGTGGGAAAAGTCCCTCTCAGATTGAAAACGGATCTCTTATAGGGCTGATAACACTCACATATAATAATAATTCCCACGATACGTATTGGTTAGCTCTCTCCATCTCCCTCCAACCTATACACCCACTGCCTGCTGATAGGACAAGGAGGTGGGAGGTGTGGATGATGGAGGCCGAGGGAGAAGAAAGTCCCAAAAGGACAGGTGGGTTTACCTTTTCAGTGTTCTTAAAATCTCACAACATGGCAGCTACCTTAATTTTTCAGATAACTGCAGGTACATATATATTTTTTAGGTCTATATTTTGTGGGGAGTTGGAAAATACTAATCTTATTTCGGCCCGCCTTTCCTGGTAGGAGCTACCATTTTTTACAATTTGCTACTGAACCGCCCTGGTGAAAAATAGGACACTCCACAGTTCACATCTTAATTTCACAATCTAACACTCTACCCTTTTTCCAGTTTCTCGGAATTATGAGAATGGTGAAATCATAATTTTTTTCATATTTTCATAACTCAAATTGTATACATCACACAGAATTCATATTTACATGGAACCGGCGGGCTTCTTATCCCCTTTAACATGAGTCCAGGCCAAGCTCAGTGGTACACACAATGCATTTTATTACGGAAAATGTAATCCTATGTTAATCCCCCAATGCTTCACATGTGCCCCTCAGTTTCACAATAGCCCCCACCTTTTCTTAAATTCCATTTCTCCATTGTCACAGACCAGGGCATCTGACTGGCTCGTGTTATTGTACCACCCCCTCCTTGGCTTTAAAAGACCCTGTTTGAAGCTAATGGACAGTTAATGGGGAGGTCTGACCTAAAGGTCAATTCAGCAGACCCTCCAGCTTATAGCTATTTTGCGATCCCGCAAAATGCCACGAAAACTGCCGTTTTGCGCAAAATACCACTAAAACGGCAGTTTTTGTTTAAAAAAAAATTACTCAAGGTGCCAGGTTCTCAACTTTTTTTTCGCAAGAAATGAAATGCGCCAACACATCTTATCACTTGCACCGAAAAAAAGAGCAGCCCCATCCACAAGGGACACATGAATGGGCCATTTTATATGCACGCCCATTCAGACGGCCTTTTTCACTTCCTTGATCAAATAAAGTGGCGTTTCTGCCAATTTAATATCGCATCACTCATTTCCAAGCAAGATGCACTTTTAAATGTGCAGAAATTGTAGGCAACCCTACGCGCACGGGATGTGGGGGTGCTACTGCATGACAGGGTCTTTCCTGACCCTATCATGCATTTCTTTTAAGGTATGAACTGCTGCTGTGTCGCTTGCATTTCTGTTCCTCAAACAGGATAAAAATGCATTTTTTGGGTCGCATTTTACAGTGATAGGCCCCTGAAGGGCCTGTCCCTTGAAAAAGGCGCAGAAGCTTGTCGGGAGAGCGATTCTATTCAAGGTACTACCCATTTTGATGACAAAAATCGATCGAATGGTACAATTTGACCTATTTCTTCTAGTACTATTCGATCGATTTTTATAAATACCAAGCAAGTTTTGCGCCCATGTCACCCCGCTCCCCAAGTTCAGTACTATTTGGGTTAGGGGGTTGCAGGGGTGTTCCACACTTCCTGAAAATTGGAGGCGGGGACAGAAAAAAAAGAAAATAACGAAAAAGGGACCCTGCGGAGTCGGATCCGACCCGCGTTAGAGGGACGGATCTGACAACGCAAGGTTGGAGGGGAAGCAGCAGCGACCAAGCAGTTAAGTAGGGGAGGGGGTAGTGGTGAAAGGTACATTTTGGGTTGTAACAACCCAGAACACCATTCAAGGCAGCTGGCCAGAGCACAATTTGTGCTACAGCTCAAGCCTGTGGCAATGCGCCGTCACCTTTGAAAATAAGGTGACCTGCTCATTTCCAAAAATGGGTTGTCTAAAAATAGCATATACTTGGCTCCATTTTTAAATGCCCCATTTTATGAGGATCTGGGTCAAAATCTACATGTTAAAAAAAATAAAAAAATGGTTACACTATGAGAGGGAAAGGAGAGAGAGGGAGAGTGATGGATGAGATGTGATGTGATAGGCAAGAAAGCAGAGGGAGAGCAGTGGGTCAGAGCAGGAAACGGTGCACGAGAGAGCAGAGGAAGCAGTGATGCGGTGGGCCCGAAATCTGAGAGCGAGCGGAGGTACAGAAAGTAGAGGGAGCGTGTGGTCAGTAAGCCAGAAAGCAGAGAGGAAGCAGTTGGCCGGAAAGAGGTAGTGAGCTGCAGATTGGGAAAAAGGATGAGGGAAGTGTGCGATAGAATGGGAGAAAGGATGCAAGATGCAGAAGCAGCACAAAAGAATGAAGGACTGTATATTGCGGGAGGAATCGAGTGTAAGGTGTGAGTTGGGAGTATGATTTGGAGTGTGGCAGGGGATGGGCAGTGCAAATTGTGACTTGACAGTGTGACATAGCACGTGAGTATTTGTATGACTGAGTGAGAGGTTCAGGAATGCAAGTTGTGATGGGGAGTTGGTGAGATGTGTGATGTGTGTTGGTGAGAGAGGTGTGTGGGTGTTTGGGGGATTGGAGAACATAGAAGGGGAATATTTTCAGCATTACAACTGATAATGATCAATTTAGTTAATACTATTAAATAGGCATGCACATTAAACCAAAAATGTAGCCAAATCAAACACTGTTCTGCCAAGCCAGAGACATCTGGGACTCTTCCTATTAAATTAATACAAAAGATACATAATAATGATACCCTGGCTCTCTTATAGCCTTGCACTCTGCCTATTTCCTGCAATGTGGCAATCTTACACCCTCCAGTTAATACAAAATGTCCCACAAAAATGCCGTAATAAAGGTTTGTGCCGCAAAATTTGCCATTTCATGCCGCAAAATCCTGGAAGGTCTGATTCAGCTTGCTGTGTTATCTGTACAAACACAATTCTGATGTCACTCCCAACATTTGTTTGTATTTTTAATTGAAACTCCAGGCCTGTCCTGCTAATGTGCCCCACCAAAGGTCATTGGGTCATAGTTTCACTTCAAAGAGAAAAACAAGTTGCATCCACAGTTCTGAAGGGCTAGCATTTTACATTACCAAAATGTGTGTACATGTAACTTTCAGTAATGCACCTGAGCCTGTTGTTCACAATACAATCTTTCTTTACATACTGTTTGAACAGATATAAGTTCACTTTTGGTATTATTTACATAGATAGGCAGTAGTTACATAAGAAACCAGTGTTCACTTTTACACAAAACAAAATGGGCCTTTCCCTTTAAAGCAGGTTTGTCAAACCCCGAAGCATTAGCTTTTTGTCACCCAGCAGGCCGATGAGCCGAAATTCAATGACCTCACCAAAAGCAGTATCACATTAGAAAGCAATATTGTGTGACCTTTGACACAACAGCATCCAGTCTCAAAGATGGCTTTTTGGTGTCGGGGGCAGGAGTATCTAAGGGGAACCCCACCATCATAAGTGATCAAAGGTTAGTGGCATGTGATTTGTTTCAGTGCATGTAGGTGGTAATATACTTCTGAAATAATGGGCTTTACAAGGATCTAGAGAGGGTTGGGTTCCCTCCCGGCACCAGGGAGTTCCCTCCTCCCACCCCAAGAATTTGTTCTCAAATATGGTGTTGGAAAGGTGCATTTTACAGCAGAAAAACATGCACAGCCAACATGAAAGTATTATATACTGGCATATGTTGTGAGCAAAGGCACAATAAAAATGCGCTGGAAAGTGGTCCTGTTGGTAACTTGCATCTATTGGGTTTTTTCATGTGCAACCATACAAAATGGATTGCAAACTCGTGCTTCACATTTCAGGCAACCAGACCACTCACATCTTATCCTTTTGCTTCCAGCACACCCCTAATCCAGCTCTATCGGTGTACCTTACATAGTCACACGACCCTGCATCGGTTTATCTTCTCCTTTTAGCTCACAGGTTTCCACACTATCAACATGCCGGATAGTGTCCTCGCGTCACTCTGTTCATATTACAAGCATACCCAGAGGGCGTTCAACCTACAGCACGTTGTGCCATACTAATGGTGAAAGGTGCTATACAAGTGACACAAAACTACTACCTAGATCAGTAAGGTGCATACAGTCCAGCTTGGACCATTTCCCAAAAAACTGAATTTGATGGACCGGGATGGACATGTAAGGGTGAAAATACCTAACCTCACACTCTACTTCTTTGTATATATTTATATAAAGTACAATTATAAAGTAAGGCGCAGCACTATACAACATTTACACAGAATCGTGCCTAAAATATGCATTCTGATCCGAGAACTAACCTACAGAACATAATATGTAAGTCTAACTTAAAATGCAAACAGCACTGCATAAATAGAGTTATAAAAAAAGACTAATATTATCAAAATGTCATGGCAGCCATGATATTTTAATTTGAAAAAGAACGGCATCGCATTGCAAAGTAAATGTCTCACATTTCCCCTGCCATGAAAGAAAGTGAAGGCAAGTTAGGTGGGAATAATTAATTATTCATGTTTGTATTGAAGGAAAGTTAGACATTACCACAGGGCAGGCCCAAGCAGGACACCTGCTAAGGGGCCTTCTGCTGCCAATCACAGTGGAATGTACACAAATTAAAGCGAGGCATGCCCATGTCATGCAAGTCTGACTTTAGGCCCTTTGTCTTTTTTATTATGGCCAATTACAGTGTGCAGAAAGTGAAATGCATCTCAAAGCAGGCAGAGGGTGCATTTCAGCATAGCATGCACATGAACGCCGGGCCCAGGAAGTGTGGCCCTCTGAATGCAGCAACATGTCTTCCACTTCCATGTGCACCACACAGCGGTAATTAATGCATAGCAAATGACTCTGAATGATGGATAAGTGGAGGACAGCAAAATTGAATTTTTTAAATTAAAATTAAGCCGTATTGTGGCCCGCGGGCCGTATGTTGGACAAGACTGCTTTAAAAGGTGCCAGTTTATGTGATGAAATTAAGTCTCTTCATTCCTGATAAGCACAATCTGTCAGTCAACTTTATTTCTTAAATGTAAGACACCATTCCTCCTTTTTATTTTCCAAATGCGCATTATTTCAATGATATGATATGATATGATATGGCATTTATAACGCGCCTATATACAAGTGTTTCAAGGCGCGACGAGGCCTGGGAAGGGAAACAGAGGGAAGACAAGACAACGATCCTACTAGGACAGGTGACCTTCAGATCGCGCAAGTGCAGGGGAGGGTATCTTTTCTTTCCATGTGCACTTCTGCAGCTTTAAATCGGTCAAAGGTGCCTTTTCCCAGTTTACACGAAGTCAGCATCTGCAGCGCCACATGTTTTTTTGTTTGACTCCATTAGACACAGTTTACAGATCTAAGGCACACTCTCCTTCAACTAAGTGCCTTTCCATTTTACTAAAGTTGAGGGAGGCCCCTTTTCATATTTCATTAGGCCTTATGTCGAAAATCACTGTTTTTAATTAGCCTGCATCTTTCAATGGGTAGCACCAGTAGCCAGTTTCATTCTTATAGTATGGCCTTGCATGGCCTCTCCATCTCTGACATTCTGGGGCTATATTTTACCTGACAAGTTATAAAGGACAACGATGACCCAATGTAATGGTTCTCAGTGTAATTTCGTAGGAAGGACTAACAATTGAGTTACCATTGCCTTGGAACTTGGAAGCTGACGACCTCTCTCAACAGACAGCAACCACCATGTGGATGGGAAAGGACGACATGCCTCATATGCTCCTCAAGGGACGAAACTGCTGTTTGCGTCAGCTATCCTAATGACATGGATTAAATGATAAAACTAAGAGCACATTGGTTTATGAGCTGGTAAAACAACACACTTAAACGTATTAGAGGGCCTAGTCCATGAGAAACATTTGATGATTAACTTTGAAAGGAAATGCACTAGCGCCTCAGGAGGCAACTCAGGCAGGTCAAGGTGATTCATGTGGTATGTCCTGTCCCGCTTCCAGCCCCCAAACATCTCTAGGTACATATGCTCCAATGTTAGAAGCTCCAGAGTCTTGGGATTAGTCTGGTGGTTGGAGTTCAACCAATATATGTGCGCGCGCGCACACAAACACACATACACACACACACACACATACACACGCACACACATTTCTCCTGGGATTTCAACACATAGCATTTCCTGTAGTTTGCGGAAACTGCTGCTTTGATGAGATACAGAAAAATAAGCCATGGTTAAAAAAAAACAGGTTTTCTACTGAATTTTAAATAAATCATTTTGAATTTAATAACTATATGATGCATGCGGCACTGAACCCCAGCTGTGTCAGTTACTTTAGGGAAGCAGAAAGGTAATTAATATTTTTTTTCCAGAATTGACAGTAGACGGTTCTAGCTGCCCACATGTGACTGGCATTTGCGTAGTAGGGCACCCCATGGGAGTGTGGCAAGGCAGAATGCGCCAGCTGTGAGGTGTTCGTCAGCAGGAGCAGCGATCGATGTGGGCTCCTGGGCTGCAGAGGAAAGCAATCAAGTGGACACATATTCAAGGCTCAAGCCAGTACAAAAAAACTCAATTTATACCAGAGCAGATTGCTGCAGGTTGACCTTCTCTGATATATGGCCCTGGACTTCCCGGGCAAGCGTGCTAGGACACACGAGGCACAATCTTCTGTTGATATAGGTCATCTGTGCACTTCAATGAATCTTACAGTATCCAAGATTAGAACGCAATTAGTCACATCAAATCCCCAATATAAAGAGTTTATGAAACCGGTCCATGAAAAGGCAGAGAATATAGCATATTCCCGTGTGGTCAGATCCTTGAGAGGGTAGAGCAAGCCTGGGTATTCAATTCAAGACTAGCCAGAGTTCTTCGGTTCCCTCTTTGACCAGAGTGGGATTTGGAAGTCTGTCGGGTGCAGGAACCTTCGTAACATGCAGGAACTGAATCACAAATCGAAAGCAGCCCTTATACCCTCTTTAGATGTGTGCGAAAGGCTCCCAGGTTCACAAAAAGAACCATTAAAACCCAATGTACTCACTTTCCACCACACCGGCCGGAGCCCATTCTCTGGGGCACTGTGGGGCCAATTAGCAAGGGCTCGGGGAAGTGCGGGTAAATTGCCCTTCTATTTCCATTTATGAATCGGGCGCATTTGATTCATGTGTAAAGTACACGTACAAATGGGCTGTAAAAAGAGATTTAGTTTGGGAGGTAACAAAGTGCTTCATTCCCAACAGCCTCCAAATACACCGTTCTTTGGTGCACAGCCAATAAAGACCCGAGTGGGCCGAAGGCGAAAGGCCTGCGCAGAAGGCAAAGCTAGCACAAGCTGCCGCATGGCTCAGATTTGTGTAATAAGCTGAGCTCCGTATAGGATTTTCAAGTGGGAGTATTTCACTCCCTGTTTTTTTAAGTTGGGAGTAAAACGATTTTGTAGGGAGAACAATTATACTACCTATTCCAAATGGCAGGATTTTTTAAGACAGTAAAACTATGTCAACACTCAAACAGTTCCCTTTTCAGAATCCATATTTCTTGAATTGTTGCAAATTAAAGGATACATTCCGATCAGGCAGTAATAATCGATCTCCTTCCGGTGGCACTACTCTGCTGGTGCTACTGATCCAAACACATCCATGGAGCTGGGTGGGTGGCAGCATGGGGCAGGATCCCATGCGTTCGTCATTTCCCGTTTGCTGCCTATAATTTCCTCCCAATATATTTTTTTTTCTTCAGTTTGTGCTTGTTTTTAGGGAGTACAGAAGGCTGGTACACCGCTTCTAGGTAGGGCTGGAGAGAAGGTTGCATACATATATAGCAACCACCATACACCATAGTGGAAGCAGTTCACTTATTAAATGATTTGTTCAGTCAAGTGCCTTGAGACGCAGACGAAGACACTTTGAAACGCAAATCGACTCTTCACTATTTTTTAGCGCTGTGTTTGAAGTTCCATGATTTCTTGATGGGATGAGTTTTATTCTGACTGTACTGTTTGATATATAATGTTTGCACTTTTATGGGCCTAAACCAGAAATAAAGTCTTTTTGACGGTTCTATGTTATTTTACCTAAATCATTTTAAAAGAGGTATTTTATAACGCAACATTTATAATGGAAAAAAAATGCATTTTTTATTGTTTTTATGTGGTGGATCCCCCCCCCAAAGCCCACTGTTTCCCTATGCTTTTAACCCTACCGCAACCCCCTCCCCACCGGTTTCAACCCCTTATCCCACCCCCATCTATCGATTTTTTGGTTTTGTTAAAAAAATCATGCTGAAGAGTTTTCGATAAAGTCACTGGATACCTTTTGACTTGACTGCAGGCGCGCTAGAGGACGCGTCGACAAACCGCTGTTCAGCAACGCTTGGCCTTTAAGACCATGAGCTGGAGATCCGTGTAAATCGGGACTTGCACGTTGGGTTAATCAGTGGTCTGGTCTGCAACATGTGGCTCCCCAGATGTTTTAGACTACAACTTCCACGCATACCTGCCTACATTTGAAAATCAAAATTCCTGAGATTTATGCCCCGCCCACAGCCACACAAGACTCCGCCCATTTGCACATGGCTCCGCCCACACGTCCAACAGGTAAACTCGGTTGTTGTAGGCTTCAGTTTGCTTACTATAGCATTGAAAATAATTCATTCAATGCTATAGTAAGCAAAATGAAGGCAGTGCTGCCGCCTTCATAATAGTGCTTTCAATCCATGTCATTGGATTGAAAGCACCATTTTTGCGGCGGCGGCTTCTGTTTGTTTACTATAGCATTGAACGAATGATTTTGGTAAGCAAAATGAACGTGCAAGCACTATTATTACAGGGGTGGGGGGTCGCATTGAGCGCCGTTTCCGGGTCCCGGCCACTTCTCCAGGGCAGCCAATCAGGTGGAGAATATGACGGGACCCGGAAAGAATCTCAAAATTCCTGAGATTCACGGGACTTTTCCGGAGACCCGGAGAAATGCTTAAAATTCCGGAGTCTCCGGAAAAATTCCGGAGGTTAGGCAGGTATGCTTCCACGATACCACACGATTTACTGTGCTGCCAAGGCCTGATGGGAGTTGTAGTCCAAATTATCTGGTGAGCCAAAGGTTGCAAACCCTTGGCGTTAATGCATGGGTATGAGTAATCAATCCATCGCTTTTCCTGTCGGAGGCACTGTAGTTTACTTGCTGCCGTGTAGTTGGAGCCTGACTTGCATGTACCATCGCAGAGTGTTCGGCGCTTTTGCTTTGGGTCGGCCATTTCAAACAAACTCTGCCGCAGACAGGCTTAGCAGCAGTCTGCTAATGCGTCTCCCTGGCTTGTTTTCTACAATTAGCCCTTGCAGTTTACATTCAGGTCACTCAAGTCAGATTGCTTTAATGGCTGAAGAAATCCATTTAAGGTGAAAGACAAAATAAATGGGATCACAGCAGCACAGAGTGCACTGATGGGCTGCGAGGCCCGCAGGTCCTTTTCCCTCTCGGAGCACAATGGGGAGACACGTCTGTGACCGAGCGCTGCATCTCCTCCGGCTGCAAGGACAAAGCAAGGTCAGCCGCTCCGCTTTAACCACTTCTGTGCCTGTTGCCCGCACTGAACACTCACCAGCGCCAATGCTGGCAGCTGTATGCGGGTAGATACCCACCGCACATATGCGGTGAACATTATTTCGCTCTTTGCAAAATAAAGCATTTGTTGGTTTTCCAAAATCGGATGAAATTGTCCAGAGCCCACTGCATCAGATTTCTAAATTACTATTTCAAGATCTTGGTCCGGCTTGATTTAACTAAATCTGAAAAGGCATCCCGCCTTAGACACTGCCTTGAATAACTGGGAATATGGATGTCGCAGAACTGGTTGAAACTAAACAGGGACGTCATTTCACCAAAATGCCAGGGGTAGCGGAAGTGACATCACAATGACACGCCCCTAAGAGTGACATCACAGGAAGTGGTGTCATTTGACCACGCCCCCGTGTGACATCACAGCAAGTGATGTCATTTGACCACGCCCCCGCGTGACAAGTGGCATTGTAAAGCATTATCACTCAGTACACTAAGAAAAATATGGTTACGATATCACTATTGTGACATTTCATGCACGAATGGATCATCATATGTAGCAGTGTGTCAAGGTCCATGTTGCCATGGGAAGTGTATGACCAAAAATCCCCACGGTCGTCTCGGTTCTGCTTGTAAAACTGAAGAATTTCAGTGCAAGAACAGTTTGTAGCTGTAAAAAACGTATGTGTACCATTATGGCATTTGCGGTATAATTTTGGAATTACCCTTATGCTTTACTCAGTAGTTAATTCGGATAACATGATCGATATATCTCAGTTAGTTAAAACAACAGTCAGATTCAAAATCGATAAATTCCATGAAATTGTTACATTAAACATTAAAGCAAAGTCCAACACAAAATTAAAGCAACGTCCAAAATAGATATGTTTAAAATGTAATTCTGCTGAAATATCTATCCAAGGCGTATGCAATATTTCCACACGCAAAAGTAGCATTTCTTGGGCCCAAGACACATTCATGTTTACCGATGCTAGGGTGGCAAAAATAAACGAGCTTCTCACTTCAGCATTACTTGTAGGAAGGATTAGAACTGGGGCTGTGTGTTTTTTAATAGAACGTGTGTGAGCAGCCGGTATTGCCAAGGTGAAGAAGATTCATGTAATGAGTGTATGAAAGTTTATATGTTTATAAATCAGCTCCATAAAAGTGTAATGTGTTTGAAAGTGTTGCATAGATGGCAGCTTCCCCAATGTCGGTCTGGGAATGCTCGTCAAGTGCGTATTTTGATTCGTAGTGTATGGAACATTTAATCAAGGTTGGACAGGGACTGGGCCATCACATTGTCTCGGGCGCCAATGAAAAAGTGACCCACTTGTAAATGGCAATTAATTCCCTGCGGCAGCAGCTGCCGGCAGACTGACTGTTTTGGAACGAACCAGTCTGCCAGTGGGCCAGGAGGGCCTGTGAAGACTTGAGGAATAATACAATTATCACGGATAAAAAGCTTCAGGCTATGGTGGGACTGTCATGGTTAGCCAGTAAACACGCAGAATGGATGTGGCTGGCCGACTTCGTTCCGGTCCCAAATGCTATATCCCGTAAAGAAACAAACCGGATTCGTGTCAAAGCAATTGCAATGAAAATCTTTTGAACGTGTTAAATATACAGTCTTGTTGGTTCAAACTTTATTACCTTAACATCGAACCATTGAAATGTAAACAAAGAGCCACACCAAAAACAGATGGCACTCAGTTACAAAAACTAAAGAGGGGAAAGCCAGCACAATAAAAAAAAAAAAGTATTTAAGGTGCATAGGAAGTAATCTTTTCAAATACCCAGTACAATCATGAATGCCCTTATTGAAACAACGATTAGCAAAAGAACGAGACTCACCATATCATAGCCCTGGAATTCGTTCTCCGATTTCCATTAACTTCCAAGTAAACGTTAAGTGCACGGGCTGTGGCAGGGCAGAACATGAGCACCGAATTGGCTCAATGCACCATCCAACAGACCAACACTGGTCACGAAACCGCAGCAAAGTAGCATCAGACTTTGTGAGGAGATGAGGGATCGGGAAAGTGCTTGGGCCTGCGGCTGCCTCAGGCGAATTCCGGACCGTTGGTGGCATTGGTGTGTGTGTGTCATGGTGTTGTTGGCATGAGTACCCACATAGGTGACATCAACTGGGTGCTCATACACAAACATACCCACTTGGCATCGCATCCGCGTACTAGACCACAAACTGGGCACGCACAGATAGGCACCGGAAATGAAGGACACACATTGCAAATAGGGGTACTTGAAAACCAGTTCACTCAATGGGTACTCCTAGCAAGGGATACTTCTTAGGCATCAGCACGCACAGACAGGGACACGTTCTGTCGTTGCACACAAAGAGACTCTTGATGTCTGCCAGTCCACCCGTTGAGGGTGCAGGTTGAAATTCTAGCTTAGACCATCAAGCCTCAACAGGGCCACATGTTCATTTATTGGAGTGTAATAAGCACACACTGCTCATGGGACCCTGACAGCTTGTTGCTCACCACCAGACCCCCGATGAAAGGAGGCATGGCATAGAGAGATTGCCAGTCGCCAATGCCCCAGATAGTCGAAAACAGTCCATTGGGGCCTCAGACACTTACTTGCTCCTTATTATCACCAGAGCGTGTTCTTTATAATGAGCGAATCATTGAAGTGTTTTTAGTTTCCAAGAACGCTCTCATAAGTTATATAACACCCATAATGTCTTGGTACATAGATGTATGTGTTTCTGAAACCCCACACAAAGCTCACATTAGCTTCATACACCTGTGCCTTTTCTCAAGACAATTAACATGAGTTAGAAAAAACAACATTCTGAAACAGTGTCCCTTATTTTAATGAGGTGTGTTTATTTGACAAACACGAGTGATTTTGTGAAACTTCACATTTTCTACCAATTACATCTGTGAAGCTTTTTGATTTAGAGTCTAATTTGCAGCCTGCTTTAAATTCCCATCTAGTTCCCATTTCACCAGTAAGCAAACTGTGTGATCCTGGCCAAATCATTTTGGCGCACTGCATCTCAACTGCCAATATTAAAATCCCTAAAAGTGATTCAATTCAAAATTGTACACTTTGAATTTGAAAACAGCCTCACCCATGGCATTGTTCCATATTTGAAAATATTAAAAGTATCTGTTCATGTATTACACATCATTGGCTGCGGTCACTCAGGGCGTTCAAGTCACAAAGCGCATTGAGGCCATACAAATGGTGAAAGAGCGCTATATAAATAACTGAATACGATATAATACGATACACATTAAAAGTTATGTGTGCCAAGTCTGGCATATTTATTATGAAGTAACTTTTCACGATGCCCGGGAGAATAAAATACCTCTTTTTACAATGTGAATGGCAATGTCATTTAACTTTCTGTGGTGTCATGTTGTTGTCAACACATATGCAAGTTAGGGACCCAACCCTTCTTTTGCAGCAGAGTTTCTCGCGAATCCTAAAATGCCCTGGCGAAAGAACATTCCTTAATCAGGGACGAGGCTCTACCCCAATGCCACTTCAGGAACCCGTCTGCCAAGGTCTTCTCAGATGTGGATGATAATGCAAACTATGTTGCAGTGTATGTCGTTACATATGAATGGATTCATGTTGTGTAATTGGTGGAGATCATTGGGAATTTGGCTATTTAGCGGGTGAATACACTTTGACGCTAAATCCACAGTCTGAAGATAAAACAGTTCTATATTGGTAGTCTGTTAATTTTCGATGAAATTGACATTTCATTGAAAGGTGTGATCTACTTTCTATGTTGCTGAATTTGCAACAATGAGACTAGAGACCACATTATAGATATTGTGCACTGGTGCAGGTAGACATTTTGTACGGTACTAACACTAGGGCAAACATGATTTCAATATTTCATAGGTCACGGTATTAGTGTAGGGCCGGCTTCTGCATCTGCAGCATTATAGATGCTTTGAGCTAGGACTCCATGAGCCCTCCGCATTTACCATGATGGCTAATGCTCATGGGACTTGTCCAATTAGAGAGCCAAAGAGTGCAGACTTCTGCACGAGGGCAACATTGACATTTTGCAAAACTATATTGAAAGTACTTTTATTACATCCATTTGATGTATTTGGGTGTATAAATCACCTTCGCCAAAGGCTTTACAAATTAAGAATGAACAATTACTTAAATTAGAAAAATTCAAAAGGATCAAAAGGGAGGTAAACTTTCATTCACGAACAAGTGAGAAGGTGGGCTTTAAAGGATAACAAGAAAGAAGGACATATGGGAGAGGAACATACAGACAGAGGAAGCGCATTCCAAAGGTTGGAGCCAAAGAAGCAAAGAAGGAGAAACGAGAAAAGAGAAAAATGAAGGGTCTGAGTGGGTACACAGATAGAAATGAAGATCAGAACGGGTAAGCCCGTAGACACAATTCAAGACAATGCACAGAAAACAAAACTGAGAATGGCAACGAAAGGGGAGCAAATGAAGAGTGGCTAGGGACGGAGGAATATCAGAGCTGGGTTGAAGCTCACAGATAGCAGAATTAATGATAGGCTGAAGAGGAGCACGGGCATAAGAAGCAAGTCCAGCAAAAAGAGGGGGCAGTAATCAAGACATGACAAGGCCAGGGCAAGAATTAAAGCAAGAGCAGAAATATGGGGAGTAAAGCGAACAACAGAGTCAAAGATGAGCAGAATTAGACAGGGAGAGAGAATTAGGATAGTCAGAAATGCAGGAGGGCGGGGAAATTCCATAGGGGGGAGTGACAGGGAAAAAGAGTATCTCAGTTTGACATGTATTAAGGTGAAGATAGTGAGAAAGCGCCCCAGACTTGTCAGCTAAGAGAGAATCAATAACTGAAGATTGAATTGAATCAGAGAAGAGAAGAAAATGATTGGACAATGTGAGAGTCATCAGCATAGAAATGAGGTGAAAGGCTGAACGACTGAATTATAGAAAAGGGAGGAAAGGTATATAAAAGAAATTGAAAGAGGCATAGGACCGAGCCATTGAGAACACCAAAGCGCTGAGGCACAGAAGAAGATATCTTCCAAGCCCATCAAAATGTTCACTTAGGAAGAAAATAGGAAGAAAACCAGAATAGAGAAAATTGAGAATGAAAATAGAGTGATCCACTCTAAAGGCTGTGAAAAGATCCAGAATATGTATAATAGAAGATTGGTTTGCCTGATCAGAAGTGCTAAGGAAATTATGGAAGACATGTAACTAAACATACTAAACTTAACATAAAATAAAGACTTACTGTGTATTCCTCTCAGCTATTTTAGCCGCTTGGATATTTGCTGCAGTGCTTTCATCCCGGCCATTTTGACTGTGTTTCTTTAAAAAAAAAAAAAATACATGTTTTGTGTGTTTGGGGTACGGTATTAGGGGGTCGGTGGCACGGTGAGGTGGTGGCGTGGGTTAGAAGGGGTCTAGAGGGAAACCCCCATTAAAAAACACAGCAAAAATGGCCACAGTGAAAACACAACAGCACATATGCAAACGGCTAAAATAGCCCAGAGGAAAACACGGGAAACCAAAATAACATAACACAACAAAAATAAACATATCTTTCAATGGAGTGAGGAGGACAGAAACCAGATTGGAGTGAAGGAAAAAGGGAGTCAGAATCAAGATAATATGAATGTCTGAAAATAGACAGCTCAAAATATATTATTAGAAAGGGAAGATGGTAGATTTGATGATCGTTAGAAAGAAGAGAGGAATCAAGAACATACTTTTTAAGAATAGGTAGAATAGTAACATGTTTAAAGAGAGAAGGGAACGTGGGAGCAGGTTGAGGAGAGTTGAATGGAGAAGTAAAATTAGAAAGACATAGGGATGTGCCAGAACAATAAGGGCCAAGGAAAGAGCGATAAACAGAGGCAGCACTGGGATTAGCCTATTACAGCATGAGAGTAAATATATATGGAGATAAGGAAGAAGGCGAGAATGAGATAGGTGAAGAGCAAGAAGAGGAA
Source organism: Ambystoma mexicanum (assembly GCF_040938575.1). Classification (NCBI taxonomy): domain Eukaryota; kingdom Metazoa; phylum Chordata; class Amphibia; order Caudata; family Ambystomatidae; genus Ambystoma; species Ambystoma mexicanum. The sequence goes on from NC_090935.1 coordinate 1,155,945,387, forward strand.
AACAGAGAGACTGATGTGAAAGCAGAAGGACGATGATCAATCTTTGACAAAAATAAGAAGCTATGTCTGAAGCAGGGAGAAAAGAATTAGGCACAGGATCAGGAAGGAGGGACACCAAAATAGTATTACAAGGAGGAAAGAGATTACATGGATAGTGAGAGTAACAGTAGAAATAGTGCAGTCATCATTTGGCATAAAGTAAACATCGATCATAGGAAGCGTGGAGCGAAGATTCAGTACCAAGATCATATGGAGAATGAGAGAATATGTTTTGCATTGCGCTGATGCCCCGTGTGCGAAGCACACACACCCGACCCACACACCCGACCTCAGTCAGCCTGGGCCTGCAGCGGCGGCGCCGTGGCCGCAGGCGAGGGCTGTGCACAGACACACGCCGCAGCAACAAATCCCCAGGCACACACCCGCCCCGACTCACACACAGCCAGCCCACCCCGACCTGAGACTGTACTCACTGGGCCTTCGACACAGCACTCAGGAGGAGCTCAGGAGCACGCCGCGCACATCTTTTAAAACAGAAACCACGCCAAAATGGAGGACAAGCAACACACAGCACGGAATGAAGATCCCTGTGGCCACGCCCCCTCCTCTGATTGGACGGATGCCAGAGGTCGCAAGAGATTGACAGAGGTCGCTGGCCAATCGTCAGCGGTCGCTCTTGCGACCTCTGGCGACCCCCAAATGACGTCCCTGAAACTAAATGGAAGCAAAACCGAGGTTCTTATAGTGGGCACCTCCAGTCCTCAAGTTTTTTGGACTGCCGATTTTTGGCCCTCATCGCTCGGTCCTCTTCCTACACCCGTATCTTGGTGTGCGGATCTCAGCCACACTGACCATAGATGAGCAAGTCAGTGCGGTATGCAAATCCGGCCATTTTAAACTCTGGATCCCTCGAAAGGTTCTCCCCTTTATTCCGATAGAAAATCAGGCACAAGTGGTTGCAGCTTTGGTCCGGAGCGTTCTGGATTACTGCAAGTTGCTCTATCTGCCGCAACCCGGCTACCTGATGGGGCGGTTGCAACTACTTCAGAACGCTGCGGCCAGATCTATCATCCATCCTCCATTTGGTGCTCACATGACCCCTCTGCTACGGCAATTGCACTGGCTCCCCGTTGCTCAGCGGATTATGGTTGATTATGTTTAAATCTATGTGCATTGTGCATAGAGCCTTTTAAGGCATCGAGCTGAATACCTACAAGCCAAATTCCCCTGTTACCTGCCTACTCGTGCCCTATGCTCTCAAGTGGCCTTTCGAATGATGGTACCCCGCTTTAGGCTGGCCCGCAAAGGAGGTTGTGCTTTTTTTCGGTAGCAGCCACGAAAGGGTGGAACAATCTGCCCCTTTCCCTGCGTGACACTACCGACCATCTCACATTTCGACGGAATCTGAAAACTTTGCTCTTCCAATAGTGTCTCCCTGAAATTTCCACCCGTCACTCTTTCTTTTAGCGCCATGACGCCCCAGGGTGTACGTGCGCTTGATAAATAACAATAACATAACATAGCATTAAAGACCAGGTACCTTACGGTTTGTGGAGGCATTGCCACTTAGGAAATAAAATGCATTTGTATAAGGGTCTTCAACACAAAGAACCGCTGTTCATGAGAGCAGTATTTGGACATATCGCTTTTTTATCCACCCAAAACAGCTGATCGGCACATAGAGCCTCTGTTTTCTCCCCCAAATTCTCTCTGATGCAGGGCAGATACAGACATGTGAGGCACTATTATTTTGCCACTTGGTATCTCCTTGTCATTCAAAAAGATTTGAAAACCTGCACGCCTTCTTTTGGCGCCAGCCCTTTCGGCACAGAGGGTTTGGCATAGGCCCCTTTGGCACGCCCTGCTGTCAACGGCCAGCAAGGCGCAAGGACCCAACACCTTGCAGCGCCATATCTTGGATATGCTGTCATCCAAAACACTAGTAAACAACTAGGTAAGGGGTAAGGAGCTTGTGGCATAACTACATGTGGCCCTTTAAGAGGTAAGACACACATGTTTGCCAAGAAATGTATTCCCCGGTAACTGCAATGCCGGCCTCACAATGTGACAATATTCTCTATCTTAGTGCGGCAAAGACCAAAAGTCTCCCTGGGGAGTGGAGCCATGGATTAGCAGGAATAATGACCACACTCACCGGGAAGCCACTGTGGTGGAGAGACCTACCACTCCGGAACAGCACAGATCACCGTCGCTGCCAATTATGCTTGAGAAAGGAAGAGAAACCAATAGGGCAGACTGGCTTATTAAGGCAGAGGTCCCGAGGACACGGATACCCTGCTCTCATCCATAAAAGACAACTGTGTGTCAACGCATGTTCAAACATGACTAATCCCGCTTAAGTAATGTGAACCACATACACCAGTAGGCCAGTATCAAAAAACGGCTCACAGGGGAAGGAGAAAGTGTGTGTGCATGTGTGTAGAAGGAGCTCCCAACAGTGCAGTGGGTTTGGGGTTTAGGGAAGAATACTATGTGGATCCGGTGAAAGCTGAAAGGGAAGCGGTTGGAGGAGCAGAGGAAGAGAATGGGAGAGGAGAAGCGGCTAGTGCTAAGGGGAGCAGACAATTTAGAGAGGGGAGTAAGATCTGAGGAGGAGGAGATAGCCAAGAAAGGAGTAGGGGGAGCTGGAAGATGTGGCAAGAGGAGGGAGTCAAATCGTAGGTGAAGAAAAGAACAGAGGTATTGGAGGGCATGATTACGGGAGGAGTAGAGTTGAGGAAGGAGCTACAATCCTAAGAGGAGGTGGGGAAAGGAGTAGAGGTGTAGAAAGGGCAGTAGATTTAAGGAGGATGTGATGATAGGAGAAACAGATGAGCAGAAGGAGGGGGGAAGATTTGGTGAGCAGGGGGTAAGAAGAGGCGTTTAGATGAGTAAAAACAGAAAAAAGTAGCAGCAAAAAGGTAGAGTAAGAACGGAGGAAGAGATGGGTCAGAGGTGGGCAAACACACCCTAAGATAAACTGGTTGTGTGATATTGGTGGGCGGTGGTACAAGCATGTGGTGAAGCCTCAAGCTGCTTGTGGAGTCCATGGTTCGCCAGGACCCCAGAGGTAAAACTGTAAAGAATCCCGTAGGCACAATCTTAAATGGGGTAAAGAAGTGGAAGGTCAGGGGAGAGGGAACAGTCTGCCAGTGTAAGGTCCCAAAAGAAACAACCCCTTCAAACCAGCCTGCCTTCCTGTGGCCACTGGCAAAGCAGATCCAGCTACTGTTGTGGTGGACAAGGACCCAGCGAGTCAGTTGAAAGATTACTGTGACTATTCACTTGCTCTTGTTACTTCTCCCCAGAGGGGAGCCCTTTTCCATGATGCTAGGGAGGTGAGGCCACTAACCAATAGTCCCCCTAGGGGTGTTATATGAGGGAAGACCTCATGGAGAGGAACTCCGCTACTGGGGATGAGGACGCGAGTCAGGGGCAAACCCTCTCTTACCCTCAACCTTAAAGGGTGATACCCACTGCCAATCCCTCTAGACGTAAAGATTTGTGCCCCATGAGAGATCGCCCTTGCCCTCCCAGCCTTGAGAACCCAAAGCTTCTAATATCTTGGAAGTCTGCTAGTTCTGATCTTGTTAGGAAGATTCCGCTAGACCAATTACCTAATTCTAACCTTTTCCTTAACAGGAATAAGACGAAAAAGACTGATGAAAATACACATAGGTTAGCTGACTCAAGTACTAGCATGAAGAAGATCATCAGAAACATAAACATCACCAGCCATGCAAGTGCTACAAAGAGGTGGCCCTCAGGAGCCATGAAGAGTAGCCCATGGAAGAACGAGGAACATTATAGACTTCAGCAGAGGCTTTGTTCCTCCTACCCCAAAAAAATCAAAGAAGGACTGCCTATCAGGGAAACACATCCAACCAGGACGAGAGACCGTGAAGCATGAAGGAGACGCAAAGAAGGCCAGGACGAAGCAGAGTGCAGTCCGCTCACAGAGTCAAGTTGACAATGGGACTCCTTCAACCAATGACGTACAGACGGTAAATGGGATGCTAGCAGACAGTGACACAAACGCAAGAAGCAACGTCCATACCATCACTCCAAGGCCCTTGGTTAAGAGATCTGCAAGGTGAAGGAACGGAGATGCAGAGAAGCCGCCCCCCCCCCCCTCCAGCGCTCCAAGCAGTAGAAGGACTGGCCAAGTATCCCAGGTGCAGACAAGGTAATGGGAGAGGCGCAGGGACTGGTAGGGGCAGAGGGTGCAAACCCTGTACCGAGACTATGAGAAAGACTACCTTCCTCGTGTCAGTTCTTGGCAAGTGAGGGAGCCAAGGGGACCTAAAAAGAGTTGGCGAGAAACCAGGGTCGAAGAACCTACCCAAGAGAGTGATACAAGTCATCTTCCAGGTGGCAGTACTTGGCAGGGAAGTGAACCAAGTGGGCTAAACGAAAGAAGAAGAGAGAAACCAAGGTTGCAGACCCTCACAACACTCATGTGAAACCTAATGAGGACAAGACATGGGGAAGGGAGCCAGTCCCCCTGATTGTAAGAGATTGCATCATAACTACCAGGAGAAGGGAGTAATTCTCCTGGTAATGTGGACCGGGAGGAAGGTCCAACAAGCCTGGGGAAGGGATTCATTCCCCAGGGCAAATTTGAGACTGAGAGCAAATGCCAGGGGAAGGGAGGCATTCTCCTGCCCCAACAAGGAAACATTGTGTATTATTTGGAACTTTGTGACCTGGGAAGGGAGCCGTTCTGCCAGCTTATTTGAGACTGAACCCGAGGAGAATGGGGGCATTCTCCTGGCCCACCAAGGAGACATTGTGTGGAACGTTGACCATAATCCAGGAGAAGGAAGGCATTCTCCTGGGATCAGCACAGCGTTGCTTTATTTATTAATTTATAGTGTAAGGGTTTTCTTGACACAGGACGGTGGACACTTTTACTTTAACAGACGTCCTGACCGTCACTGTAGATTTTTAGTTGAGGCAGGGAAACCCTTTTAGGAATTTGAGTCAGAGTCCTTCTTCTGCACCCTTACACTAATCAACACCAATACCAGGTTCCTCACAGCAAATACAAAATACCTCAAGGTCACCAGGATCTGTTCCAAGGAGGCCAAGAGAAACATTCCGGTGGGGTAAAAGTGATCCTCTCATTATCAATTTGACAGAAAAGTGGAAATTGATGCCTGGGGGGCATAGGAGAGACTTATATTTAATTGCATGAAAGATAGTGGTTTGTTTTCTTCACAGAGGCGTATCAGTCTGACCATTCTGGACAACATTGTGAGAACTGCTGACGCCATTATAGCAATAAGACCCAATCTGATGAGCCAGATCGGGTGGCAACGTCCCAGGCCCCAGGGACTGCAGGATTGGGGTGCATTGCTATTAACACATTGGGTTTTTAATCCGAAAAACCCTCGGTGCCGACAGCAATCTATTTTGTTTAAATTAACAGAAGGTTTAAGTTACTTACCTGTAACCCTTGTTCTCCAGCATGAGTCTGACATGGATTCACATGCTCATGAATATTCCCTGTCATCAGGCTGGGAAGCCTCTGTAAAAAGAAAACAGTTTTTCTTTAGCTTTCAAACTGCATTTCTCCACTAAACCAATCACTATACTCTGGGTCATACTGTCCCCATCCAATAACAGTCCTCTCCCTAAGCTCCAGCCCTGGTGGCCATCTTCAGATTTGGTAAGCATGTAAAAAGCAGTATTAACCAAGAAGAGCCACAGAGGGAAAGGAAGGAGGGTTTGCATGTGAATTCATGCCAGACCCATGCTGGAGAAAAAGAGTTACAGGTAAGTAGCTCAAACCTTCTCCAGCGTGGGGTCGGCCATCGATTCACATGCTCATGAATAACGATTAAACAGCAGTACATATACACAAACACGGGAGGTGGCAAAGCTCAACAGAAGTAAAAACACTCACCCCTGGAACAGACCTGCTTCAAGTGAACAGGTTGTGTAGCACCGCTTGACCGACCCGGGGTTCCTCTCTGGAATCCCTGTCGATGCAGTAGAACCTTGTGAAGGTGTGCATGGACCTCCACTTTGCAGCCCTGCAGATGTTGAACAAAGGTACATCAGCGAGAAAAGCAATTGTTCCTGCGATTTCTCTGGTGGAGTGGGTTCTTGGCCTTCTGGAAGAGGACTGTTAGCCAGCTGATGACAGTGTATGATGCAGCCGGAGAACCACCTGGAGATGAAAGCCTTCGACAAGGCTTTTCTGTGATTCACAGTTCAAAAATTGATGAACAATGTAGAAGTCTTCCGGAAAACTCTGTGCGTGCCACATAAAACTTCAAGGCACATGCAACGTCCAGAGAATGCAACGCCCTCTCCGCTGGCGATGACGGATTTGGGAAGAAGAGAGGCAACACCAAAGGCTCATTGAGGTGGAACTCTGACTGCACTTTTGGCATAAAGGTGGGGTGTGTATGCAGTATCACCCTTGTAGCGTGGAAGGATAAGTACATCTGTTTGCAGGACAGGGCCTGCATCTCCCCCACCTGCCTGGCTGAGGTGATCGCCACGAGGAAAGCAGTCTTCCACGAGAAGAACCTCAGGGGGATGATGCATTGGTTCAAAATGTGCCCCCATTGATTTTAGTCAATATCAAAAGGAGTTCCCAAGCTAGAACCAGAGCCTTTTCCGGCGGAAAAGTTCTGATGAGACCCCTAATGAACTGCTTGATGAGCCTACGAGAACACAGTCAAGGCCTACACAGTGTCCTGGTGTAACGGGATATGGTGGCCAAGTGCACCTTGATAGAGGCGTGAGTCAGTCCAGCCTTGGCCTAGGAAAGCAGGTATGGCCGGAGCTGCAGGGCTGTTAGACACAGGGGAGTTATCTTCTGCGCCCGGCACCATACAGAGAATCACTTCCACTTATGGCTGTAGCACTTTAAAGTGGAATAGGCTCTGGATTTGGCTATGATGTCCTTACATTCAGTTGGCAAAGAATAATGTCCAAATTCTAGGGCTGCAGGAGCCAGGCCCAGAAGTTCAGCGACGCTGGGTCATGGTGTAGAATCGCTCTTCCTTCTCTGGAGAGAAGATCAACAAGTAGCGGCAGCTTGATGGATGGTGTCATCAACAGACATAGCAGGTCCGGGTACCATATCTGTGGTACCATATATGTGGCGGCCATGCTGGAGCGACAAGTATCATCCTGCAGTGACACTGAGTGTGTTGCTCACTCATAGCAGGAATGGGGGCAGAGGAAAGGAAAATTGGAATTGTCCCTCGCACTTTGGGAACCTGCTGGCGATCCTCCGACACTAGTTCATCGCCGTCGCAAAGAGGCCAATCTGGGGCTGACCCCATTCGTGGAATAGAAGATCCACTTGGTCCTGGCAAAGTTCCCAATGGTGTCAAGAACGTAGCTCCCTGCTGAGCGAGTCTGCACTGGTGTTCATTGGTGCCTGCCAGATGGAAAGGGACGAGAAACATGTCCTGACGAATGGCCCAGCGTCACAGCTCTGGGGCCACCTTAGAGAGCCGGAGAGTGTGTCCCCGCCCTGCTTCTGGATGTAGAACACGGTGGTGGTGTTGTCTGTGAAGATCCTCACCAAATTGGCCTTCAGCGATGACAGGAAGGACTTGAGGGCCTAGAAGACCGCCCTAAGCTTTAGGAACTTGATGTGAAGGGTATTTTCCTCCACCAGCCAGAGGCCTCTGGCATGCAACTGTCTGGTGTGTGCTCCCCAACATTATAGGGAAGCATCTGTGGTGACCGTCTATCTGGTACGGAGGGACTTGGAACAGAACCCCTCCTGTGATGTGAGGGTGCATGTTCCACCACTCTATCACCTGTTGGAACTCCTCATTGAGGGTGATCTAGTCCATTGAGGATCCTGCGACCTGCAGCCACCTCGCATCCAGAAATTCCTGGAGCCTCATCTGTAATCTGCAAAGGCGGACAAGGTTGATGCAGGAGAACATCATGCCCAGCAGTGACGTGACTGCTCGAACCATAGCCGACAGAGCAGACAACAAGCTCTGTACCTTCCCCAGGATGGCTACCACCCTCTCTTTCAAGGGCGATGCCAGGCAAATTACTGTGCTGAGTCAGCACCCAGACACAGAGCATTCTGCGATGGCTCCAAGCAGGACTTTGGAAAATGTATGGAAAATCCTAGATCCGTCAGGAGATGTACAGTCCTCGTTGTGTGTTTGCTCGCAAACGCATGGAAGTGGGATTGTACGAGACAATAGTCCAGATAAGGGTAGATGTAGATGCCCTCGAGATGAAGGTGCCCCGCCCCAGAAGCCAAACACTTTGTAAAGACCCTTGAAGCCGACTTCAGGCCGAAGTGGAGTGCCTTGAACTGATAGTGTTGTCCCTGTACCACGAACCACAGGAATTGTCGGTGTTTCCGGTGGATGAGGATGTGGAAGTAGGTGTCCTGCAGATCCAGCGATGCCAGGAAGTCGCCTTGTTCCAGCTGGCTGAGCATGTGCTACAACGTGACCATCCTGAACTTTTGGAACTTCAAATACTTGTAAGGCGTCTCAGGTATAGGATCGACCTCCACCCTCCTGTCTTCTTTCGGACCAGAAAGTATCTGGAATACACTCTGGAGCCCCGTAGACTCTATCGTCCCCCTGTTTAACATCACGTGGACTTCCTGCAGCAGCTGCGCTAGGTGCTGTTCTTGTCGAGCCACAGGGGGAATATGAAGATGCGTGCATTGGAACTCCAGGGTGTGCCCCTATCCTAGAGCGTCCAGCACCCATACGTCGGTGGGGATGGTCTTCCACGCGCTGACGAACCTCACCAGCCTGCCTCCCGCTTGAGTGCACAAGAGGGGGCCTGGGTCCAGGGCTGGTTCAGGCCTGCTTTGGATCAGGGCCCCTGCCAGCTGCGCCAACGCTGTTCTCTGCTGATGTATGCCAGTGAGCGACCTCTGTATGCCTCTTGCATTGTGGAGTGGGAAGGTTGTCGATAAGGGGTGTTATATCCCTTGGAGGACCTGCCAGACTTTCCTCTCGAGGAACGAAAGGACAACGACCGACATTGCTGAAGGGTACCCTGTGAACGTACTGTCTTTGTGTCCATTTTGATCGCCTACAGAGACTCGTCGACGGTCTTTCCAAACAGGTTCTCACCATCAAATCGCATGGCCAACACTTTGGACTGAAGGTCCAGTCTTAAGCTGGTGGCTTTGAGCCATCCCTCCGCCGAAGAGACACTCCATTGCCCATTTGCTGGAACCCTGTGTTTGCGATGTGTACTGCCATTGTAATGGCGTGGTCTGAGGCCGCTTCCCCTTCCTGGAACCGTGCCAGAGCTTCTACTTTTTTTATCGTCAGGTATGAAGTCCAGAATAGGGCCAGTTTATACCATAGTTCCCGGTCATAGCGGGACAAAATGGCCAGAGCATTAGCGGCTTTAATGGTGCTGGCAGCAGTGTAGATGATCCTCCCCCACCCCCATCATGTCCAGCTTCTTTCCCTCCTGGTCCAGGGGCACCATAGAGGAAGAGGGCAGGTTCACAGAGTGTTTCTTGGACACGGCTTAGACCACAGAGTCAGGTGAAGGATGGGACCTCAGGCACTTTGGGGGGCCGAGTCCAGACTCTCTATTGCGTCTCGAGTGTATCCCATTTGGGTGGTGTAGTGCTCTGAGTCTTCATTAGGGCCAAGCCCTCTTCCCAGATATCATCCAGCAAAGGGACGAACATTATGGTCTTCTGTCACGACTCGTGTTGTTGGTAACAGTATCCTTCCTTTTTAGTCTCCTGAGGCACCAGATGAAACAGATCAGAGGCCCTGGACATCATAGCGTGAACCGAGTCGACCTCATGTGGCGGAGAGGCCCTGTGGGGTTTCTCCGTGCCCAATGTTTCCCTAACTGCTGGTACAAAGTCATCTGCCTCATCGGTGTCCGTTGCTGTAGCCGCCATATCCTTGCCCGTGTGCATGTGTGCATGTGTGTTGCCGGATCCTCAGTCGAAGTCAAATCCCAAGGTAGAGGCGACGGTGTCGATTGATGCCTTGGGCCAAGTAGGTCCTTTGCCTTGCACCGGGGTTGTACTCCCAGACGGTGGTCTTGGGGAACTCCTAGACTGTGCAGTGCCTGGTGTGGGAGGCAGTCTCTGCTGGATTTCTGATACCAGCACGTGCAGCGTTGTTAGTATGTCCAAGGACAAGTCCCTTGGTTGAGGAGTGAAAGGAATGAGTGGTGGAGGTTCTGGACTGATGTGCTTTCTTTGGCGAGGCGGTGAGCCGGACTTTCTCCGTGAGCACCCCCTCATAGAGATGGCTCCATGACCTCCATGACCCCCTGCATAGTCCAAATAATAATCATCGGGCAGATTATCCTGCCCACGTCCGAGCTGGTATAAATCTGCATCGGCTTCTCCGGGGCAGTCCGCATGCCCGTACCGTTCTTAGGGACGGCAGGAACTTTACCCGTTCCCCTCTCTCCGGAAACTTCTAGGGCAGAGCGGCCAGGGGAGCTGTCCCCATTCCAGGGGCCTTCGCAGGCACTGCAACAGCTGCTTAACGCCTTGATGGCAGTGACACTCAAGAAATGGGTGTGGTCGTGAGCATGGACACTACCTTCGTGGCAAGCCCCCCTTCGACAAAGTAGTAATGGTCACCGATGAGGTTGGCGATAAGATCATCGATGGGGTGGTAGCAAGAGCCTTCATTGACATGGTCGTGACCGCTGATGATGAAGTTGTTCTGGCTGGTTGAGCTGCCGATGATGGTGCCGCCGAGGGAGGCAGCGAGGCCGATCTTTCCTTTGATCCGCTGATGTTAAGCAGAATTTTGACAGAGTCAAGGACCTTCTCTTAGAGGGAGCGCCCCTCACAGGTAAGCTTGCTGTAGAAGTAGTTGGTGACAGCGACCTTGTGCTTCCCACGCTGGGACCCACAGCCGCAGCAAACCCAGTGGGATCAATGTTGTGCAGCCTGGCCTTCTTTTGGACTCCCGGATGTGGGGCATCCTCAACAGACCTCAACCTCTTTTCCGAGGAAGTTCTTTTGTGAGACAGGCCAGCCCTGGAGGGAAGCAGGACCATGCCCTGAAGCAGAGTCAGAGGCCTTGTCTAATGTCACCCAAGCCGGGTAGCCTGTTGTAGCGGACATTCTTTGTCTTCTTCGAAAAACCCCAGCAGACCTTGCATTCCACCTCATCATGGTCTGGATGTAGGCAATACAAACATTTATGGTGTTGATCTTTGACATACACATTCCTCAAACCACACTTTAGGCAAAGTCTGAAGAGGCATCTCTTCCTTGGCCCTGTTGAAAGTCGTGAAGTATGCCCAATCCCGGGCCTTCTCGAAACTCAATGGAAGATCTGCAATGTGGTATGACCTTTGCTGACAGCGGGTCCCCGCTATCGGTAATCGAACTTTGGTCGAACAGTGAGACAAACAAATTTGGTCAAAATCTAATCAAAATGTGCTCAAAGAACTCAAAATATGGAAAATAGCTAAGAGAGCAACAACAGGACTTCCAACACTGGAGTGAGCAGTAAAGATCTGAAGATGGTCACCAGGGGTGGAGCTTAGGCAGAGGACTGTCATTAGATGGGGGCAATATGACCCAGAGTACAGTTATTGGTTTAGAGGAGAAATGCAGTTTTCAAGCTGAAGCAAAACTGTTTACAAAGGATTCCCAGTCTGCCGACTGTGAATATTCGTGAGCATGTGAATCCATGCCAGACCCCATGCTGGAGAATGCGCTTGCAGCATCCCATTCATTCAAACAAATTATTTACTTAAGATAGCTGCCATGCAGATGGAAGGCAGGGCTCCATTTGGAGCCCCTACTTCATTTCCATGGCGAGCCGAGTGTGGCGGCGCAGAGGAATAAGGTAAGTGGGGTGGGGACGGGTGGAGGGTGAAAAAACAGAGACACGAGGAACAGGAAGGGGGTATGGGAAGGAGCGGGAGGTGGGGGGAAAATGGTGGGGCGGGTGCGAGCAGCCTCTAGGTTACCAAAATGCAGACATTGATCGTGGGGTTTAGCTTAGGATCGGAGAAACCTAATTGGCTTTGACATCCCCCTCGGTGCTAATGGAGGTAAAAGAACGTTGGCCTGGGCCAGAAGGGGCTGGATAGAGATGCCCCACAGAGAAACAAAGTTCAGAATTACACAAAGTTGCATTTTCTTAAATTGGCTAACCTTTTATCTTTTCAAACCACATTGTGTTGAGAGATTACCAATCAAAGCCGTAAAACCTAATCTTCTGTCATGGCTGTGAATATTCCACCAGTACTTCGTGATAGAGGGCAAGTGTTGATCTGCAGCCTCAAAAACCTCGGTAAGTTCTCTTTGCATTTGTAGGTGGGTGCAAAGTCTGCAATGATCCCCAACTCCAACATGGGGAAGATGAGTTATCCCCACATGAAGTGTGCCATCATTAATAAATGCATACTAGACAGCAGGTACATACACTCGATGTGCATATTTGAGCAGGGCCCAGTTGGCCCTGAAGAACTGGTTAAGTCCTGAAAAGGTCATCAATGCACTGAATTAAAAAAATCAAATATGTCCCAAGTTTGAGCCAGCCTACATTGTGTCACAAATGGCCTTAATAAGTTGCTGTGTCTCAGGGAAGATTGAAGGGGCTTTATTTTCAAAACAAAACAGCATGAGGTGTATCAACTGTTATCCGTCATCAATATTAGATTGTTTAGTAGTAAAACGGGCAGCTGGGTCAATGTTTAGACAAGCGGATCTGTTCAATGTAATGCCCCGGGCTGGAAAAAGAAGGAGACGCTCGATAAGCGGCGTCCCTCTCTTGTCTAGTGCGGCCCATTCCCTCTCTAGCCTTGCTACCGCTCAACCCCATGAGGGTCTTTAGAGATCAGTAACCACTGTCTAATGTTCTTTCTTTCTGCTTGTGATGGCCTAAATGCAAACGCCTTCTATCACCATCTCCCTCTGGGAAAAATGTAGGTGGTCCCTAAACTAGGTTTCATTGATGCAGTGTGCGGTAAGGAGAGGTGCCTTTCAGCCACTCAGGCTCCACTTGGTTCTTGGCTTTTAGCCCGTATACTCCTTGCCCTGATGTTCTATACTGACGTTCCCTGTCTTTAACTCTTCTTCCCTTCTAATCGCCCACTCTCCTACATCTCTCGCTCTTTTCGGTTCCGTCCCTGCAGTGTTCATACTGTAACACTACTCTCCTTCACTCTCTACCACTACTCTCCCCTCTCCACACCGCTACTACAGGATATGATGCCTTGCTCACCTTTCCATTACACTCACTATCCCCCCATAATGTCTCTACTTTCACCCGACTCCTTCACCCATCTCTTCTATCCTTATGCTCTCCCAACACCCTCTCACCTAGCTACGTCTCACTCCCCTAATCCTCTCTGCCACTCTTCCCTCTCTACTACCCTCACCTTCACAAACACTCTCATTCACTGATTCACTCTCACAAACTGGTACCACTTTCCAGTTCACAAGAACATAATACCCCAACAATTCTCGTGACAACATTAAGCCTGAAGAACACCTGCCCCAACATACCTTCACAGTTAAAATAAATAATAAGATATGATACAAATGTAAACCTTCAGGTGGAGACAAACCGTCCACTGGTCATCGTGCCAAATTTGGTTCCCTAGATTTGCTTTGCAAAATGTAGCGCACTCTTCAATCAAGCAGGGCATTGCCATAGGCCCTTGTAGAGTAGCAGTACAGTCATTAAAAGGTTTAAGCATCCCTTGATTTAGATGACAAATTATACTTTGCACAACTGATGATAGCATAGACCAATATTCGGCAGATAGGAAAGCCATGAAAGCCGGTGTTAATAACTGCATTTAAAAACATTTAACCGATTAGAGCAATAGGAGCTGTTCTAATACGTACTCAGGAGTTTGTTTGTATCTTTTACCTCGTTTTAACAAAAACTGTTCAGAAATGCAAATGTCTAAGAAAGTCATTTCTCTCGACTGGGTCCACAGCTGTTGTCAGAAACAATGATTGTGTTCAATGTCTTGTTACAGTAGACTTAGCGTTTACAAAAAGGGTTAATTGAAGTCAATGCGTCCACTCCTCCTCCACGCATCCTGAAACACATAGCTAGAAGCACCATGTCCTGCTGCGCGCCCAGCGGGCGGGGGCTGGAATGTTTCCATTGTTTTGCAACCAGCTGTCCAGCTCTGACCCTGCATCCACTCTCCAGGAAGCGCGATTTGCCACTGGTGCATTTGTGAAACGTACCTGCATTAGAGAGGCTCTTTCGGTCTATAGAATGCTTCTGTGGCAGCAGAAGGACCATAGGTGGGGGGTGGGGCCCGTTTGATGCATACCAGAGAAGGTCTGTCATCCATTACAGACTTCAATCAGGTATTAAGTATACCTCTTTCTCGGTCGAGATGGCCCAAAGCTTTATGGTCCTTCCATGGTCAGGGGTTTGTAAGTTTTGGTGAGAGCGAATGTTGCCTGGAAGAAGCTACAAACTAGGAATTCCACAGCATATCCTTTTTTTTATCTCTAGGTTTCTCACTTCCATTCCCTCAGCAATGCTTCCCAGTATGGACTCAGGATGAAGAATAATTATTTTGTCTGGAACTCATTCTTTTATTGGTTCCTGCGGCTGTAGTCCACCTCCTTACTATAGGGGTATCTGGTAATGCTTATTTACATAGTGCCTATACACAGGCAAGTGCTTCAAAGCGCTCTAGTGGCGCTCCTGTAAATTCTTTTGAATGCGTTCTGCTAGAGCAGGGACCTGCAACCTTTGGCTCTCCAGATGTTTTGGACTACAACTCCCAATAGCCCTAGCCAGCATAGTCAATGGTGAGGCATCATGGGAGTTGTAGCATAAAACATCTGGAGATCTGAAGGTTGCAGACCCCTTTGCTACAGTTTCAAAAGAGTCGATTTGCAAATCAACTAATGGCTGGCAGGTCACATGATTTCTAGACTCTACATCTAGACAAATGTCCATCGCTGTGCTCCACTTGTGTACTGATCAGTTTGCTGTGACACAGGTCACTATGGCCATCACTGGCATAGATGCCCTTGTGGATAACAGAGAGGAACAGAACTACTACCTCTTTGCTCCGCATCCAAGGACTTAATGAAATAATTTAAAAAGTATAATAAACTTCAAATCAAGTCATCTTCATTTATAAAAGCTGTTTGCAAGATTCGCCAAGCCGCTTCTAAAAGGACAAATGCTTTTAGTTAGAAATTGTTCCAGCATTTTACACAACGCAGCCCTGCCCGTTGGGTCACCCAAGTCATAAACCATCCGTATTCCTGTCTTAGCCCCTCTTGACATATTTATTCTGAGTTCTTCTCCTATTTGACCATTTGACCTTAGTTTTGCAGCCTCTGGACTGTGGAATATCGAATAACCATAAACCTGCCCCCAAACTTCTAACTAAAACCATGAGCTGCAAACACAAATGGAGTCATTCGTGATGACAAGACAAGCGAGTGGCTCGTTAAAATGTGTGCATTATCGAACGCTTGGTTCTCCAGTGCGCAGGGACTTCCAGCTAACGAACAGCCGAATGGCTTCAATGGAAGGTTGACTGGAGTATCCCAGATTCAACACTTAATGCACTAAAGCGCCCCTCTCTCCCCTCCCAGTGGCACCCCTACAAATCAATAGAGGGTGGGAAACCATGTGGCAAAAATAGTAGTACAGGGTGGTGCCACATTAAATAAGGGTCAACAGGCCCAACAGGTTTAAGTAAACATATTTGATCAAACTGGTCACAGTAGGTTTAAGACAAAGGTTTTGCATCATGTTAACACACTCTAAAAAGTGAAATCATGTTCAGAAGTTGCAATAAGGCCCTCAAAAAAATGCCACAGGCGTTATAAGCATTTCGTTGTGTGTTTTTCATTGAATACAATTGATCATCATTCGTTCCTCTTAATTTAAAGCAATTAATTAAAAATTGCAACACAAGAAGAAATAAGCGGTGTACAAATACACCCCAATCTTTCAAGGTCCACAGCTACAGCACCCCAAATGGAACCCCAACAAAACGTACATATATTACAAGTCCAACATAACTGTCAACCTCAGTGTTTTAACAAATAATCCACAACAATGTCCCATCCAATTCTGTTCCATTATTTCAAGTTTAACAATAATAATATGTTTTACTAGTTTTCATGGCAAATACCTTCATCATCTAATGTCATCGTCTTCATCATCTAAGTGCTACAATAAGTGTTGTTACCTAAATTATTAGTAACCTACCTCTCATTTGCCTGCTAGCCAACATTTTCCCCTCGCCTCTAACCTGCCTCTGCCTCTCACTTCCTCTGCCTCCATTCTAGCACTTCACCCATCATGGTAACGTTGCGAGCACAGCTGGATTTACCGCTTAACTGCACTCAAAAATGTCCAATGTTGGTTGTCCTTAATCTATGTATGTCCATTGATGTATTGTCCCCGGTGACTGTTCCGTTTACTCCCTCCAGAACCTGTTCAGAATGTCCTTCAAACTCACCCCATTGTGAGAAGTCACTGCGTCCTGTCAAATCTGATTTATCTATTTTACGTTCTTTTTAGATCAAAAGAGCATTGTTCCTCCTGTATAGAATTACAAAATAAATAAATAATGTAATATAATATAATGTAAAGTGGTCTTGGATAGTACAAAAGATTTCTGGGTTTCTAAAAGCGCCTTCAGTTAATCTTTGTGTAAATAATGCTCATAAGATTTCTCAGGATTCTGAAAACAGTATTTATTTCTGCATTCCTTGTGGATTGACTAGCAAATTTTGCCTAGAATTTCTAACAGCAGCAGTTAAAAAAGTTTTTTTTTCTCCAATCAATGCATGCAATGTATCTCTAACAGTAATCACTGTATTTATTGTTTCTATTTGGTGTTCTTTTCACACAAATGAGCAATAACCAACTTTTGATTCTTTTGGGTGCATCTTTCAGCGCCTTGGTGTAAAGCGCTCTATAAATAAATAAATAAATAAATCTTTACCCTCCAATGTAAGAAATGTGTAATGCAATTTCGTTATTAACATGTCTCTTAGTTTTTTTGTACAATACCCTGTGCAATAATCACTGAACCAAATGTGAAGTAACATCCATTACAGACAATTGTCAGAAGAGCCATGTAGGCATATGTTGGTAGAAATTCTAGGCTAAATTTGCTAGACAATTCACAACGAATGCAGAAATAAACATTGTTTTCATAATCCTGAGAAATGTTATGAGCATTCTTTACACGAATATTAAGGGAAGGCGCTTCGAGAAACCAAGACATCTTTTGTGGTTTCTCAAGCATTAGGGAAGTGTCTTTTTCTCTTCGATTCATTGCGACACCCTACTTATTTTTACTAGCCATTAGCACATTATTTGAGGCTTTTATCTTTTATCTTTTCTGAAGGAAGTTTTCTCCCGTCTATCTTGCTCCAGTGGTTAAAATAATGGTTCTAACACAGTAGTTAATACGATTTGGGTTTCACTTTTATTAGTGCTATTGCTCGGGTGTTTTTCACATTCAATTAGTATGCATTGAATACATTTTAAGGGCAATTGTGTGCCTTGTTTGTCAGCCGACACGTGTTTCGACCCGTGGGTCTTTATCAAGGCTATTGTCAATAGTCTCTAGCCCCCTGTGGGGTCCTGGCCTGTGGTGTTGGTGCTGTCCTGTAGTGAACAGTGGCTCCTGTTGGGCCCTTGGCTTGGCATATATCCAGGTCCTGTGCGGTTCCTTCAATCGAGCAATAGCACTAATAAAAGCGAAACCCAAATCGCATTAACTACTGTGTTAGAACCATTATTTTAACCACTGAAGCAAGATAGCCAGGAGAAAACGTCCTTCTTCTACTTCAAAACTTGGGGTGCTGGCTAAACCCCAACAGCTCCTGTGATCTTGCAACACAAGAACCACCTTATTAGTATTGGACAATAACAGAGCCTAGCACAGGCCGTTTCCACACCTAGAGCCAACCGCGATTCTTTTATCTTTTCTGGTCTTGATCTAAGAATTTTGTGGTGGCCTTGTGACACGTGGTTTTACCAACAAAAAAAAAAAGAGGGGTTGATTATAAGGAAGAGGCAGGTGCTAACCATCTGGCGTTGAATGTGGGCCAGAAATACCAGAGTCACGAGTGCTGGTATGGGTCTATATGCTCTGTGGCACTGACACTTGGGTAGATGTTCAATCCACAGGGAAAAACTCAAGATCTATTAGATAAGCAGCGGGGCATTGGAGTCCCCTGGCAGAGCACAGTATGTGATAGAGCTGAAGGTGTAGAAAGCTGTGCGGGGAGCTCTGAGCTGCTCCTCAAGGTTCCTGTGGTTGGCATGGTTCTAACAAGCATACACTGTCTGTGTGTGTTGTAGTCCTTGTGTGAAGTTTAAAGGTGCTAGTAGACTGAACGATTGAGGAAGGGGGCATGATTTGGGTGTCCTATTAGAATTTTAGGGTTATACTGAATCTGTAGAGTTCAAGCTGTGTTATCCATCTGGATGAGGTGTTGTTACAGTTGTTTGTTCCATTTTATGACTGTGGAGAGGTGTCCGTGTCTGATGTGTGATGGGGCAAAAAGAAAATGTTGGAGAATGAACCAGGTTCCAATCTCCAGGTGTTCTTGATTTATGTATTGTGCAGAGGCATTTTGCACATGTCAGAGAGCCTGACCTGATTGGGTCAGCCTTTATTTTAGCCTATTTGGGAGGGGGGTGCTTTAATCACTCTTTGGTCAAGATTTATGCTAGCTTTTATGTTGTTAAAACCTGAGTGGTCCCTCCCTTGGGAGTTGCAGGACCATTCTAGCTCATCTGCACAGTTCTGGTGATTCTTACAGCAATAAACTGCCATTGCTAGGCAGACAACTCTGAGTGCTGCAATCTAGTAAACATCAGGTTTTGAGAGATTGTCTCTAGACTAAGTGATTGCCATCTGTGCAGAGTACACGGGCATTGAGTTCCACAGCTTACTTGATAGGAAAGAGAAGGTTGTTCGTGAAGGTTCTCAATTCATCAACTTCTGAAGGATGAAGGGCTACGTCGACTCTACCAGAATTCAAATTTGGGACTTTAGGTTGTACACAGATGTCAGAGGTGGACACTTCATTTGTCTGGAATCATGCAGCCAGCTAGTCTTGTTTTCTTATTAATAGCATAATAATATTATTAGAGGGTTTATTAAACGTGGATCTAGCTTCAGCATGAACTGAGCAATTTTACAAGACATAGGGGGGAGCACACAGCGAAGGAAGCAGATCACAAGGGAACAACACAATGGAGCGGGAAGCTAACAACAGAAGAGTGAGAAAGTGGCAACTTGGCAGCCAGGGATCTACAGGAAACCAGGAAAGGAAACAGGGTGGAGTAGATTGCCCGGTCTTGGGCTAGGTGGGGAGTGGAAGGTGTGTGGGCCCAAGAGTCAGAGAGGAGCCATTCCTTGAAGGAGGGTGTTGAGCTCCTTCCTAGTATGAACAAATCTGCCAAGACTACCCCTGCAGTGAAGACCATATACTGGCTCTCAATAAACAGTGAAGGGCCAGCTTCCAAACTTTGGGCTTCACTAACTCCCAGAGAATACTGAAGTCCACCTTGGAAGGAAAAGTTACTGCTGCGTAATTCAAGTATAAGCATTTACGAGGCTAAATCTTGAGGGTATGTATAGTTGCATGGATCAAAAGTTGTTAAATATTGAAATTATAATAAGGTTGGGTGAGGTGATTTAGGTCAGTGGGATTACAGGGAGAGGGAGGGAGAGAAGGGTACAGTATAGGTTTAGGTGTAGCTTGCAATTTCTGCGACTCTTCTGCATGAAAGGAACTTTGCCAATGCATTTATTCGCCCTGCGCTGCACTAAACCTCATTTCTGTTGTTGTGGACAGGTGGGGGTACTTGCAATAATCCCGCTTATGAAGCAATGAGTATTATCTTGTGTTTGTGTGGCCCTTCTACCCCTAGACAACCCTTAAAGGTTTGTAGTTGTGTGTGTAGCTGGGTGAAATGAAATTGTTAAATTTGGTTTCGCCAGCCGCGGAAGTGAAATCTGTCCGATTTCATTCCGCTTTGCCCCAATCCGCCATCCGCACGTATTGAAAAGAGCAGCGCAAAGTGTCTTGTGCCACTGAACGAACCGAAAAAAGAGCCATGCAAAATTTCTCATGCCGCTGCTCGAACTGAAAACTGCTGTGTAAAGTTTCTCGTGATGTCGCGCGAACGCCACACAAATGGAAAACAGCCGCACAAAATTGGACGTGCTGCAAAACCTAGCACAAATCGAATTTGAGATGTCTTTAATCTTCCTGCTGTTTCCTACATATGACAGTCACTTGCTATTAGTTGATGTTTGCTGAAGGCATGTAGCTTGGTGTTATGCATTATGTGCATACAAGAAAGGGAGGGAAACCAGACCTTTAATGAGAAGACATCACTCATAGTTCCACCACCTAGTATGCACTCAGCAAAAGACTGGATGCTTTTAGCTAAAACAGATATCACTCCCAGCTCAGCTTCAAATAATATATAGTTATAGATGGGAGTTCGCAGAATAGATATGACTAACACCTCAGCGTCAAGTAATCTACCATGAAAAACAGTCAGTTTAACAGACGAGATATCACTCATAGGCACGTCAAGTAGAGGCGGAAATGGGACAACTACCCTCTTACTTGTTTAGCAAAGGCACAGGAAACACACTTTGCCACGTAGAAATGAATACAGTTTTCAGTTTCTGGGTGTACTTCCTAAATGAGACTGTGTGATGTGTCAGTGTGGCTGGAGATGAGACTATTGGTTTTGGTTGTTGGCAGTGCAGTGATTTGGAGCACAATCAGAGATCCCTATTTAATGTTGAATTCTTTCAAGGTAGAGTGACACTTCCTAAAGTAGACAGCTACCAAGGTAGCGCAGCAGGTTGAGTGACTATTTTTGAGATGTCATGTTTAAAGCTCGCTGTAAATCCTTTGGCTTTTTGCAATTAGTTATACAAAAAAATAGCTGCCATAAAATGCACTATTGGGCCAAAGGATGGTTTGCAGTGGACGTTTGCTCATTTTCAAGGAGGGTGAATGTTTTGCCCAAATAGCGAAAATGTCATGTATACACGGCTCAGTTTGAGCAGTTTGATCAGCAAATAACATTTTTAGAAGTATATCGTTTGATAAAACTCAAAGGAAGGGACACAATAATCAGAGAGTAGTAGTGGGGGTAGTCCAACAAAAAAAACTAAACAGAGTTTAAAGAAAACTATAATTGAAAGAAAACTGGTGGATTTAATTTTAAGAAACATTTTTCCCTTTGAACATGGTTTTGTTGTTTCTGTGACATTGCAAGCTGCACATTTAGAAAACAATAGTTTGTCCAGCATGTCAGGAGCTCGCTTTTAGCATAGATGGCCCCCGCCCAATCATACTCATGGCCCATCAATTCCAGTGATGTCTGCTTCAGGCCAGAGGAAAGAACAGGCGCAGCAAACACACGCACTGTAAATGCGCGAATGACTGCTGGTTCATGGAGTACCTTTAGGACGTCTGAAAGCGTTCTTTGCCAGGGAGGGAGCAGGGCACCAGTTAGGAGTGTGGGCAATTTTCCATGTATGCCAGCCCCCAGCGACGCCTGTGGAACCACCTTAGGGTTTTCAGCCATCTGCACATTTCTTCCTCCGGATTATTTGCAATAGTCATGATAACATTTCACTTTTCAATTGCATGTTCCGTGCTTCACCTAAGTACAAAGAGCGTGTGCATTTCGCAGTACAGCTTAACATATGCACCATGGGAATATAGGCCCCCAGAATAAGATCTCCAAGTGAAATGCATTTTCAGACAACCCCAAGCACTTCAAACAGGAGTTACTATTGGCACCCGGATCATCTGCACAGGGTCGTCATTTGGGGTCCGTAGCTGCGACCCCTGTGGACTCACTTGCTACCCCTGTGGTCGCTGTTGCAACCCCTAAAATAAAATAAAAAAATCAACTTTAAAAAAAAAACGTTTAAACAGAAGCTCCTGGGCTGTGGCCAGCGCCACGTGGCTCTTTGTTTCTGGAGTGGCTGGCTTTCTTGTTCCGACCTCCTAAAAAAAAAAAAAACAGGGGATTCCACAAGTGTAAGTTTGAGCAGTGACCCTAAATAAAAATAGGAACTACAACTAATGTGTCTTTCTGGAATTCCATACAATATTTGCTAGACTCATTAAAGGTTTATTTCAGGCACACTTCAGGGGGCGAGAGCCACTTATTAAGTCTGCTTTTAAACACCTCAAATTCACAATGCAGGCAAAAACTTCCAAAAAGCACTAAGAGTAAAGCATCAATTTCTGACTATGTATTTTGCTTTTCGCAGGTTGCGGTTATAGCATGTTTATTTATGCCGTTGTCTCTGTTATGATCATAACAAGACATTCCATCTCAGTGTCCTCGGTCACTTGACAAAATCCTTGTGCCAAAAAGCTTGTGTACAGTGTAGAAAGGTTTGATCATAGCACATAAAGTGGCCCTTTATTTTATTGTGCCACAATTAATGCTTTGTTGTAATGTGTCCATCTTTCCTATCTCCCTGGCATGCTGTTCAGGATGTTTGTTGGCAATTATGAGGTAATGAGTGCCCAGAGTACGGGATGCCGTGTGAGTGTGCTGCTTTCCCTGCGTTGCTCTAAATTCTTTAATACACAGTTATGAACCCTCCTAATGGTATGTATTTTGCCAACCTCTAAAGCCTGAAAAATAGATCCGTGCAGGCTTGACATGTGACCAACTTTGTACTAGACTTGCAGATGAACTGGCCTGCTGTTAAATGTCAGTTAACAGTTTAATGGTATCCACTAGAGTGTCATTTGCATTCTGACTTGAGAACATTCAGACATGTAATTGCTCATTTTACTATAGCCAGTAAAATAGCTCAGTGGGTTGAGCGCTCGCGGCTTTGATGTGTGTGTGATCTGCAGGTTTGAATCCCGGCAAGGCCAACTCAGCCATCTATACTTCTGAGGTTGATAAATGAGTACCAACACAAGTTGGGTGAAATTTTATGTATATTTGTTCTATATAAAGCACTTAAGTATAGGTGCTATATAATAACACATTATCATAATTTGGCCTTGGACGTCTGCTTGCATTCACAGTAATTTGGTAATATGGGCCTATGCACACTGACATTAATGATGCATATGGTGATCCATTTGCATGAAATGTATTTATCACATTACAGTGATATTGTAACCATATGTTTCATAGTGTACCTAGGAACAATGCTATGTGATGCCACTTCCTGTTTTGTCAAGGAGTGAAAGGTCGTGTTCCATCGTTTCCTGTGATGTTACTTTGGGGTGGGGTCAAATGACATCCCTTCCTGTGATGTCATCAGAGGTCAAGGGTCGTGTGATGTCACTTCTGCTACCCCGGGCATTTTGGTGAAATGACGTCGCTGCATCTGCAAACCCTTAGTGAACATTCAGTGATAAATATTTCGCCTGAAGTGGCCATTTCAAAATTATGCAAAACGTTTTAGGCTGGCTACTAATGATCTGCCGATCGCCAGCCAACTTTTAGTCAGGCAGAGCTATGACAACATTCTAGCTGTGGCTCTGTCTCATGGTTCCGAGTCCAGTGCATCTTCTGAGAAATGTGAAGGCTCTTTGTGACAAAAGCTGGAGGGAGAAAAAAAAAGTTGTACTAATGAGAAAGGATGGGGCGTAAAGAAGACTCGCCTTGGAACGAGAGAAGCAGTACGAAAGCGCCTAAGAAGAATGTTCAGAGACAGACGATCTCACGTTTCACCTTTGGGCTCGGCTACATTTTCTTTCCCTGACATTCTCAAGGGGAAAAACCCAACCTGGACTCACAGTCACAGATAACATGAGCACCATTGATTTGGATGTTGCCATTGTCCGAGTTTCATGATCCAATTCAGTTTGTGGCGCGCACAAAGGGAACAGTTATTTTTTGTTAATTTTACTGATGTGAAAACTACGTAATTCTGAATGTCATTATGCTGCGGAGGGCATTTCACAATAATGTATAGGAATGTTCTATTACTTTGTGGGGAAAATGTTAAGTTTGTTATTTTTGGAGAAAAAAACCTCTGACCCGATGATCTCCTTGAAAGAAGCTCGTTGTCATGTGATTATTTAGCTCAGATCTTGTCTCAAATTAAAAAAAAAAACTCACTCAGAGGCAGCTGTGCTCTCCACATGCTTTATGATACCATACATGCCATGTAGGGAGATCTTTTTAAAAGACATTAGGAGAATTGTATTTTCCCATTTCAATGAATTGGCGTTAGAAATATTTAAATAAACTTCACAGTAAGAACACGCCTTTACCACGTCCGCGTCCTTCCTCTGAGAAAGTTCTAGCTTGGGCAAGAGGATAGGGTGCATGAGGGCTACCAGTAGTATAGGGGAGCAGAATAGCAGGGGTCCGTATCAGCCTGGGAGAAGCCTCATAGGAGCTGAGTTAGTGTGAGGGCCAAGTGTCTGGACCTACCATCGTTCCCACTCCCCAAGCACCAACTACCACTGGTTTCTCGATCGCAAGAGGCATCTCTTTGACTTTTCCATTACATGGGGAACAAAAGAAGGTCTTAGCAATCTGCTAGGTGTATGTAATCATGATGAAGATGCTGGAACTATGTATTCTAGTAGGCGCTGGATGTAGTGATTCGCACTGTTTCAGGATATATCCTTGACGGTAGGTATGAGTCCTGAGCCAATTGTTTGTGAGTGTTAAGATTTAATTGGCACATCTTCATAATTTTTCTAACCGACAGGATTTCAGGAGCTTTTCCCATAGGAACTCTGGAATAGCATCGGACCCAATAGATTTCAACCAACACAGCGCAGGGATCCGTCCGTCCCCCAAGCTTGCTCTCCCTCAACTGTACGTAATCATACCTGAGCTGTTCTCAGACATCACGAGGAACAACGAAGCGCACATGTGCAAAAAACCTGGACACATCTCTCCATGCTGTGAGGAACAGAACATGGTAGGCCACCAGTCAGGGGATTACCAAACAACGCCTCCAAAGGAAACTCCATGCGGCTGCACAATGGTTCAAGAGCTGGGGAGGTACAAAGAAGACATGATCCTTTCCCTGTTCCATCCATTCTCCCAAAGTACGACTCTTACGCACTTGTTATACAGTATTGCGGGAAAAGACAGGCCTTCCCGGTCCAGAGTCTACTTTGCCTCCTGAAAGCGGTTATGGGACATGACTGGTGGTTGCTGGTTCCTGCCCCTATTGACTGCACGCGTTGTCCAGGTCTCTGAGTACCCATTTAGGATGAACATTCTCCTTGGGGGTCTGGATGGAGCTTCCTTAAACAGAAATTCAAAGCACACTAAAGAAAAATCCAAGATTCGAGATTTCCCTGAAGTGGGGGCATTGTGTTCTTTTTTACAATCAATTTCAACGTTTGCTGATATAACCATCTTTTAACGATATTCTTTAAATATTCTTTACATTATTTCAGAACTCCATTTCCTTTAAAGTTCTTATATTTTAAACTACGTCTAAGCATTAAAAACAAGTCATCATTAACCGAGAGTATGGTTTTACCAACCGTAGCAACATTTGAACCATTCCGTACGTTTTGTTTAATTTTTGTTGTATAAAACACAAAGCAGCTGGCAGCTTCTTTAGAGTATTTAGGGAAAAAAGGGAAAGCAAGGAAGCGGTTGATGGGGAACGGTTGATGGATGTGGAATTATACAAACAGTAAATTACAAAGTCCTTTTATAACCTCAATTCACTGTTATTTCATGGGCAGATTGTAGTCTTATTTTAATATTTTACATACAGCTTGTGCAAATCTATGTTTTAAAAAAAATATCAAGATTTCTTTTAAGTTTGATTTTAAAGTTTCTTGGATAAAACCAAATGCTGCTTCAGAAATATTTTTTTCTCCAAACACAGGGAAAAAAACACCATATACCCAAATTAATTACAGATTCAGTTGATTTAACTTATTAGGAATTCTATACTTAAGGTACAATCACACAATAGATGTGTTTGCCAGCTGTTGTGTGACACCGAGCGGCATTAATGCCTGGCAAGGAGTTTAATACTTGAAATTTTTCAATCTGGTCATACGATATTACTGGTGTTAATGTTTCTGTGAAATGCAATAGGTGTATTCGAGTGGAAACATTCATATAATTATATATTTAGGAATATTGCACCTTGTGGATAACGGTTCTTTAGTATTTTAGTTCAGCAAGTAAAAACGTAAAACATTTCTAACAAAATCACCCCATTTATTTCATATTTGCGGGGTGTGATGAAGTCACCCTGTGGGCAGATAGGGAAGGTGGGTGGGGGTACAGTATTCCAGCAGTAAATTGAAAGAAAAGTCCCCCCTCACTAATCTCTAACCTATTAATGTTGGAAATATACAGAGGAGGAGCTCCTTGGGGTGAGTTGAGTTGCAAGTTAGGATGGCGGAGCGGAAGCAGGTTTGCAGGAGCAATTGAAAGACAGATGGATTCTTTAAAAGCCCACCCTACTCAAGATGGCCATTCCGGATAGGACCTCAGTGCTGCGGAAAACCATGCAGGAGGTGGAGCTGAAGAAGAGCATCGGGCCACTGCGGTGGAATGGGCCAGGCACAGGTAAGCCAAAGAAAAAGAAACACTGTAGATGTACGGAGGATAAAAAGGGGCACATCCCAAACTTTGGTGGTTGTTGAGGAGTGGGAAAACAAAACCTAGGGAAGGGGAAGTGTGGAGAGTGCCTGAAAAGATGGAGGAAAGTAGACGGACCGGGAGGGAGGGAAGTAGTAGCAAAGATAGGGTGATAAAGGGAACGTCGAGAGAAATGAGAATGTGGCACTGAGGAGGAGAGAGGGCGATAGGTTGCAGCCAAAATAAAGGTGGTGAGAGGAAAGGGACAGATCCAGACCAAAGGCAAAAGAACTACCTGCAGAGGAGAGGTAGGTGAAGACAAGTAGAGGGTAGGCAAAAGTGAAGCAGAAAAGTGAGGGTAAATAGAACAAAAAAATAATGGAAAAGGGAAAGACTGGCAAAGGAAACAAGCAATTAAGGAACTGAAGCCAGTAAGGACAGATGGGGAAGAAAAGAGGGAAACTGACTAATGATACAGAGTAGATCTACACACCAGGTGGTGTAGATGAGAGTAAGAGAAAGAAGGAAGACAAGAGGTAAAGAGAGAAAGAGGACAAAGGGGCCGAGAAAGAAACGAGAGAGCGAGGAGAAGGCGGGCAAAGGAGGAACTGAAGAAAGGAAACAAAGGTGAGAGCTTTGTGCAGCGGTGAGGGTGAAGAGTTGGGCCCACAAAGAGGGATTGTAGGAGAGCAGGAAAAGGAAAAGAGGAGAGGAAAGATGCAATGTGGAGGTAGTGAGAAAGGGGGAAGAGAGAAGGGAAATGGGACAAAAGAAGGGTATCTCTGTGGGATGTATTGACCCACTCCGCTGTGCTATGCTGCATCAATGGCGGCAAAACCCTTGTGTGCACCAAAAACCTACAATAACCGCGTTCTGAAATGCATAAAGAGATGGATGCACAACCTGCAACCCATGGTGCATGCGTGGTGAGATAGAGCACACACTACAGAAAATGTGCCAGTGGGCTCCATCACCAGCAAACAGAGTGCAGAGAGAGAAGCAGCGCTGTGCAAATGAAACTCCAAAATGTGCCTACAAATGACATTTGCTTTGTTGCTAAAAACTCAAAAATGCCTGTACACAACACTTCTTAAACATTCAAAATCTTGCTTGCTGCTAAAATCCATGTAATCTAATGAAGCATGGCGAATATATAAAGTCCTAAAGTGTAAAGAGTAAAACATTTCTTCTGAAAAACTGGATTGTCTGTAAACTGACAGCCCCTGTCAAAATCTGTGTACAGCACCCTGGGCTACTAGTGAATGACAGCTGTCAGATGAGCGCCTGATGAAACTTCAAAGTATTTAAACTAAAAGTCTGCCGGATTAGCAAACATAAAAGGATTGTTGCTAAAAGGAATACAGATCTTAGTTGTGTTTTTGATCCCACAGATTTAAAGCTAAGAAAGAAATGTATGTATGTGATTTGATGCAACAAGTTTGGTTTTGGCTAGATTTTTAATAAAGAATAAATTAGCCTGGCTGAGCTGCAACCCTTTGGAAGTGCAAAAACAGTTTTTTTTTCCAAGGGGAGGAGAAATACTCTCGGCAGAAACTCACTGATAGATGATAATGGTGGGTTAGCCCAGACGTTTGTCTACAGAAAGAGAATGAACAATGGCAGAGCTTCAGCCCAGGAAACGGAAGTGCCAAAGGGGTCGTAAACTGCTCTTGGAAGGAACTCCCCAAGGAAGGAGGAGGCTCCTGGACTGCAGGGAGAGACCAAGGGGCAGGACAATTTGCAGTTACGCATGTACAATGAACAATTTTTAGAGACTCATTCAAAGTGATGAAAAATATAAAAAGGACAGATCTGCTGGTCTAATTTTTGGCTACACGTTTCAAGAGGTGGTAGAACGGTGTAACATATTGTGGACAGGAATTGCAATATATGTGGTTTTATGTGAACTGTGTTAATGCTAAAATTGTGAAACGTTACACACACATCCCTATGGTAAACACACACATTTGTGGAAAGTTGCAGAAAGTTTGGCAATTGTGTTCATAGCGAAAAGGACAACATTCTGTAGAAAGGTGAAACAAGATCCCACAGCTGCAGGATTTTGAGGAACAGCTACTACATAAAATATGGAATCTTTGTGTGTGATTTGTGTAAAGGTGACCAATGTAGAAATATGTATTTAGGATAAAATCCAATTTTGAGACCAGTGGCTAAAGGGAGGTTTCTAAGGACTGTAAAGCAAACCATAAAATGTGACATCATCCGGCCTTGATCCAATCACTCAGTTGCAAGGCGGAGTTGATGTTTTGATCCAATCCCAGCTCACAGGGGCAAGCTTAGT
Source organism: Ambystoma mexicanum (assembly GCF_040938575.1). NCBI lineage: Eukaryota > Metazoa > Chordata > Amphibia > Caudata > Ambystomatidae > Ambystoma > Ambystoma mexicanum. The sequence continues at coordinate 1,155,974,217 of NC_090935.1, forward strand.
TAAGCCGGCCCATACACCCATTTTGTGATGTCATTTAAAAGGATAAATAGAGACAACTGACAACACATAGGGACTCACTGATCCGCTCACTTTCCTGATTCCGGCGAAGTACTCTGATCCAGCATTCTACATCCAGCTTTAACATCCTTTCAGATCCAGATGCCAAGACTCTTGCCAGCAGTAGAGAACTATTGATTACAGCAAGGACTAAATCCTCAAACTTATTCTTGCAACCCAGAGAAGCGCTGTGGTGTGAGAAGGCCTTTTGAACTAGTATCCTGAAACTCTCTGTCTTGCTACCACAAGGCTTGCCTGAGGAATTCGCTATCCAGCTGATTGAAATACCCACAAACAAGAAGGGCAGATCCTGTGCAAATCCGGTGACCGACCTAGCTGATCCAGTCCCGTGCCTGATACGCTGTTCTTCCTTGACAGATCCAATCCATGACCAGAACTGACGGTCCAATTTAATAACTTATTCTGTGAGTATTAATAGGAAGAACAGTGACCCATAATATATCTGCAATGTAAGATCCCAATCTCAAACCCATCCCATCTTTAATTCAGAACCATAGTATTGCTAGAACTATCTTTGTGCTGACTCTTTTCTCATCTGCGTTATTAAACCCCAACTACTTATTGATTTGATTAAGAAAAGTAAATCCCAGGAAGAAGTAGAGTATCCACAACAGGCGGGTTACGCTGATCACGTGACTGTAAGATCCATCTGTGGCATTCGCTTTTTCATAGTCATAATATAGTTTAATGAAACCCATCTGTCATTTTCAAAGTGCATTTCTGTTTTCCCTTCTCGCGCTATTTTGAAAAAAAAACGCCTCCTACTAAAACCTCTATAACTCCCTCCGTTTTTATGATAGAAGCGGAATTTCAACTCCTACTTGTACCCAACATCCTTAGCTATCCATAGAACCCAAAACCGCTATAGCGAATATCGTGCAAGGAAAAGTTTGACGCAAATTGAAATTCTGAAAAGTTTTACACGTGTGAATTAGCTTTAAATTATTTCTCACTTGGACTTTGAGATTTTAAATGTTTTCTTTTGAATAAATCATTGTTTGTGATTGTGTGGAACTGTTCAAAGCAGCTCCCATAGGAATTTATAATCATTTAAGCATTTTTGACCATATTTGGTGTTTTTGCTCAGCCAATTCCAAAAATAATTTCAAAGCTATCCTGACAGCTGAAAAGTCAATTCTGTTTTTCTCTTGTGTTTGAAGAGGGAAGGTGGGAGTGATATTCTGTTGATTTGTGCTATTCCAGAATACCTGCTCTCTCCTCACATCTATTTAATTGCCTATTGGTGGGTTGAGGGGTGTTGCAGGGGGAACCCCTAACCATAGTGCCATCTGTTCAAACCAAACCAAAAGTATTCTTTTCTGTGCTGCATTTGTTTTTGTGCTCATTACTTGATTCCTACTGTATTAAAGATATTACTCAGTGTTCTGTCACCCGATTGGCGATTGTTGTTTAGCTATTAAAATAAATTGTGATTAAATTCTAAATGCATAAATCAATAGTTACCTTTGCAAACTAGCCTGATTCCTGGTTCAGTGTGACCGGGGGGGGGGTTCTCAGGAGAAGGGTGTGATATGAGTAGTATATCGTTCAGAATATTGAACTCATAGATCAAATAAATAAGGGTTTAATTTGCGCACTACATGCTGGGCGTGACTTGGATGCGTGCCGGATTGAAATCACTTACATGTCAATTAAGAGGGAAAGACAAGGAGAAAACCAAAGGAGCGGCAAATATTTGAGGGAAAAGAGAGGCCAGAAAGTAGTGGACCTAATCTGGAATCTTTGGAATCAGGAGGATGCAAAGATCTAATCAGGAAGGAAGACTTTCAAGGGGGAGATGATAAGAGAAGCATAAAATAAACAGAAAGCATATACTAACAGAGATCCTGGAAGGAAACAGAAGAAAGGAGGCTGGCAATAGAAAGAGAAAAGGGAAAGTCCAAAGGTGAGGTCGAGATATACAGAGTACATTGGTACTGGGAATAAGGAGGCACTGTGATGAATTTGATCATCTGCACGGTGGCTGTACACTCGCCTGGGCTTTTTTGATATTTTTTAAGAAATTTAATGATGGGAGATCAACTTCGGAAAACGTGTGGGGCTAATTTGCACACATTTTCCTATGCTCACCGCATGACAACCCCATAGACCTGTGTACTCTGGGGGAACACAGGCTACAGACGCAATGCTCCCTGTCACATTTAGTTGGAATGTGACAGCCAGAAGTACGTGAAAGCATCAAGAGGAGGAGGGCAACACCTTCCTCCTGCCATGGCCAGCCAAATTAAATATCAAAGGCTCCATGGATCTGCCCCACCTTTTGTCAGTTATGCTGGTGGCAGCGCATACTGATGAGAGTTAATTGAAGCAGGGCTGCGAGAGGCCTGGCCACAGAGTTGACAAAGCGAACAGGAAACCTAACACATTTTTTATATGCATCTGTGTCAACCTGAAGGCAGCTCCCACCCCTTAAAATGAAGGGCAGTGAAATGTCATGTCTGGGACAACTCTTTACAGTAGACAACCCCCGTAAGGGGTCCCCTTTTCACAGGCTAGAAGTATGTGATTTGATGGAGACAGAAAGTCTGTTCTCGCCACAACTTCAAGGAAGACCTGCCCTTTGATCAGGAACCACAGAGAGCTCAATTAACCAGAGGGACCCTTAGATCCACAACAGACAGGAAGATCGGTGGGTCTTAGTAGTACATGTTTTCACCCTTTACCTCTCCTTTTGCAAAGCACTCTGGTTATGACCTCATGCATAACAGAAGATTGTTGGTGGGAACCCAGGATTGGTTCATTAAGGTGGGCTTAGCCTGCACCAATCACTGGGGCCCATTCGGCTTTGAAAGATGGCTGAGCCCCTCTCTTAGCAGATCATCTGAAGACACTGCAAGGAGTAGCAAGAGGAACTCATTGGGAACCTGGCTGAATGTACAGTCTGCCTTACATCTTCCACCAGTGAAGGAAGGCCAGGAAATCCAAAGGGAAGCAAGATCCCTCCCCTAAACAACAGAGGGAGATACTGAATCCAGAGGACCCTCCAGTAGCTTCAGAACCGGTTCCCAACCAGCATACAGCGTGCCCTGCTAGGCTGTATAAGGAAGCTTCCTAGGTGGAAAATGCCAGACAGTCTCTGAACCAAACCAAGGACAAGGCCATTGCCTGCAACACTCTCCTCAGCTTTGGGCCGTCCACATTAGAGGACGACACAAGCCCAGCAAAGAAGCTAGGAGGAGTGCACAGACCAGCATCAACCAGCATCCAATGTTAAGGACATTTTTTCGAGGCAGTTGCGCCCCTTGAGCTGCAACCGACTGCACCGCTGACTGTTGTCCAGCCGCAGTCGCTCACTCCGTCTGAGACACCTCGATCAGTGCTTCAGACCCGCCAACCAGCACTGAGACAACGATTCCTGACCCTGAGCCACCAGTAGGCCAGCCTGCAGCCGTCCATCCAGCCTCGCTCGGCAAACTGCCTGCCACCTGATACCCGCAGCTGTCTCCATTCTTGAACTCTGTTGCAGGAGCTGCAAAGCGCCCTGAAACTGACTTGATACTGCCGAGCACAATGAACTACTATAAGTACAAGGTACATTATGGTTCTGTCCTCCTGGTCCTTCCCCAAAGGCCCCTACCGACATTTTACAACCCATTTCTCCCTTTGTGCTGAATTCAAGTATCCTTGAACTATTGAGATTAATTTACCAACTACCCTCCTGTCAGTATCCAGAGTGCATCCCTTTTCCTTCTTGAAATGGTCTGTCCTCTGCATTCCTTTACAGGGTGGGTTGTATTTTGTACTGTGCTAGAACCGTCTGTTATGATGATAATAAACTAGATATTTTTATACACCCTTGACTGGGCAGTCCCTTTTATGATTGGGTAATAATTGTATGTTTGCTGTATTGCAACTAACCAGCTATCCACGATCTTGTGGAGAGAATCATGTTGTTCCGTCCATGTTACCAAAATTTACTTGCGTTTCCAATCTGTTTGGATCCCTTCTGGTGTACTAAAGGTGAAGGGCTGATTGGTGGTTTAGAACCTGATATTCATCCCTGGAACAGTTGATTTGTCACAGGCACTAATATAATGCACTTCTGGACCTTGAGAATAAGGGTCTTACAGAGCTAGATAAAGGGGGCCTTTTCCGTGGGTTGGACCTGGGGAACCTTGAAGAGAAACTATATACCGAATTTAAGTTGAAGGGCACGTGCACTAGGGCCAGAAAAAAAACACCAAATTATCCTCTTATGCCACATAGGAAATGCACTGGTATGCCAGCATGGCAAGTGCACAGCAAACCGGGAAAATCACAGGCTGCATCGCAAGACAGACCATAGCTGGGCACCATGGAATATCAAATCCCAAACTCTGCGATGTGCTAGTGATTGGCATGGGCAGCACAACCTGGCCCTGGACATGGGGGGTTACTGGGGGTCATACATTTTGAGGCAGGGAGATGTAAACAAGACCCTGACACTTGCTTTTGTAATAGTAAGACTCATCTTACTATTTTCCCCTTGTGAGATTTCCGACTAAGGATTGTGCCGACTAAGCCGGAGTCATCGAGGCACTGCTCACAAGAGTTACAACAGCAAGTGAAACAGTTCAGGCAATTGTCTTAAGGATATGAGTCTCACTGTGACAAGTTCTTTAGGAGATGAGTCCCCCCATGTTCACCTCATGAGTGAGTAGCAGAGTCTTGAGATGCTTGCAGAAGGCCCAGTTTGATGGTTCAGATCATTAAACCAGTGGTAAAGTGTTCCAATTCCTAGTGTCAACGACTAAGAAGCTAAGCCCTCCCCCCCCATTTCTGTAGTCTAAATCTTGGGGTGATGAGGCCGTGAGTGTTTGAGGTGTGGGTTTGTCTTGCCAAATTCATGATCATGATCTTGTGGGTGTACATTATACATACGTTATACATTAGAAATGACAGGCTCTTCTTTCTTAATCATCCTGATTCCAGAAAAAAATACATTTTCCTGATCGTGGCCACTTTTTCCCCCTCTTTAGGACATACAATGGGAGCGAGGGGGATTACAAATATTCATGGGAACATTTTATCTTTCTATGCCAGAGGGGCTGCAGCAGCACATGATTTGTGGCTGGAGACCCTTCTTTTAGTGTACCCATTACCCACATGATACAGATGTGTTTTTACCCAAGGTGTGTGGCTATAATGTGATCCCAGGCAAGTAATGTCTCAAGACCACACCAGTGAGAAAGGACTGTTCATGTAAGATCTGTTTGGTGGACCGCAGCTCTGCAAAAGAGAGGGGGAGCACTTGTCCCTCAAGTGTTGTGATAATTGGATCGTGTTTCCAAAGCAGATTTAGAGAATTATAAGCAGGGATGTCATTTCACCAAAACGCCTGGCGTAGCGGAATTGGTTTCACGTGGCATCACATGACCGTTGACACTGATGGTGCACCAGAACATGTTACACGATATTTGATTGTAATGACATCATTGAAAGTGACATCACCAGTTTAAATGCTATAATATTTTCAAGATGAACACAAATATCTAAATGGTACACAGCCCACTCATATCCAGGGGAGACTGCTCTGGTAAGCCAAATGTGTATGCTTACTATGCCAGGGTCACACCTTACAGTTATATCACAGATCAGGGGCACTAAAAATGCCAGTATAGCCCGATAGGGCCCTATTACGAAGACGATGGTTTTGGCAACAATAGATACCTCGAGGAACTCCAACAGCCGAACGCACAGGCTTAGGAACAAAGAGTACACATACACAAGAAAGAAGCAGGGCACTGCCAAAACAGAGGCCTTTACTACACCAAGCTGTGCATCACACTAAAGTGTGCCCCTCGACCACCCAAAACAACACGACACTGTACAGTGATCCATAAAACGGGGTGGTGAATCACAGCACCCAAGCAGGATCCTAAATCATGTTGTGCATCGGACCACAAACGCGCTCCCAAAAACGGTGCGTGGCATCACGCTACTGCAGACTGAACCCCAAAACACAGCGGTGCATCGTCCATCCCACTGTAGTGCTCTCAAAAGCAAAACATTGCATGATACCGTTAAATGCTTCCTAAGGCAGACCTGTGCTGTGCGCCACAGCACTGCCGTGTGAGCTGTGCGCCACAGCACTGCAGTGTTAAAAGAGAACTGTGTTTACGCTGCTGGAGACGGAACCAACCATAGCTGGGCAATGGATGGGCTGCGGGTGGTAGGCTGAAGCCCACTTCCTGCGGTCAGTATTGTAGACTGGAGTCACCTGTACACTCACATTTTGCATATGGAGATACCCTAAACCAGTGGTCTTCAAACTGTGGGGCTGGCCTCACTAGGAGGTTTGGGGGGGCCTGAAGGATGTCTGGGCGGGGGACGAAACTCTTCGAAAAGGGAGTATGCTGCCTGCTTTCAATAGAAAATATAAGCACATATGCATCTGCGGGGTTGGGGGGGCAGCAAAACTATTTTTACTCAATTGGGGTTCGGCAACAAAAGGTTTACTCGGGGAGGCTTAGCACAAAAAGGTTTCAATACTGTAGAGGAGCAGCTGAATGCCTATGCAGGAAGTCCCGCCCCACCCCTTCCGGTATGTTGGAAGCCTGAGATCGTGCCATGCTTGACACCAGCAGTTGTGACCATACCCCGGCGAGTATTCGAAAGAAGGTACCCACGGAGAAAACCCTATCAAATGTATCCCTGAAGAGACGACAATTTGAGGGAGGAACTCCGTGAAGGGATATGAAAAGGAGCAAAAAGAGGAGTTTGTGATGTCACGAAAGACGAGCCTGATGCCTTGAGAATACTGGCTGAAGAGAATGCATGGATCTTACAGAAACAGATGACGAAGTTAAGAATCAAGTACAGTTTCATATGCGAAAAGAAGCACTGCAGAAAAGGCAAGCTGTTCATTAACTGTACAGATGCTGTAACAAAAGTAGATTAAGTAATCTTAGAAGCTGGCTATATGTAGTGAATAGACTGCAAGCAGAGCCGCCATTTATAGAAACTGGACATCGGTGTCATGAATTTAGTAAGCCAGGAACCAAGGAGAGAAAGGGCGAGAACTGTGTTGCAGCAAGAATAAGCTGAGATTTTGGAAACGATTGACGAGGCCGTCTGGCCTGGTGTCAGAGCTAAAGCAGCCAAGGTCGGTTATCTATTCTTGAAGGCAGTGATCATGCGAAGTTGAATCATCCCTTGGTAAGGTGCAAATAAAGAACACCATGCGTGCCATTTTTTATTCATTTAAGACATTTAAATGTTGCAAAATGGACCAAATTGTGGTTGTTACGTGAGCCAAGGATGGAAATAGAGTTCAGCGTGGAGTCCTAGAACAACGATAGTGAAAACCTGTACTCCCATATATTCCCAGAGACAAGAATACTTTGCAAGGCCAAGTTCAAAGACAATCTTCATGGCAGTGGGTGATGAGAGATGTTGGGCTAATTGGGTTCGGGAGGTAAAGTGAAGTCCACCTTCTGGCACCTGGGTCTGAGCTTACATGCTGCTAAGTGAACTGAATGTTCCAGACATGGCACAAGCGTGCCAACCAATTATAGAGGGCAGTATAACGAAGGGCCTTGTAGTTTGAAGACCAATGATATGCTGTGTACTCAACAGTGTTAAAGATGACATGTTTTAGAGGTAGGCATAAGTTGTCCACCTGACAGTAGACAGCCAATCACAATCTCAGCCCTTATAGAAAGTGTACTTAGATGTTCCCCTTGAACGTATCGCGATCCCTCATAGGTTTTTCTTATTTGCCATGTAGTAGGACGTCACGTCTGATGTATTTTTTGCATAACAGGATGTTTTCATGAGAAATGCACTGAGAGCTCGAGCGAACCTCCGTTTTAACTCCCAGTTTTAGATAATTTTTAATAAAACAGCACCTTTGCCATCTTCATGAGTTGGTTCGATTATTTGGTGTCAGAGTTATTCTGCACCCCCATCCACTGCATGCACTATACCCAAAGGGCCATATTCTCAATACCACTGACCTAAGCCACCCCATTCAGGCCTTCGACTTCTAATCTACTTCCATCTGTGTGTTTTGCTCCAGGACAATTCCTGCTTCTATACTACTGCACCTACTGGCCTTTGCCCAAGCACGAGTTAGGCATTTGCAATTGAGCATGCTTTCACTGTCCTTGTTGTCTTTGCTAAACAGGTCCTTTGCTTCTTGATTTCCAATTTCCATGTGTTTTTTTCTAATTTAAGCATTTCTCTAAAAGGCACAGCAAGCCACTAGGGTTACTTGCTCGGCTCTGAAGTAAGCAGCTTTGAAGTGCAAGTGCTGCCTCTCATTGAGACGCCCTGTGATCCTGGTCAGGTCGTGGCTCCTGCATCCTGCGAGTGCACATACATGGTGTAGACCTTCATCGCGCACCAGCATCTGTCCTACAATCAGTTTACCTCATATTTCCCCACAAAACCCTGAGCTCGAGTTGGCCCCCATCATGTGCTTGTAGCTCCCGTAAGCACCGTTTTCTTTTTTTGCGATCTGGAATTTGTATTTCTGCATTTTTAAGTAAACAGAACAATTACCAGAGTGCATATAAAACAACGAGTGTTGAAAAAGGTACCCATGTCTAAAACAGAACAAAATGTCTGTTCAATGATTTTGGTTCTGGGGCGTGATTTAGCAGCCATGAGCTAGGACGTCTTTCCTGCAGGCTCCCGCAGATCCGTCTATGATCCTGCACCTCAGTCATTGGAACAGTAAATACGGCTGTGGGAAACCGTTTGGCACAGTCTGAACGTGTCCCGGAGAAGATTGGAAGCGAAGTGCGGCAACTGTGACAGAAACCGCAATGAAGATGAACAAAGAGACACTGAAAAGAAAATGGCGTCCGGCTTCGTGTTGCGAACAAAGAAACACGGAGCCCAGTAAAAGAGAATATCCGTCGAAAAGACGGAAAGAAAAAGCCTGCGGACACCTGCACGCAAGCTGCGTGCTACAGTCCGTTGCGGACCTCTGATCAGCAGCCAGCTGAAACGGCGGCCGCGGCAAATGGGGTCCCCGTGCGGTAAACAATCGAACAGTGCGCACTGCATATGAGGGGAAAGAAAGAGCACTGGAATGGGTCCCCGATAGTGGAGTGAGTCGGAGGGGGCCAGCAAAAAGTGGGCGGAGCTTCAAGACACGGCCCCGTGCAGGCAAAGGGGGCCAAGTGGAGGAGCGTAAGCAGCTGTCAAACAAAGGCTGCTGAAATGTTGTTGCAGAGGCGCCCACTGAGGCCCTGGAAGCCTCCTGTTACAATTGTTGCATGCGAACTGTCCGCGGCCACGGACCGTGTGTCGGATCAAAGGATCCCAGCAGAACGACCTGTTGAAAATGGATACAGTGTACCAGGAAGACAGCCCAAGGACAAACGAACGGAACAGGCTCTGAGCATGAGAGATGGCGCTCTGAGAGGTCACTCATGCCTATGGTACAGGCATCGCATGGATTCAAGGAAAATAATAAGGAAATAAGCACAGCAGACAGAGGAGAGATAAGCCCTACTTCCTGAACAGATGGATGGCATGACAGGGGAAGCCAACCCAGCAGTAGCAAGACCCTGCGAGATGCAAAGCATGGCCAATTGAGGGGACACAAAGGAAGGAGGGTACCCCCAGTGATTGATATACCCTGGACTGGTGGAACTTGATCAGCGCATGAATCACCGCTTGCACACGACGGAGCTAGAAACTACGCAGAGCTGAACCCGGGATCATAACTGTGAAGGACCGCAAAGACAACAAGCCCCACTGCAGGCGGAGCTACGGACAGGACAGGGTTGTCCTGCAAAGGGACCTGGCGTGCCAGTTGCGGAAGGGCACCTGGCCATAAAGCCCAAAATGAGAACATTACTGGACCAGCTGCCCACGCTAACAACACAGAAGAGAGGAGTGCAAAGGAGGATAACCTCTCCCCCACAAACTGCCTGGAGAAAGAGAATTGTAGAGAGGGACGGGAATGGGACCCGACGAGACAGCTGTGACCCCCACAACACCGAGAAAAGGGTCCGACCACATCGCTTAACCCAGCTGCACTGCTGCTGAAAAGGGCCCCAAGCAGCACAACGCACAGGGCAGAACCCGTGAGATACAGACACCACGGTTAGCACACTGCAAGACAGACCAGAGGGAAACCACAGCCCCACCGGCGAAGAGGAAGCCTACACCCAGCGAAGGGCACTGTGACCTCTGTCAGAATAGCGGTAGCCCCTGACAAAATCTAACATTGAGCACAGGAAGGTAGGCACAACATACCCGGACCTCAACTGCCTCGAACTGTGACGCTGGGATATAGGACAATGGCAGCCAAACCACCAAAGACAAAGGGGAACCAAGCCACAATGGAGGACTTTGCAAAGACACCACAAACAATGGAGGGGGCAAGAACAAAGAGAGGAATGCACAGGGAGACGCATCTCCAGCATGTGGCGACCAGCAAATTCTAGAAGCCATAGTAGACCTGAAACTGACATGGGAAACAAAACTGGAGGCTGCCATGATCACACTCCAGGAATCATTGGAGGCTAAAATCGACACAGTACATACAGGTGGACGTCAACCTATTGAGACAGGACGTAAGATCAATAGCGGAAAGGACAAGTGAACTAGAGAACGATGTGAAATCAAACACAGCTGCCAGCGCAACGCATACATCAGAGATCCACGCACTGAGACAACAAGTATGTAACTTGGAAAACAGAGCGGAGGAAGCCAAAGGGCGCGCATGAAGGAACAATATACGTATTGTGGGACTCCCGGAGGGGCAGGAAGGATCGAACCCCACAAAGTATATTGAGTCCATGTTGCTACAAGAGATAGAGGGGTGGGACACTCACTGAAGGATTCGCAGTGGGGAGCGCACACAGGGCGCTGACAAGGAGACCCCCCCCGGGAGCTCCACCGAGACGATCATCGCTAAGATATTAAATTATCGAGACAGAGAAAGGATCCTGGAACATTTCCGCAAAGGCACTATACAAAGGGCATCTGCATCTATCACCGCATACCCAGACTATACACTCCAGGTGCAAAGGAGACAACTAAATTTCGGAACGGTTAAAGACTGCGCGAAGCCAACTAAGAATACATGTTAATGTCCCCTTCTAAGCTGAAGGTGTTTCACAGGAATCGAGCAATATTTTTCGAGACTCCGGAGGATGCAAAAGAATGGCTAGACGCACAGAATTGCCCGGTGGGAGCAGAGAAACATAAGGAGAGTGGCACAGAGTAACGAGAAAATGGCTCCAGATGCTAAGGTGCCGTATGAACTGTGACAATGGGACTTGATTATAGACATAGGATGATAGACAATGACGTGCAAAGCTGATGAGGCATTAAAGCGGGAGGGAGAGAGAACCCAAACTCATGCCCCAATAGATAGGTTAGTTGGGTTGCTGGTAGTGCAGTAACCCCCTGCTGGACTCCTAGCACCGGCTTGCCAGGATAGGACCAAATGCGGGATCGCCTGAGATCCAGGGATGGAGCTGGGTAACAGTTGGGGGCGGGAGGGAGGCAAGTTGGGGAGTTTGTAGAGGTAGTAGTAGGGAAACAAGCTTTTACCCACGCGCTATGGCGCGCGACACTATGACAAGGAGGGATAGAGGTGGCAAAGGGTACGGCTGACAATGGGAGACCTTAAGATGGTGACTTGGAATGTAAGAGGGCTTAACAGCTACTTAAAGAGAAACAAGATATTGATGTACTTCAGGAGGCAGAAAATTGACATAGCTCTACTACAGGAAACCCATCTTACGAAAGACAAACAGAGGTAATACGGGGAAAATGGAAGGGCACTACTATTGGGGCAACATACTCAGCATACGCCAGGGGAGTAATCAATTGGATTGCTCCGCATGTACCCTTTCAGCTAGTACGGTCCACAGAGGACCCGGAGGGGAGGATGGTGGTGATAAAGGGAATGATTGAAAACAAAAGAGGTGTGTATAATCAACACATATGCCCTCAACCAAAATACAGTGGCCTATTTCATGACATTGGGCCTCATTACACGGTAGGCGGTAAGGGTTTACCGGTACCGCTATTTTACCGGTACCGGTAAATCCTTACTGCCTTACTACAAGGTCGCTTTGCGGGTTGGGGAATTTAACGCCTGCTTTTTGCAGGCGTTAAAAACCAACCCGCAAAGGGACCCAGGGAGCTAATTACGGTACCGCAATTTGCGGTGCCGTAATTAGCGCCTTCCCCATTCCCATTATGCCCAATGGGGCAAAAATGGGAATGGGGAAGGGCAATGGTGGAAGGGGGAATTATCGCCCCGCCAACCTTGGAGTGGGGTGGTAATTCCCCTTTCCACCAAGGCGGTGCCGGTATTTTATCAGCATGAACCATGGCGCTAATAGTGCCATGGTTCTCCGCCTACCCTGTAATGAGGCCCATTGTATGGTAAAGTCAGCCCGTACTTGGGAGGGAGAGTCATATAGGGGGGGAGGGGGTGACTTCAATTGCACGCTAGACCCGAGGATGGACAGATCGGATGGGAAACAAAGCAAACCCACCCCGGCTGCCAAAATTTTGAAGAACCTAATAGGTGAATTTCAACTAGAAGATATCTGGAGGTTGCGCCAACCACAAGATAGACATTACTCACACTATGCGGCGCCACAAAACTTGCACACTAGACTGGACTACATGTTCGTCTCCACAGAGATAACTGGAGAGATTGAGCTGGAGGAATGCAAAGCAAGGGTCCTTTCGGACCATTCCCCACGGATGTTAACATGGCAATACCTACCCGCCAGAGCGAAGATCCCCACATGGCGACTCAGAGCTGAGGCGTTAAAAGATGCAGTGTTTAGGGAAGACCTGAGGGAGGACATTTTAGAATATTTTGAAAAAAACACCGGAAGTGTAGATTCGGCTGGCACTCTGTGGGAGGCGTTTAAGGTGGTGGTGAGAGGAGAGGCCATATCAAAATCCAAAGGGCTCCAGGGCGAAAATCCGAGAACTACAGGAAGCCGAGAAGGAACTAGAGGCAGTTATGAACAAGGTAGACAGCTCCCTGGAGATGGCCAAAAGCATAAGTGCGCTACAGCGGGATTGTGAGGGACACTGGGAGAGGCTAAGTAACCTAAATTATGAGAAATATACAGAAAGGCAACATGCGTGCGGAGACAAGCCTGGGAGATTGCTGGCATGGTTATACAAAAGGGAGACGCCTAGACAAACCATCAGGGCAGTAAAGGGGAAGAACGGCCAGATATTAGATACCCAAGAGGGAGTGAATACAGCGTTTATCAAGTTTTACCAGCAATTGTATGGAGACACAGCAAGAGGGGAATGGAGCGAGATTGTGGAAACACTGGAGGATATAGGTTTGCCAAAGTTGAGCGCAGAAGAGAGAGAAAACCTAGATGCCCCGATCACGTTGGAGGAACTGGAAGCGGTAGTTAAGCAACTACCCACGGGGAAGGCCCCAGGGGCTGACGGACTCCCTAGCGAGTTTTATAAGATGTACGGGTCGGAGGTACTCCCCCCATTGCTGGAGATGCTAAACGAAGCATGGGAGACAGGGAGGCTGCCAGAAACCCTCAGAGAGGCAATCATCATCCCGCTCCTTAAGCCCAACAAACCTAGCACAGACTGCGGGTCATACAGACCACTATCCATGCTAAATCAAGACAGCAAGATTCTTACAGCGGCGCTAGCAAACAGACAGACAGGTTATAGGCAAACTCACACACCCCGACCAGACAGGATATGTGCCGCATAGAAGCATATCTGACAATCTTAGGCGGCTTCACCAAGTCATAGAGCAAACGGAAGGAGATATACAAGGCGTAGCAATTGCGTCACTAGATGCGGTGAAGGCCTTTGACTCAGTCAAATGGCCCTGGCTGATGACGGCCTTGAAGGAATATTGAATAGGGCCTGGGTATCTAAAATGGGTTAAGTTGCTGTATAGCCCTCCACTGGCCAGGGTTAAGACGGGAGCGTACATTTCGGATGAATGACAGCTCAGCAGAGGCACCAGACAAGGGTGCCCCTGGTCTCCAATGCTGTATATCATCGCAGTAGAACCTCCTGCAATATATTTGAGACAACAATATGAAACAGTGGGGATTAATACGAAGGGAGGACCCCATCTCATATCACCTGTATGCCAACGACATACTGCTATATCTGAGATATCCGGAAGAAAACCTACAGTACATCCTAGAAGTAATGGAGCGATTTGCGTCGCTCTCTGGGATTGCAGTCAATCAAGCCTGTTCCCATTGGGTAGATATAGAGGGACCCCACAAGAGAATTTACCAGTACTGCAGAAACCCTGGGAGACTAGGTCCTTTAGATACCTGGGGGTTGATATATATCACAGAGTGGAGGACGAACACACATAATACGGAGAGGGCAATAACACACTTGGAGAATAGCATGAAATTCTGGCCAAAACTCCCCCTGGCCATGATAGGGAGGGTGGCGCTACTGAAGATGGTTGCGCTGCCCAGGCTATTACACTTTTTCGTGAACATCCCTTATGCGATACCCAAGTGCTTCTTGTGCAAATTACAAAGCCTATGCAGAGGTTTTATATGGCACAACACTAGGAACAGGATAGCCTTATGGAAATTGCAAAATACATATGATAAAGCGGGCATAAAACTGCCCAACTTTGAGATCTACTATATGGCCAGCCAACTACAGTATGTGGCGAAATGGCTAACAGAAGAACCCACAGCAGAATCCAGACTGTTAAAAGCCGAATGTACCCCGTTTTCCTGAACAAGATGATAAGGGTGCCCAAATCAGAAGTGAGAGAGTGACCTAGGCTGCCGAAACTAGGATGGGAGATGTGGCGCAGAGCTTGCTGAGATATAGATAACCCGACCCCATGTTCCCCGCAGACACCACCAGTGGCATTGCTGGGTGTAGATGAGCAATTAAGGAAGACGATGCGTAACCACTGGGATCCGGTGGGCATAGCCACATTGGGAGACCTATGGAAAGAAGGGGAAGTAACTAAATTCGAGGAGATAGCAGAAGAAACTGGTCTACACCGAGGGCAATTTATCACTTATACCAGAGTGGTGCAGAAGGTGAAGGAAACATGGCCAGAAGAGATGTTGACCAATCAACCTGATGAAGTTGTAGAGACAATCTACGATGTGTCGGAAGGTGGACATGAAGTCTCTCGAATCTATGAACTTCTGATGTCTAGGGTGGGCAAGGAAGTGACATAGTAAGGGATAGGGAGGCACTAAAAACTTTGTGTAGAAGGATCAATAATTTTTAAAGCAAGGTTTAAACTGTAGGTGTTGATTTACAATAAATCTGCAGGTGCACTGTGGCTAATGTCACCGGACCACTCGGGACTGGCAAGAGAACTGGAGAAAAAAAGACGTGTATCGCTACCCGTCAACCCACGGTGCACTCTAATAGGAGCAAAAACCTCCCAGTCTGTTAATGTAACTCGTAAATCTTTTCAGTTTTGAAATTTAAATAATTCAAATTGCATCTTTAAATACATGATTTCAATATTGTCACTAAGAAAATTCAAAAACTCCAATTCTTTGAAAAGGAAAAAAGCACCTTTTACTGGTTTTTTTAATAACATTTTAGGAAACATTAAACAATCATTCTTGTTAATGTGGTGAGTCAATCATCAAGAATCTCAAAATTTAAATATCAAAATAATAGAAAACTCAAAATTTCAATATCAAGACAATTACAGAATTTATGTCGCAAGAAAACGTTCACTGTCACAGTTCAGAGGACAATTCTTCTTTAGAACATAACAGAAATCACAATGTAGCCTGCTTTCCTTTGGCTGATTGTTAGTTTGGAGCACTATTGCCTCCAAGCCATTTGGTATATGAAACACAAATGTGAAAAAAGTTATTTTGGTCGAGGTTCATCAATCCCAAATAGTACCAAATTTGTGTTATTGCTTTATTGCCAACGCGTTTCGGACTATCCATCAGTCCATCTTCAGGGCAGTTGATACTATTGGTTCCAAAACATAAGTTCATGCACACCTTCAAAACCGAAGGCAGAATGTGAAGAAGGACCGACTGTTAGAGTTGTATTTTATAGCTAATACTACATTTTCTAACTGCTAAATGATGGATGACCCACCTCGTATTCCTAGCTGGTGGGAAGTCTCAAATTCCAGACTTTATAGCAAATCCTGCTACATGGATATTGCTACAGCTGTATTGTTAAGTGTGCCGTAGATTCACTTTCCAGGCCAGTCCATTCAAAGACAGATGATTCTAAAATAGAAGTAGAAATGGATATAACTATATGACTAAAGACCTTAATATGGGCCATTATATTGTATTTCATAAACTAAAAGTTTGCATTCAAATGTAAGACCAATCCTACAACTTTGCTAATCCTGTAAACAAGTGATACATCTGTGTCCAAGAAGTGTAATAGTTCACCTCATTTCCTTATCAATATGGCCCGGTTAGCAT
The DNA here is from genome assembly GCF_040938575.1 of Ambystoma mexicanum. NCBI lineage: Eukaryota > Metazoa > Chordata > Amphibia > Caudata > Ambystomatidae > Ambystoma > Ambystoma mexicanum. The sequence continues at coordinate 1,155,990,689 of NC_090935.1, forward strand.
GTAATGGGTTAACATCGACCTGTCATTTTTGGCAGCTGTGGAAGAAAAGCAATCCTGTTTGGAATCAGAAACTACACGAAAGACTAAGCCCAGCTGGGATAAGTATGGCCATCAGAGTCTGAGGATGGGAGGTCCTGTTTAACGGACTGCCTGCGGATCTTTAAGCACTCTTAAGAGCCAGTTTATGCAGCAGGAAAGCACTGCAGCGTATATTCAACACACCGGCAACAAGCACAAACTAAATTGCCCATCAGCAGTCAAAGGGTGAGTCACAATATTACAAACAAAACACAATTAGCACACAAAGCACAACGGGCGACCGGAGGTCCTGTTAAGAGGCAAACAAAAAGATCAGTTGAGAAGGTGAAAATAAAAGGCCCGAGAGAGGTTATCCACGGGGAGCCGCAAGGATAAGTTCTACGGAAAAGGCATTCACAGAAGGCGCCTGGGTAATGCCACTGGTGGCATTATTTCTCAGCTCAGCGGGTGGCAGGAAATAAACTCATACCCAAGGGTCAGCGCAGAGCATAGAGATGGGGGTGATCAATGAAGCCTGAAATGCAAAATCTGCTACAGCCTTTTTTATTAAAGATTCTGAAGTATGTAATGTGATTTGGTGCCACAAATGAGATCTGTATTGGAATCTAGCCTGTCCCTAATAACAAAAATCAGAGTCCAATGGAAAGAAATGCCGACCACCGGCTCTGTGACGTGCACTGAAAGGCAGCTGGAGAAGGTGGCAAGAGAGAGACTTCCTGTGAGTGAAAGGACCGGGCGGAGCCAAACCGAGCTACAGGTCAGACTTTATAAGGACTGCTGGGCACCGGCACAACCGCCCCTCACCAACCAAAACAAATCCCAGCCACCAAACATTCCACAGAACTCCCGAGCAAGTTAGAACACATCTTGCCCCTCCAATGAAATGAAGAGGGAAAGACAAGTGGAAAAAAACATGGATAAAAATAACATGGATACAAATAGAAACAACCATTAACTGGGAACCTAATGTACACTACAGCAAGAATATGAAGCAATCCAACAATCAAACACAACAACAAACAGCAGAGCAACTGGAACAACAAACAGCAGGGCACATGAAGCAAAGGCTAATAATTCTCTCACATAATCCCTCATCCACTCAGGCTCTTTCCTCACCCGTTTTGTCATCACCGGACAATTACCATCCACCACATCATCGTTCACAGATGGCCCACCATCACTGCCCCTCCCGTCTCCAAAGGGTGCTAGCCTTCCCATGGACCAGACTTCTCCTCCCTCCACAATCACTACTCCATTCTTTACTGCAGAAAAATCCTCTTGGGACCTAGGAACCTACTTTCTGTACATTTGTGGCCAAAACTGGGATTGCGGATCAATACCCATTCACCAACCTTCCAACCAAGAAGCTTCACTCTTTTCTCATGATCAAACACATCCTTGAAGTGCGCTTGTCCTTTCCTGATCATTTTCATAACTTTGTCCCAGCCCACTGAGACCGGGTTGGCCTAGCCTAACCAACCAGGACACAAACTGGTACCTGGCTCCTTACCCTTCAACGACGCAAAAGGCTACACCTTAATCACTGAGTGAGGTGTGCTGCGATACACTCACATAATGTGGTAAAGGACCCCATTCCAAGGCATATTCGACACCATGCCAACTGGATGCCACCTTTGATGAAACCGTTGACTCTCTCCACCAAACCATTAGCCCTGGGATGATAAAGGACAGTGTGAGTATCCTTGATGCCATAAACCCGCAGGAATGTCTTCCTCATCTCAGAGCAAAACTGCACTCCATTACCTGTAACAATTTCCATAAGGAACCATTCCCTTTAAAACACATCCTCAAATAACTAAATCAATTCCCTTGTGAGGACTTCCTTGACCAGCTTCCACTCCACCCACTTGATGTGTCTACCATCACATTCAAGAATTTCAGTCCCACTCCCAAACCTTGAATGGGACCCATGATGTCAATAGTAACTTTACACCAGGGATGGTTGTAGACAAATACAGAAATAAGTGGTGTCTCGCTCACCACTTTGCTCTTGTCACTCAAACAACAAGGCACACAGACCCTCACCTTTCTTTGCACAAACCCAGACATTCCCGGTGACCAGAAGCTCTGCGTCAAACTTCTTTTGGTAACATTGACAACCAAATGTCCTTGGTGGGATCAACGTTCACTCCCTTCGTAAGCCTCCCAGCAATCAAAGACAAATGCAGCTATTAAACAGCGTTACTTTGCGGGACACTTTTGTGATGTTTACTGTTTGCCGAATCTAACAATCAGGTCTATTACGAGTAGGAATTACACTGCATTGCTGTGAGGAATTCGACCACAGGGAGTGTGCACTCGCCTGGTCTTTTTTTGAATTTTTGGTAATAAAAATGAATGATGGGAGATCAACCTCCGAAAATGTTTGAGGCCATTCCGCACACATTTTCCCTGCTCACTGCACAAAACGCATAGTCACATGTACTCCGGGAGGATACAGCCTACAGGCGCTGTCCTGCCCTGTCATGTTAAGCTGGAATGTGTCAGCCACATGTACATCAAAGCATCTCAGCAAGGGGGAAGGCACACTTTCCTCCGGCCTTGGGCAGCCTAATTAAAATATTAAAGGCCCCATGGATCCGCCTCCCTTTTGTCTACTTCAGCTGGTGGCAGTGCATACTAATGAGAAATAATTAAGGCCAACCTGTGAAGGGGCTTGGTCGCAGGACAGACAAGAGGAAGGCAGCACCAACACCTCTTTGGTATGCAATGTGTCACCTTGAAGCTAGTTCCCACCCTCTGTATGAAAGGCAGTGAATGGCATGTCTAAGTCCACTATTTACTGTAGGCAACCTCTGCAGAGCGGCCTCCTTCCAGAGGGAGAATTATGTGATTTAAGGAAGACAGAAAGTCTGCTCTCATCACACAAACTTCAAGGTAGACCTGCGCTTTGATCAAGAGTCACAGAAGGCTCATTTAACCAGAGAGACATTTTGATCTACAACAAACAGGAAGATCGGTGGGACTTAGGAGTATATGTTGTCACCCCTTACCTTTTGTGTTGCAGAGCACTCTGGTTCTGACCTCACGTATAACAGAAGATTGTTAGTGGGGACCCAGGATTGGTTCATTAAGGTAGGCTTTGCCTGCACCAATCGCTGGTGCCCATTTGGCTTTAAAAGAGGGCTGAACCCCTCAGAAGATCATCCAATGACTTTGAAAGGAGTAAGAAGGACTACTTTGGACCCAGGCTGAAGGTACAGTCTGCCTTACATCTTCAGTCAGTGAAGGAAGGCCAGGATTTCCAAGAGGGAAGCAAGATCCCTCCGTGAAACATCTCCCAGGGAACAGAGGGAGATACCGACTCAGAGGACCTGTCCAGCAGCTCCACAACCAGTACCCAGCCAGCAGACGGTGTGCCCTGCAAGGTTCTGCCAGCAAGTATTCTAGGTGTGAAGTGTCAGAGTATCTCTGAACAAAGGACAAGGCTGTTGCCTGCAAACACTCTCCTCAGCTTTGGGTCGTCCACCTTGAAAGGATGCCATGAGCCCTGCGAAGAAGCTAGGAGCACTGCCACACAAGCATCAACCAGCGTCCATCTTTTAAGGACATTTTCGAGGTAGTCGAGCCCTCGAACTGCGACCAGCTGCCCCACGGACTGTTGTCAAGCTGCAGTCACTAAAGCTGGCCGAGACGCCTCAACCAGCGTTCCAGATCCATCAACCAGCACAGAGAAGATTCTTGACCCCAAACCGCTGTGTAGGCCAGCTTGCAGCTGTCTGTCCAGCCTTGCTTGCCAAACTGCCTGCCGCCTGTTAGTTACCTGCAGCTGTCTCCCATCTTGAACTCTGTCGCAGAAGCTGTAAAGCGTCCTGGAACCGACTCAACGCTGTCGAGCATCAAGAACATCTCAAGCCCCAGGTACAATTTGGGTTCTGTCCCCCTGGTCCTTTTCTGAAGGCCCCAATGACATTTACAACCCCTTGCTCCCTTGGTGCTGAAACCAAATAACCAGTTAGGACTGATTGCTTTACCGACTACCCTCCTGTCACTATCCAGAGTGCATCCCTTTCCTCTGTGAAACTGTCTGTCCTCTGTGTTCCCTTACAGTGTGGGTTGTTTTTTTGTCGTGTGCTAGAACTGTCTGTTGTAATAATAATAAAGTAGATATTTTTAATACAGCCTGGACTGGACAGTCCCTTTTATTATTGGATAATAATTGTATCTTCGCAGCGTTGCAACTAACCAACATTCCACGACCTTGCAGAGCCAAGCCTACCGTTCCGTCCATGTTACCAAAATTGGACAAGGTGGTTTATAATTGACTTGTGTTCCAATCTGTTTGGATCCCTTCTGGTGTACTGATTGGGGCTGATTGATGGTTTAAGAAACGATATTCATCCCTGGACCACTGGTGCCCCGGAAATTGATTCGTCACAATTGCATCGTCCGACGTACTGCTCGGTATATGTTTACTTATACAGAGTGGGGTGAGCTTACAGAGTTTGCTCCACAGAGCTCTAGAGCAGGCTACCGTGTTATCAAGCAGTCACCTGCCATTATGCCTAACGGGCGACATCCTTACACATAATTGAATATCCGCCATCTATCAGTCAAGTCCTTGGGAAGCAGCCATCATTTCAGCCCTGAGGAAGAGCATTTGCTCGAAACATGTGTCGGCTGGGCATACATGCTTTATGATGACATTAAGGCTCAATATATGCCACCTATGTCTTAACTAGACTTCTATATCTTACAAATTCTATGAGGTTCATATTACTGCTTAGGTTAAATAGATTGTATGGTCGAAAGAAACATTCTGTGTATTAACTTAGTGTACTAACCATTTAACTTCATTGCAAAATTGAATTTAATACTGACCCTTGTGGCAAAAGTGTAAATACATAATATATCTTAGAACATTTGAATTGTAATTAATCCATTTTGTGTGAGGTGCCTGGTGAGACACCCCGTTGTACTCAGACAAATCATCTTTTGCTTTTCACCACGCATCAAGCCGTTTGTCCAGAAATTCCCTGCCTGGCAACCCCAATGCCGTCGATTCCTTGACGCACTTCCACACATCGTCCTCCTTTTCCTACCAACTCCCATTCCAACTGCCCCACACTCTCAATATTCACACTGGCAACTCTGATCTCTTCACCCTCACCATCTTCGTCATGTTCCTTCGCCCCCTACCGGCAGACGTGACAGGCAGTCCGCCACTGCATTTGTCATGCCAGGCAAATAAACTTGAAAATCATAACAGTGCAACCCCAACCACAACTTACACATCCTTGGTGAAGCTGCAATGGAGTTGGGGGGGACACTGCCTGCAACAGGAAGAGATACAAGTGGGGTAGCTCCAACTGCTGGTGCAAGTTAAGCATGTATTCGAAATTAGCACTGTGACAGGGGTTAAGAAAGATCTGATTGATGACTTTGTCGTAATCGTAAGGCCATTCCAGTTGAGGTGGACAGCGGTTTACCATGGACTATTATTTCAAGTAAAACCTACGTAAATGGTCTGGGAGGAAGGTGGATGGATTTGCAGAAACATGATATAGAGCCATATGCCTATCGGGAGGTGAAGATTGATCATTAGGGACATTTACATCCCAAATTGACTATAAGCAGGGAACTGTGCGCCTGAAGTATATGTGGCGGCCAAGTGTTCATCTTTGCTCTGTTAGGATGCCCAGTATGAGCCTGGAGTTTGCATCCAATCCAGCTCAACTGAGTCAGTAGCAGTGGCAGAAAATGAAGACAAATGGGAAAGTAAATTCCCAGAGGTGTTCACAGACAAGCTAGGAAGGCTCAAGGATTTTGAACATCATATCAAAGTTAAGGAGGGAGCTATCCTAGTAAATTCACAAAGTGAGGTCAGTACCCCACCAACTTAAAGGGAAGTTGAATGAGGAGTTCGACTCGTTACTTCAGAGGGGAATTATAGAGAGGGTGGAGAGTTCTGTCTCTGGTGGTGGTGGTCTCCAAGAGCAACGTGATCTTGAGGGTCTTTGTGGACTTAAGGCACCCCAATTAAAGCATATGGATAGATTGTCATCCCTTATCAATCATCTCAGGGGTATTGGCAACCTTGGGTAAGGCCAAGTTGTTCACTTTGATTCATCTGTCGGCGGCCTACCAAGTTGCTTTGACCCCAGAGTGCCAGCTTGTTACTGCTTTTATTACCACTGAGGGAATTTTCACATACTGTAGGATGCTTTTTGGTCTAGCTTCCGCAACTGCAGTCTTTCAAAGGGTGATGGAGAAGGTGCTGGAAAGGGTCCCAAACCCAGTAATTCTTCAAGATGATGTGCTGGTCCATGCAAGATTTCGAGAAGATCAAGATAGCATGTTGAGGGAAGTTCTCCACAGACTGAAGATGGTAGATTTGATTGTTCATCACAAGATATGCAGCATAGCAGCATAGAGTGTGGAATACCTAGGGCACTTTGTGTTAGAGAATGGGATCAGTCCTAAAGTGAACTTGGTTGAAGCTATTAGTAAGGCTCCAGAGCCCAAGGACAAAGATCATTTTCAGGTCATTCCTTGGCCTGACAGAATATTACCATATGTTTGTGCAAGGTTTTGCTAGGATTTCCACACCCCTTCGATCAGTTTTGAAAAAGGGAGAGAAGTTCTTTTGGACGAAGGAGTGTGGGGAGGCTTTCCAGAGGATTAAAGAGGACATGGTAAAGGTGCTCTTGTTGCGAAGTTTTGAGTTAAGGAGAAGACAGTTCTTACAGTGGATGCTAGCATGCTATATTTGGGATCGTCTTTGACTCAGAGCAATGGAGGAAAAGATGAACACAAAGGTTAGCTTCTGTGCCTGCCTGTATGGATCTCTGCCAAGCTGGAATGTTGCAGGTGGTTGACAGCTGCCGTGAAAGGTGATAATGTGTTAGACTTGGAAGTGTTTCAAAACCAATTTCCTTATCTTTTAAGAGTATCCATTACAACGTTAGACAGGAGATACATAGCCACAAGTTAGCCCCACAAGAGGGACGGGCAGTCCACTTTGTATGGGCTTTGAGAGTGCCTACTGGGATAGGCCAACAGTCCCACAACCTTTCCAAATTTTATTCAATTACAAATATCTTTTCAAAATAAAGTAAAAAGCTCACACACATCATGAAAACGTTAGTGGAATTTCTTTTCCACTTTCATCCAAAGCATTTCACTATACGCAGCACACCAAAAGAAGAAGTGCTATGGCCGCAAAAGAAGACTTAGCACTCGGATGACAGGCAAAAAGTGACCGAGCCCTGTCGATTCCTTGTCCGAAACCCTCCCATCTCATAACACCAGCCACAACACACACGCCCTTCTCCCTCCTTGCTAGAAGTCAGGCACACTGGAATAACAATGAGCAGCTCCCCTTGCCTACAGTTTGGAGGGGCAAAAACAGTCTGTGGCACCCTTGGGTTGCTTAAATGGATACAAAGGAATGCCCTTTTATCTCACGGGGCACGCAGTCAGAGACGAGCTGAAACTCTAAACTGCCACTGAAAAGTTAGTAATTGCTCTGTCACCAAGGTGTTAATGCAGATGAAACCAGAGTAAAAGGCAAAGCACTGCTGGTTGCTATCAAAGGCAATCTATAACCTTCTGCCACATTTAAAGCCTTCAGTTAAGGCAGTGGTCTTCAAACTAGGGTTTCTGGGGGAGGGGTCACCAAACTCTTTAAAATAAGATTAAGATGAAGGTTTTTTTAATATAACAAGGATTAAGGTGACTGCCTTTAATAAAAAACATAAGCAGTAGAAAATATGCATATATTTTAAAGAGGCTGCCCAGCTCCCCCACGGACATCCTTTGGACCGGATGGGGGGGGATGAACACCTAGGTTGGGGGTAGGGATCTAGGTAAGAAAATGTTTGAATACCACTGAGATAAGGTGACAGCAGCCAGAAAAGGGCAGCCTGTAACATGCACACAAGGCAAAGTGCACATTTAATGTCATGAAAGAAATATGTTGCTGTGTGGTAAGACAGCCAGAATAGGGGCAGCTGTGAGGGCCCCCACTCTCTGAGGCTCTTTAACACATATACAATACAACAAACCCACAACACTGTGGGACTGTTAGGCATACAAGGGAAGATATGCAGAACCTATTTTTCACAATATGGATGGACATCATATTAGCAACATCACAGTAAATAACATTACAAGCAGCGACATCAGTCTTCAATACTCTAGGATACTTATGGTAAAGACATTAAAATAAGTTTTCACGTGTAAGCCAAGAGAATAATATGCTGTGCAATATATAAATATTCACTATTATAAATGTATAACAACTCAATAGTTTAATAAACCATGAGGGGTTTTCTTCATAGCAAAACCTTCAAGCTAAATCACTTCTAGTGACACCCAATGTCAGCAGATCAAGCACAGTTGATATCCAATGATTTGCCCAGGATCACACATTTCGTTAAAGTGGTGAAATCAGTATTTGAACTTGGACACAAGCTGTCATTTAAGCAATTGACCACATATCTGTTGTGAGGGAAAGATGCCTGATCCATTTAAGAGTGAAGGAGCAAGGCTGTGGGAGGAGAAAGAGGAGGAACCTCAGATTAGAAAAGGCACTTAGTAATAAAGAAATGTTGAGGAAAGACTGTGTTGTGTGTTCTGTCCGCCACCGATAAGATGTATGCCCAGATAACAACTGGCAAACGAAGATGCAGAGTTGGAATGTACACCTACTGAGTGCCATTCGGCCCACCTTTGTCAGCATGGTGCCCACCGGACAACCGTCCTTCCCCGGCCTGCCCGTCGTGAACCAGCATCTTTTCCCGCCATCCGGACCGGCGTCCCTCACGGAGAGATCTGCTGCTCTCTTGCGTGTCCTTTGCTGCGCCCACACCAGGGTCCTTGCGATCTGCATCACTCGCCATCCCGGGCCCCGCAGTCAGAGGCCATCCTTATGAGACGCTACTGCTGACAGGGAGCCGGGATCCTTCATGTCTATGGACATGTCTACTCACACCGCAGCGCAGCCCGGACCATCACTCACTCCCAGGCCGGAATCAACCCACTGTGACAGAACAGCAAGAGGAGACAGAGACCCGCAGGAAAGTGGTGGTATATCAAAGGGACATTTGTGACGACACACACCCAGTGCTAACAAAAGTGGTTGGCACAGGTTAAATCAGCAATGCCTGCACGCTATGCACATAATAAGGCAAAGAGCAGGACATGAAATCAACGTTGCAAATTAACAGTGGCACTCAGCAATCCAGGACCACTACAAAGGCCTCCACTCTTACAACAGTTGTAGGCAAGACTGCCTCGGCTGAAGGAAAGGACCAGCAGATCATCCAACATGGTGGATCAGGCAGGAGAACAGGGTGGTACGCAACAGGGTACCGGCAATGTGGCCTTCCTGAGAAAACCCTGCCCATTCAGCCTCCAACCTCCAACCACAGCTAGACAGTGGCCCCAGATGAATGGGATGGCATGGGTAGAGGATTTTGCTGTGTTCACCAAAGCCGCAGATGAGGAGAAGTTGCTGGTCCTCAAGGACATTTTCATTAACCTTGCTTGAACAGAAGTTATTGCCATTGTCAAAACGATTCCGGCAGAGGACAGAACCACCTATGAGGAACTCATTGCTACCTTGGACAACAAATTAGTAATACTAGTCATACAGCCGAACAGGAACTGCAAACGTTATGTGTTCAATCAATGCCAGCAAGCATCGCATGAGACCGTAGAGGAATGTATCACCTGCCTTCACCAAAAAATAGTCTACTGCCAATTCTCAGCATTCTTAGACGATGAAGCAACCCGACTCTGTAATTGAATGGTGCACGTCGTCCATACTGTGCAAGCAACTCCAAAAGAAACCGCTGACGATTGATGAGGTGATTGAGATGGCGAGAATCCACGAGAAGATGGAAATCCAGGCATCCGCCATCGAGACACCCAAGAAAAAGGCAGAGAAATAGGGATCAGTTGCGGTCCTCACCGGCAACATAGACTCGAATATCAGACCCTGCTGAGAGGACCACCGATGGATGGATGGATAGCCACCAACCCGGACAGGTCCCCGCCCACAAAGGCTCTGCTACCACTGTGGCCAAATCTTTCCCCATGTACCATATATCCAGATGAATTAGTTAACTTGGTACAAGGGGAGCAAGAGGGCAGCGAAGCTCCCAGAGTCATGGTGAAAATGGAAAGAGTGATCCACCACTACTGTCAACATCATGGGTGAACAGGAATTCCATCTAGGAGCAGAAATGACCGGACCTCAAGGGCAAGAATTTTCCAAAGGGGAGCCAACACAGCATTACCATCATTGGGGCAATTTAAAAGGACACTATTGTTCAAGGAGAAAATGACAGACACTGTATCCACGTGCTCAGGAGCCCGGTCAGGGAAATGTTTCCTCAGCTAACGCACTGCAAACGAGCTAGGCCTGATAGACATCCACTTCCAGGACAATGACGTGGTACAGTGCAGCAGGGAATGAGGGAAGCACAGGATCATCTGCCACATGAAGGCAACACCGGTAGATAAGGAGATGATCAAGACCACGTTCCCGCAGCTGTTCAGAGATCTAGGAAAGCTGAAAAGCAATCCAACTACACATTAACGAGAACGTCAAGCCGGTTCCACAAACTCTAGGAGGGTGGGTTTTCACTTGCAGGAGGCCATCTCACCAGAACTGAGACAGTTACTAAAGAAAAACATTATAGAGCATGCAACGGGGCCCACACCATTATCTCACCTCTAGTGGTAGTTCCCAAAGAAGGGGGCATACTCTGACTATGTGCCGACATTAGAGTGGCGAATACCGCAATTGAAAGAGAGGCATCTGGACCCAAACATAGAGGACATGATTGTACAACACAACTGCGCAACAACATTTTCCAAGCTGGACCTCAACCAGAGGTACGACTAGCTGAAGCTCCACCCCAAATCTAGAGGGATAACCACATTCACCACCCATGATGGGTTATTTTGCTACAAGTGGTTAAACTTCGGGATCTCCTCCCCAACAGAGATCTTCAACTACTCTGATGACATCCTCATATATGGCTTATCCCAAGAGGAACACTATCACGCCCTCGTAGACGTATGCACCATTTTGAAAGATGCTGGCCTCACCTTAAACTATGAGAAATGCAATAATATTAAAGACTGGCTGCGGAACTACAGAGATATATTCTCAAGCAAAGGCATGCAACCTGACCCAGAGAAAGTGCGTGTCATTAATGAACTACAAGAGCCCACCCATGTGGGATGGATCAGATAGTTTCTGGGAATGGCCAGATACCGCGCTCGATACCTAAGATATGCCATCACCACCGAGCCCTTAAGGAAGCTATTGAGGAAACAAGAGCTTTTCTGCTGGTCGCTGGACTGTCAGAGGGCGTTCAACACCGTTGAGCGTGAACTCGCGAATGCAACACACCTTGCCTACTTCAGTCCGACATGGCACACAGAACTGGTGGTAGATGCCAGCCCGGTGGGGCTAGGGGCCATCTTAGCACAGTGGGAGAACCCAGAGGCACCTGCAAGTAGAGTGGTGGTGTGTGCAAGCAGAGCCTCTCCCAGACGGAGTACACATATTCGCAAGCAGAGAAGGAAAGCCTGGCAGCAGTGTGGGCCTGCAAATACTTCCACCATTTTGTGATCGGGAAGAAATTCACCCTCCTCACAGACCACCAAGCTCTACAGTCACTATTCGGAAACCCCAGGACCAAGATGCCACCGAGGATAGAACGGTGGGGCATTCGTCTACAGGATTATGACTATTCGATCACACCCAGGCAGAGACAGTAACCCGCCGACTATATCTCACAGCACCCGACAGTAAGAATAAAGCCACCAAGGGAGGGAGATGCATAATACCTCTGCTACGTCACGGAACAAGCTCTACCGCCGGCCCTCACCATCAGGGACCTAGCATAAGCTACGCACGCTGAACCATCCACCAGCTGGGCCAAAGAGCTCATGGTCTCCAAGAAGTGGAAAGACTACAAGAGGCTGCTAAATCAGCATGAGGGGGCGAACAGACAGGAATTGGAATGCCTGGTGAAGATCAGCACAGACCTAGCAGTATCAGAGCAGGGAATACTGCTAAAGGGCTGCCGCATCACCATCCCATCGTCCCTGCGGAGGGGGCTGGTGATGCTAGCACCGAAGGACATCGAGGGGTGGAAGAAACTAAGAGACTACTACAGCAGACAGCGTGGTTCCTGCTCATGGACGCCATGGTGGAGGAAGTAGTCAAAAGCTGTCTATCCTGCCAGTGTACCTCCCTAATTGAACTGCCACTCCCCATGCAACTGACCCACATCCCCAAAAAAGTATGGCAAGCAGTCGCAATGGGATTCTACATACTTCAGGGGACCACCTACTAGTGATAGTAGATGAGTTTTCAAGGTTCCCAATAGTCAAGTGCACATCATCCACAGCATTCACCCAGGTAGTGGGGGTAATGTATGAGGTTTTCATTGAGTGGGGCATCCCCGCCATGGTCAAGATGGACAATGGACCACCATTTAGCAGACAGGATTTCCACAGTTTTGCGAAGCACATGGGATCACGCACCATAGGATAACTCCCCTATGGCCCCAGGCCAACGGCATGGTGGAAAGGTTCATGTCGTCCATAAAGAGGACCATACAGAAGGCCACAATCAAGGGCATGCCCATCCAGCAGGCTCTGTGCGACAGGTTACGACAGTACAGGAACATGCCACACTTACTGACATGAGTGCCGCCAGGCGACTTAATGAGATCATACCAAGCGAGGACATGACTGCCCCAAGGGGCAGAGTGACCACAGTGCCAACCCGAAGACACGCGCTAGAAGACAAGGTGAGGGAGCGAGATGCGAGAGCGAAGGAAGTCGGGAAGGAAAGGACAGACTGGGCACGCAAGGCGAAAGTGAAAGAATTTGAGGAAGGAGACGTGGTGCTTGTGAAATAGCGAATGCAAAGGAAGATGGACACTAGGTACGACAGCACACCCTTCAGGGTGACGGTCATAAAAGGGACAATGATCACAGCCGACTACCCCAGAGGGCGGTCACCAGGAATGTGTCCTCCTTCAAACACCTTGTACCAGAAGGAACCTGTGGTGCGGACAATGAAATAATCCGGGAACTAGCGATGCAAGATGAAGAAGAGGGGTACAGTGCAAGGGGGCCCCTGCCACACCGGAAAGTGGAAATGACAACAACCCGGGGGGGGGGGCGGCCAAGACAGCTCATCAGAAGACCATAGCGACTCATTGAAGAAGTGTGACATGGACATAAGGAGATGTGTGAGGGGGAGGTGTTGTGAGGGGAAATGTCTGAGCACTTTAAAAGTAAAGGGGCAAGGCTGTGGGAGGAGGAAGAGGAGGAGCCTCAGGGTGGAAGAGACAGTTAGTAATAAAGAAATGTTGAGGAAAGCCAGTGTTGTGTGTTCTGTCTGCTGCCGATAAGGTGCATGCCCAGATTTCATTACCTTCCCAGTGATGGGTCACATAAATATTTGTTTTACGGTTTGGGTTTCCAAAAACAAAATAATTCATTTTTCTATCAATGCCTTGAAAAGTACACAAGAAACCAACCTGACATTACATACATTATTATAGAAATAGATGAAGCAAAAAGTCATGCCCCGCTTTATGTTCACCATCTTGAATGCACAATTGCAGTAGCAGCCTGCAAAGGAATGTGGACCAAGAAATTATATCATTTGGTTTTGAAAAAGGTATTCACAGTGAAAGAAAATTCAATATCAGGTAATCTGCTTGAGCCATTATTTTACACAGCATGCAGCGTTATGCTCCCTTCCCATTTATTATCACCCACCAGTCGCACTTTTTAAGGGACAACAGTCCTTACCTAGGCGGCTCTGTGTCTGGATCATCATCCTCTAATCAGTTTATTGAAATGAGGTTGACGCAATGCTGAAACTGGAAGTGCTGGTGGAATATGCATTCTTATCTAAGTGGCTGCATTTTAATTGTTTACCTGTTCATTTAACTATTGCAGCTATGACTGCATATAGGTGGGCAGCTAGGACAAGCAACTGCCCACCCCAAATCACAGATATGCTCCCCTTTTACTCCTTTCCCTCATGCTTCCATTTTCTCCCATACAGCATTTTGTTTTGCCCTCCTTTTTTCCTAACTAGCAATTCCCTCTCTAGTAGCCCACTCTTTCCTGCTCTTTTTAAACACGGTCATCCTCTGTTCTTGCCTCGTTCCCGCAATCCTCCTCTTGACTTTTCTTTTTCCATTTCTGCCAAAGGTTTATTTTTATATAGATACCACTCTCCATCATTTTGCTGCTATTTGCATACTCACCTGCCTTCCTTCACTCAATTGTTCCCTCCCTCGTTTACCCACATCACACCAGTTGCCTTTAAATTGCTGCCCCTCCACAGCCCATTCCTCACTCACTTGCCTCGCTTCTCCCCATTTCTCCGACCCTCCCTCACTCTTCATTTCGCTCTGCCCCTGTTAGACCTCAATTTTTCCCTATTCTCCTTACACACCGGAACCCCCTGCTCGCCCGCCCTTTAAACCTCTTCACCCTGCATTTCCCCTCCCTCTTGTACCTTATTAACTATTGCCCCATTCTCCTGCCCTCGTTCATTCTCTGTTCCCATTCAACTTTTTACCCTCAACTGGGTCAGTTCAATCTCCTTATCTGCTGCTTTCCCTCACTCTCAATCTCTCCCCCATGCTTCTGCCCTCCTTCATGCTACACTCTCCTGTCCCATCAGTGTTCATGTTATCTGCCCCTTCTCTACTTTTCGCCCTCACTATCCTGCCCTTATTCCTCCCCATTTCCATTCACTACCCGCCAGCAGGGCCCTGAGGATCTGGAGGAGATATGGAGGTGGAGGGTGTGAGGTAAGGGGTCTTTCAAGTGCCACAAGCAGCACCCACAAAAAAGGTACCCCTGATATATTTTGAGATTAAAAGGTGAATGTTTGTGATTTTTGATGACATTTCAAGTGTGTGGGATAAGAACACCTGGACATGTACAAAAGGGTTCTGCATGCTGTAGGAATTATCCTGTGATATCAACACCTGTAATGTCCCCTCCCATTACCCATTGCCTTGAACGCTATAATTTCCAACATTAACTTCAGGCTTAACTGTTCAATATTATCACCATTGAAAGCAAAACCTGGCGAGGGGTCCAGTTGTCTCTATCTAGAGTCAACGCCCCCAACACAGAAAACTGTAAAAAAAACACAACGTTTCCCTAAAGTTCATCATTGTGCAACCCCACCCACTCTAGGCTCTGCCTCCATGACCCGCCCACCTGGGGCCCTCTATCATTGTTGCCCACTGGGCCCTTTGCCTTAAATATGTCACTGACTACACAGGTCACCAAAAAAATAAGTGTTTTGGATGATGACAACATATTGGAGTCTGCAAGCAAGGTGTCAGGAGCCAATAGTATTAGAGGACAGGATTCAGAGCTGGCTGTCAAGGGCGTTATTTCTAGAAAATTGACCAGGTTGTAAACAATCCTCACTTTCGCAAGTGAAAGCAGTGCACCAATGCCCTTTCAAGTGAAAGTCCAGTGATTCCCCCACTCCAACTTTAAAAACCAAGAATTGCCAAAGTCAACATTGTTCGCTTTTGTGTAACGACAGTGAGAGATTGAGAGTTCAAGTGACAGAAGATATACCCAAAAGTGCGAGAGACGATGAGGATGCAAGGAAGAGAAGATGCGGGCAAAGGTGTATGGGACAGCATGAGGGTGAGAGCGGGCAAGTGTGTGAGAGACCATCGGTTTGCAAGAGTTTTGGTTTGAGTGAGGGTGAGTGCACGAGGTTGAGCGAGATCACAAGGCTAAGACACAAATGCAAGGCTGACACTGAGGGTGCAAGTAAGGCTGTTTAGAGGGAACCGATGTGAGAGAGTATGAAAGAGGGTGCAAGAGTGCTAGAGCAACTGATGAGTGCTTAAAAGCCTGTAAGTGAAAGTGAGAGTGCAAGGCTGAGATTAATGGTGAGAGAGGAAGCAAGGCAGATGAGAGAGCCCAGGAGCATGGAGCGGTACATTAGAGGACAAGGAGCACATGGGGGGTGGTGTATTAGGCAGGAGAGGCAAGAGAGGCTGATTGGGGCGGAGGCATTGAGCATAGAAGCCCATGTAAGGGAAGAGGTACAGAGAAAGGGCAAAGGGAGGCACGGTGGCGAACCAAAGCATGTGGCAGGGATCACATAAGGGGAAGACAGAGGCGTGGAGGTAGAGGAACATGAAGAAAACAGATTAAGGGAGAACACAGCAGATAAATAATACCGGGTGCACCAATTCCCTCCATATGTCTCATGCATTTGATGTATAAAGCACAAGTCTAGATAGCAAGCAAGAGAGTGTTATATGAGTAGATTAGAGGGTACTAGTGTGCTGGAGGGAGTGGATGGGGGGGCCGAGGAGAAGTACTTATCATGTATCCTTTCACCACCAATCAGCGATGTGTGGTTCCTTGAAGAGCAGGGTCCTGGATTGCAGGAAGGGCTGAGGCAAACTGAGGTTTGTTGGGATGTTCTTCATCCAATACGAGAGAAAGAGAAGGAGAATGCTTGCTTGTACTTGGTATCGCATTTGCCTCCAGAGATTGTGTTCTTTTTTGCCAGATATGTCGTCGTCTTGGTCACAAAATCGGTTTTGCATGCCACAAATCATAAAACACCAGAACATTCATAAATATATATACGTGTTGGTGATGCAGGCCGTCGGCCATTCAATTCTTCTTGTAGGGGACACAATTGAAGTTCCTTGAAAATGGTTGCATTTCTTCAGTGCTGCGTTGAGGTGGCCTGGGGAGGGCTAGTCAGCTTTCAGCAGCATCAGGTGCGCAGCTTGGACATGTGCCAGAAGACCCTACCACCATCAAGGTAGGAAGGTACTGGGGCTTAGACAACGGTTATTAGGTGCAGGGTGGGAGACGGAAGGCTGGATCCTTCAGAAGAGTGAGAGCTGCTACCAGGCAGTGCCTTCTTTGAGATGTGTGTTTTACAGGAGGCACAGTCGATAATGAAGTTGAGCGGCTAGTGCCCGAGGTAACTTGTATGCCATCGCCAACAGCCACTTCTGGGTGCATTTGGTGGTGCCTCCAGGAAAGAGGGGATATGGTTTTATTGGATTCATCTTCAGGTAGACACTCAAAATCCCGCTCTGAAAGTTCAGAGAAGCCTTACAACACAGGCATGATCTCATCGCACATTCCTGTGGACCTTTGGAAGAGGAAAATCATGATCCAAGAAGGCAAATCATTGAGAGATGAGGAACATTTAGACAGGAGAATTTCGGCACTTGGGACACCTCCTTGCTCATTCTCTCGGAGGACCAACATTCTTGACTTGGAAAAGAGAAGAGGACAGCTCGGCCAACACTGCATGAAGCAGTGCCAGACTCCCAAGAGCTGCATGCAAGCCTAGAGTGATCTCTCAGTGTGCTCAGCCTGGCTCTCTGCCGACGTGGCTGCACATGAAATGGCGGATGTCAATTTGTGTGTTGGCCTTAAGCGAGAACGCTGAAAGTCGATTCCCAATGTCGACATTTTCCCTTTTTCAATTGCTGCAGTCTAAACCACGACCCTTCACCTATTATATTTTTAAAATGCATTTGGTCGGTTCTCGCTCAAGCCCCTCTTTCCCTCTTCCGCAATTCCCCTAATCCCTAATAACTCTTCACCTGCACTGATTTTTGTTTTTGTCAACAACACTACTTGCAGTTTTCTTAATCCTAAATCCTTATCCTATTCTATTTTTTATGTTGACTTTGAGCTCTTATCTGTTTTATCAGGCCCTCCTCCTTTAGCACTCTTCAAGTCCACTGGAATGAATGTCGCCCTTTGAACCATTGACATGGGTAACCCGCAGGTTGAAATCCTATCCGGTGTCGCCAGTTTACCATCTACCCAGGATTGGTAACCAATGCTATGACGTTGCACACTTGTGTATTTGTCTACAGTATAAAGCCACTTAATTAACAGAATGTGCTATACCAATACAATGTTCTTTTATCTGTTATAATGAACCTTTATAGACCTAGAGAGGGGTCACGATAGAGGGATCAAGACCCGGTCCCAAGTTAATGCCCGGGGGGAAGCCACGGGCTATACATTGAGGAAGGGTCATTATCTCAAGTGACCATGATGGCTCCCGCGGTCAAGGGGGCCGTTAGCACACGAAGCTCGGCAACTAAAAAGGAAAGTGAACAATTTCAGGTTGTTGCACAAGTCATCACGTTTGAAATGAGAAAACAGAGATTGCATACTCTATTCCGAGCCTTCTGATTGGCTTATAAAAGGTCTATTACAGAATCCATGTGCTCATTATTATCACATCATCCTGGTGACTTGCAAAATCAAACTGTGCAGTATTATTAAACGCTTCGTCTAAGTCACAGACTCACGTAGATTATGTAACCTAAGAACATTTTTAGATTTTAATGTGACGCTGGTGACAAATGACTCTTCCACACACATGCTTCAGAAAGTGGCAAAGCGCGCATGGTCCTCAGCACCAAATTACACAAACAGCATGAGGCATACTAATTAAACACACTGCACCACAGACAGTCATTTATAGCCCACGGGAAAAAGAAGCCGTTTGTAATCCATATGACTTTTTGCAAATAATGCTGCCTATTACCATGATGTCAGAAGTGTTGCTGCCACACAGAATTAGAGGTGTACCGAATAGTAGATTTAGGTAATGACGCCAGAAGTATTGCTGTCACACAGAATTAGAGGTGTACCGAATAGTAGATTTAGGTATTAAGCCGAATACCAAGCAGTTGGACAAGTATTCAGCTGGAGCTGAATACGGAGTTATGTAGACAAGAAAAACACTTTGGAAATTAAAAACACACTTTAAAATGTGCGTAACTGTTCTTTATTGCAATTCGTTTCTTTGTTTTCTATGGAAGATGCTTGTGTAAACCATTACCAGAAAAGAAACTGTTCAATAACAGCAGTGTTTGCAATGGTGTGCATTCATAGGTGTAGCTTGTTGGGCAAGGACCAAGTAACTAGGACTAGCCCATATGTATAGTATGCATGTATGCAATCACTGTGAGGAGAGACTGGGATGAGTCTACTCGTACTTTCAAGTGCTGCTTCTGGCCCTTCCCTTTTTAGCTTTCTGTCTTCAGTAAGGCACTGAAACTCAAAAGATTTGAGTGCATCAATTAGCACCTGGCTGACTGCTGAAGTGCTACTGAATGCAAACCTCTGGGATGCCAAAGCCATATATGTGGATGATGCATTAAAAATGACTTTCATTAATAGATAGTATTTTTTCCTTTTATTGGTGGGCTATGTTTGTGGTGTTGTTGGCAATGGTAAAAGACACTAGAAAAAATATATATGGAATGCCGAGTCCTCCATGATTCTTGGTTGACCCTATAGGGAAGGGACAGTGCTGATTTTCCGATCTTTAATTGGCATGTGCGTGTTTATTTTACTTATTTGTTTCACTTCTACATCTATTGGGTCCAGTGTTTCTAAATTCTAAACTTTTATCTCCTCGTCTTTATTACACAAATATCCCTCTTTTTATCTCTCTAATTTTGGGAGAAGTAGTTCTGTTGCTACAGACTAAAAAATATATATCAATGTTCTTTAGTAACATCTGTCACTTTTACTGAATTCAAAGGGACTCATTTTGGCAACATGAGAAAGTTAGAGGGCAGGAATGGTAACCTAAATATTACGAGCACATCTCTGCTGCAGGAGCACTTCCCACTGAGCCATCTTACTTTATAACTTTGGCAGGCAGGTTAAATACATGTCTTTGCTGTGTACTGCGATGAATCTAGTGACAATCACCAAAACCCTGGTATGATATGCCTCTCATGTGGCCAGGGGCAGGCAACCGTACCTGATCCTGACCCGGAAGAGGTCTGGGGGGGGCAGAATTATGAGGCAAAATCACATGGGAGGAGACTCATATCAAGTGGAATTGGTGACCTCGTGAACTCATGGTTTCACCATTCTTCCTGAAGCATTGATTGTATATTGTAAAGTAGAGCACACCAATGTAACTGCTAAGCAATCGATTATGGACTTCAAGATCCATAATGCCTGTGGTACTGGGACGAGGAACTACTCAGAGTTAGTAAGGATCAGAGGTGTTTTTAAACATAATGTGCGGTCTGGTTGTTATAGAGCAAGACATCTGAGTGGGGCATTTAAACTCAGGAATGAGTTACAACTGATGAGGCGTGGAAGGAGTGGTGGATGCAGAGGCAGTCCAAAGTTATGGAATTGCTGCAGAAGCAGAAGGAAGAACACCAACTGAAGTCAACGTGAGCAGAGAAGGCGTGTGATATTGCAGAGTGTGCGCAGCAGGAATCGCCGTCGTGGACGGCAATGGAAAGAGAAGACCAGCTGTAGGAGATACATGCTCCCTACGAGACATGTGCGATTTTGGTGTGCGAGAAGAAGCGTACGCCCAGCGGAGCGGTCAGAGCTCCGGAGAAGAGCTGTGCAGACTGCTGAGGTTACATTGGAGTTAGCCACGGAGTAAGCAGGGACGTTATTTAAGGGTCGCCAAAGGTCGCAACTGCGACCTCTTGGGAAAACATTTTTTTTTTTCTTTTTGTAATGCAAGTTCCTGGGCTGTGGGTTGTGGCCAGCACCATGACCAGGAGAGCCACAAGTCTAACACTTTCAGCACTGACCCTAAATTCCAAATAATGTGTCTTTCTGGAATTCTATACAATAATTGCTAGACTCATTAAAGGTTTATTTCAAGCACACTTCAGGCGGAGAGTCACTGATTTAGCCTACGCCTGAACTCAGACTTTTATCCTTATGAGGTCGATAAATGAGTACCAACACAGGTTGGGTGATATTGGGTGTATGTTTCTATATAAAGCGCTTAAGCGTAAGTGCTATATAATAATACATCATTATCATTTGCTCATGGATGACTGCTTGCATTCATAGTAATTTGGTAATATGGGCCTATACACACTGATCTTAACGATACATATGGCGATCCATTCTTGTATGAGATGTAGATCACATTATAGTGATATCGTAACCATATTTTTCGTAGTGTACAATGCTATGTGATGCCACCTCCTGTTTTGTCAACGGGTGCAAGGTCGTGTTCCATCGCTTCCCGCGTCGGGGTGGGGACAAATGACATCACTTCCTGTGATGTCATCAGGGGGTCAAGGGTCGTGTGATGTCACTTCCGCTACCCCTGGCATTTTGGTAAAATGACGTCCCTGGGAGTAAGCAGAACGCAGAAGGCCTGCCACAGCAGCAGACAGTGAAGCGGAGATGCCAAAGCAGACTTGTGAGTTGGCCTGAAGTTAAAGGTGACCCTGGGGTGCTCCGAGCAGGACATTTGGTAGTAACCAATAATTCTGAATATGGAACAAATAAAGTAAAAAGACGACCAGGGCACAATTCCCCTTTTATGTGACATCAAGTTAGGGAAACCTGTAACTTGCATTGCCAACAGCCAAGGGACTGTAAAGAAGCAGTACAAAGGCGACAAGGGCACAATTTCCCTTTCACGGGATACTAACTTGGGATAACCTGTAACCCGCATAGCCAACAGACAAGGGGCTGCCAAGAAGCAGTCAATAGGAAACATGAGTGCACTTTCTTGAATTTCCAGTTTGGGAAAATCTGTAACCCACATTGCCAAGAGCCAACACTGGTTTCTTATAGGAATTTAGGACGAACATACTCGCGCTTTAGCACGTAAAATTGTCCTGCTGGGATATTTCCAACAATCAGCCAACTTGCCACCCTCAAGCCACTGTACTTATTCACCACCTAGAAACAATACTGGGGATCTGGACAGCCTTTCATCCATAGCACAGTGCTCATTCTTGGAACTCATTCGTTTCTTTGGAGTATTCTGTAAAAGCTGGTTAAAGGTGCATTTACAAAAGGAGGGAAGTAGCCTCGTGTTTCATTCCATGGAAACTACACATGTTAAAAAAAATGCATGTAATTTCCAAACACTTTTTGGTTGGGTTGCATTTATATTTGAGGATAGAGGGGTTTTTATAACAAACACGTACTAGACACAATAATAGTCAACAGTGCAATACTTTGTCAGGTGGCATACAATGAAGGGAGCAAGACATGGTAGCAGGCCGGTGGATGATGGGAAAGATAGTTAAAGACAGGGGACTAGAACAAGCACTTAAGACACCGGTTATGAACAGGTCACCATCCACAGCAGCAAGGGTGGCAGGGGCTATTAGGTGTCGCTTGCAAAACCTATAAGCTGAAACTATTGCATTAGAACACAGTCAGAGTCAGGGAGAAATGGCAAATGAGGAGGAACACACACCATGTAGGTGTTGTTTGGTTATTTGCGCATCCATTGGCTGCAACATCCAACACCATGCTAATCCCCGTGGCTTTTCTGCCTCACCTAAAACACCTCCTCATGGGAACTCTTTGAGCTCGCTTCCTTACCTTAAAACATTGCACTCGAAATACATGCCAGTGTTTTTTCAATGCAGTTTGCTGAGAGTTAATGACTTAATTGGGGTGGTAAACCCGCAACCATTGTGATAAAAATGTCAACCAGGTATGCCTTCAGCCACACAATTTATAAGCCCTACGCTTGACCTTCACCAAATTCCTGTTAAAACTAGCATTGGCAAAGCCATCCGTTTTGCCTTGAGTTTAAGTATTAGATATTTGCCAGGCACTGCTATTAGATGTCCAGGTACTCGTACCATTTTGCACCTGCTACCATCAATGGCCAGGTAATACCACTTTTATGGCTGTGCCGAGCAAATGTCTTTCCCAAGCCAACACAAAAGAGCAAACTGTTGGCATTGCCAATGCTTGTGGAACATGTAGGGGGAGAGAATTCCAGTTAAGCCGGCATAAGGGAAGGAGTGGACGAGGGAGGATAGGGGGTAGGGAGATTAAGGAGTGAACAAGAGCAGAGGGTTAATGGGGGAGTCTAGCAAGAGATAGAGTTTGCTACGTAGAAGGGAGCCAGCCAGTCCAGGCAGGGATTTAGAGATGAGCAGTAGAAATATAATGAGATCGGTTTATCAGCAATCAGCCTGAAGGAGTTGTTTGGAGGTGGGGCAAAGGAGTGCAGAAGACGGCAGAGGGTGGCCAGGTCGACTATCTGGTCCAATGGAGAGAAGGAGTAGATGGGAAGCCAAGAAGGAGGCTAGCACAGTAGTCCAGGCAGCCAAGTACCAAAGTTCGAGTCAGGGTTTTATTGAGTTATATTCAAGGAGGGAGCACACTTTCCTGTTGGCAAATAGATTAATCCTTGCCGCGGTCATGGAAAAGGTTACATAGGGATGATGGTTAAGGTGGCAAGCAAAGAGGACCCCTAGGTTTTTGATTGATTGATTTTTTTTTATTTATTATGCGCCTATATAAAAGTGTTTCAAGGCTTGAAGGTTGGAGGAGGTACAAGAGTAGATCAGGCTGAAATGGAATGAGTGAAGAAAGGAGAGGGGCAGTAGCAGCAGTAAGGGAGATTAATTCGGTCTATCAGGAGTTTGGCATAGGAGAGAGAAGTGCCATCCACTGGCGAATAGCAGATAGACAATCTGAAAGATAGACATACGGGTTGGGAGTAAAAGGGCAGAAGGAGAAGAGGATTTGTATATCATGTGCAAAGAGGTTGTAGGACAAACCAAATGCGGAGAGATGTCTGTGGGAGGAGGAGTAAAGGGAAAACAGTAGCGAGAGGGGGGGCCAAGGACACAGATTTAGGGGACTCCAACAGGGAGATGGTCTGAGATATCTGTATTCCAAGAGATCGAGAAGGACCCATGCAAGAGGTAAAAGACAACCCACTCAAGAACTGTTGCCTTGATAAAGATTTCTTTCATATTTTCAGGTTGATTTAGAATGTTGTATGATGCTTTGCAAATCTGCTTGATTAAACACTAAATACTAGTTCTGCTGATGAAAGGAACCCCTGCAGAAAACACTTATTGCCACTTAGATAAGCTCTTTCTCCATCATTTAAATAATAACTCCTAACTTAGTTCACGTATGTCACTAATACAATAATCTTAGAATGTTGGTGAAGAACTACAAGAAGCCACAAGATGTTGCCCACTTGGTAGATTTTGAAACTAATCTTGTGAAACTAATCCACCTGGCTCAATTTTCAGCTTGTCCTTTAAACCAAAATGTGTGATCTTGAGCAAATTTCTTTCCTCATTTGGCCTATTGATCCTTGACAGCTCCAACTGAGAACACATAAAAGTGATTCACTTCAGTTTGAACTATAAAATTACAAACAATCAGCTACTCCTAAAATAAACTATTGTCACACTTAAACACAGCCTCTGCCTTCCCTCCCTGTCTACTCAGGGTTCTTTTTGCAGTTCTCGACTATGGAGCACTTTGTCTTGAATCTCAAACTGCTGGGGCACAGAAGTCTCAGCAGCACAACGCTGCGCCAGTGGCGTAACACAAAATGTGGGGGCCACCCTGCAAGACCTCCCAATGGGCCCCCTAAACTCTGCCATAACATAGTCATACCCCAGCCACCAAATTAGACCATGCGTATCACCATATGACCTGTCCATACAAATTTGCTCCACTCATACATTTATACTCCATTCAGTCATTCGTCCCACTCATACCTTGACCAGCATCTGCACCTCAAGTATAACGTCACTTTTGTGCTGTAAACGTTGCCACCAATTAATGCATGAGCGAGTTGACAAAATCTCCCACTGTTAAGGCCCAAATCTCCTTAGAAAAGAATGATATCCTGCTCACGCTTATGAGTATAAAATAGCAACTTTTGCCTTCGGAGTCATCTTGGTTGGTAGAAAGAATGATCCCTCTGCAAAGTCACAAGAATTTCACCTAAGGCAGCAAAGACATCTTCTCACACTGAACAAGAGTGATGTCTCCTTAAACTCCATAGTTTTGACTCCCTATTTGAGTCAAACACCATGCCCCCCCGCCCCTTTAATTGTAATTGGTCATCTGAAGCCAGCTGCGTTTCATCCATTTCTGTTTCAAATATGTTACCTTAACAGTAACATACACACTGGCATCGGCAGCAGCCCAAGTCACTGGGCCTCATTACGACCCTGGCGGTACGGGGTAAACGGCGCCGTTTACCCCGTACCGCCTCATTACGAGGTCCCCTTGCGGGACCCAGGAAGCAATGCCTGGTCAAACCAGGCGTGCTTACCGGGTCCCGCGAGGGGAAGAGGGAGCAAACAACGGGCCAACTCGTAATGGCCCGTTGTTTGCTCCCTCTCCCTTTCAGCCCTATAGGGGCTGAATGGGAATGGGGAAGGACCGGGTCCGGGTCCTTGGAGGGAGGTATTACCGGGCCTTCCGAACTCGGAATGGCCCGGTTATTCCTCATTCTGAGGACCCGGACCCGGATGCAATCGAACTCATAATGAGGGCCACTGTGTGGACAATTTGTCCCATACCTTAAAACACACCTAGCATCCAGCGCAACTCAAGCTATTAAGCGTGCAATCTGTGCAGTATACTTTAGCACACACTAGCATCTAGTGCAACTCAAGGCCTTGCGTGTGCAATCTGTGTACTGTGACCTACCACACACTTGCATATCAAGACGGGCCTCATTACGAGTCTGGCGGTAGCTGTGCCGGAAAAACCGGCAGGCTGCCGCCGGACCCGAAATAACATTTCGCCTCCGTGATTGACGGAATCACCGGAGCATTTGAAGCCCGGTGACCCAGTAATTCCAGAGGCGGAATTCCGTTAATCCCCATTCCCATGGAGTCCAAGAGGACTCCATGGGGATGGGGACCATGGAAACACCGGCACCGTGAATGACGGTGCCAGTGTTTCCGTTTTCGTCTGCAGGTGGGTGGCATTACTCCTGCCAGGTCAGATCTGGCGGGAGTGATACCAGCCACTTGCAGAACTCGTAATCTGCCGATCACGAAACAACGGTGGCGGCGGGTTTACTGCCACCGTTGTTTCCGGACCGGCAGACTCGTAATGAGGCAGCCCATTGTGTGTGCAATAGTTGGCCTATACCTTAAAACCAACTAGCATCTAGATTAACTGAAAACATTGCATGTACAATTTGAGATCCATATCCTTAACCACGAAGGGTGTGTATGTACAGCCTGAATTACATAAGAAATCACTGTAAGGGAGTCCCTCGTCCACGATTGAGGTTAGACTAGAAGAATGCACATCAGCCCTGGGTGTGCCTTATGTGCTCTATACATAAGAAACACTGGCATTTACACCAGGCCTGGAGACTCCATGTGTGTTTGTTATTTGTGTCCTATGCATGAGGTAATGTCGTGGAGTTCAGAGAAGTTCAGGACTAGGAGGAGTATGCATGGTGATATGTGTATAGGACATGTTACCTTGAAATACCTTCGTTAAAAAACGCCACCTAATTAGGAGTTGGGATTACATAGGATAACATAGCTCCTGCCTCTGCATTACCCCCATTCTATCACTGGCCATTCGCACACAGTCACAAACGGCAAGCGCGGCCTAATGAATAGCATTCGCAAGCTGAACAATTGTTGGCAGCAGTGCTTTATTTGCTTTCTGCAGCAGGTGCAGGCTTTTACATGAGAGGTGCAGTACAGAGAAGTGATTGTATGGCAGCCTCTCCCCAGGGGAAAGGAAGCGGGTAGAAATGCACACGGGGGATCCTCGCATTTCCAGCACAGGCAGCAAGACACGTGTGCCATTCTGATGCGCGTGTAAACAAAAAAGCTTTGTGTTCATTCCTTATGAAACGTGTGTGCTCTAAAGCACAATGGGGCCACATAGCCACGCAATTGTATGGGTTCAGGTTGAATAATGAAGTGTGAAGAGGTGCAAGATGGGGTATCTAGGGCAGTACTAGAAATGGGAAAACATGTGCTGGGGAACGCTCTCCTCCTTGGGGAAGTGGGGGCGGAGGAAGGGGCAAGGCCGAGGGGACCTTACCCCAGGCCAGGTCACGTAACACTAGGTCTCTTCATAGAATTACGCCTGACCATTTGCATAAAATAATGAGCATTATTGGAACATAACAATGCCCACAGTTTGACATCAGCAAAAGTCAACAAGTTGTTCTTAGGTTAAGTCAGAATACTTAGCCTAACAACAACAAAAATCTGCGGATTGCAAGACATACCAATTTCGACAGCCACTAAACAGTATGTGGGGCTTTGACTGTTTCAGCAGCGCTCAGGCAAGACTGTCTCGTTCCAGCCCATTTCCTACCCTGATATTGGGAAGAATGCAACATGGAAAGAGAATATAAAGTGAGGATGGTGTGAAATAGGCGGCAATGGAGGCAGAGCTAGGGAGGGATGTGCAGGAAGGAGAAAAGTGAAATTCATTCAGGTCAAATTTAAAACACACCGCTCAAGAAATCCCACTCCACAGAATACAACAGGCAAGCAGTAGCCAAAGGGCAAAGAATCACTTGCCAACCACATCAGGCTGCCGCCGGTATAATTTTTTTCCCAGGGCCCGCAAATGGACAATTACCGGGTCATTACGGCCCGCTGGACCCGGTAATTGGCCATTCGCGGGCGCCAGAAAAAATGCTCCCCATTCCAATTTGAGCCCCAGAGGGCTCAATGGGGATGGGGAGGTTGGATGCACCGCCACCATTCGTGAATGAAGCCGGTGCACGCGGCATGCTCAGCTTGCGGGTGCCGGTAGGCCCGCCAGGTCAGACCTGGCAGGCGGGAAGTCAGCCGCGAGCAGAACTCGTAGTTTGCCGGTCCAGTAACAACAGTACCGGCAAGCTTACCAGTACCGTTGATACCAGACCTGCAAACTTATAATGAGGCCCAGTATTTCCGCTGCATTACAAGTTGAAATACTGACGAAATACCACCGAAAATGGTTGGTAATTCCCCCGAAAACACAGTACAGAGGTACATGCATACAGGCTGATGGAAATCAAGTCACATTTGAACCCAATCCACTACATAAGAGTACATAAGGCCCACACGTGCCCCAAAATACACTTTCCAGCACAATGCTGCCACTAGCACTCGCTAACTGGGACATTCAGCACCTCCTGCTCCACACTGAGCTGCAGAGGGAGGAACTGCAGCACATGGCGCAGAGAGGAGCAGATGCCATACAAATCGAGTGCCCATTCCCCAGGTCCGGCCCTCACCCTGAGGATCGACTGATGACAGCTCATTACTGTGTACCGGCTGAACAGTGAAACGATAGCAGAGGTACTGTCCATGATCCACGACAACATCCAGAGCAGGATCAATATGAGGACTGCCCTATCTCCACTGCTGAAGCATGTGTCAGTGCTATATTTCCTAGCAAGAGGCATCTTCCAGCACACTGTGGGCATGCTGCATGGCATGTCAAAGCCCACTTTTTTAGTTGTGCTTGGGCAGGTGCTGGAGGCATTCCTGTGGCCTGCATGCCGGCACATCTCCCTGCCCACTACTCTGGCACAAATAAATGCCACAAAGGTGCATTTCTAGGTAGCAGCCCACATGCCAAATGGAATTGTTGCACTGGACTGCACCCACGTGGTGTTTGTTGCCCCCGCCCCAGGCATCTGAAGAGGCATAATGCAACAGGAAGCAGTTCCACTCTATGAATGTGCAGGTTACGTGTGACACTGACCTGACAATAACGTACTGGTGTCCTGGATCCACCCACACTGCCATGGTCCTGCGTAATAGCACCCTGCCTGCGTGCATGGAGAGCCACAGAGGACAACGAACATGGATTCTGGGTGAGTACAAGTGCCATGACACAATACAATCCTGCAGCACATATTGAATGCAATGCAAAGGGGGTGGGAGGTGGCAGGGCATTACAAACACTTATGACTGCATGCCCTGTTGTGGGGTGCATTTAAAGGCCCTAAACAGAAATCCCATTCACCTGAAACACCATTTCAACACTGCCACCAAAAATGGCTGTGCTTTGCTTTTGTTTCACCTGAATGACATGAAGTTGACGAATGCATCCAAAAACTGCCCTGCATTGCTTTTGTTTCCCCTAAATGACATGAAGTTTTGTACGGCATCCAAAAACGGCCCTGCGTTGCTTTTATTTCATTTAAAAGACGAAGTTATGCACTGCATCCAGAAACACCCCAGTGTTGCTTTTATTTCATCTAAAGGACATGAAGTTATGCAGTGCATCCAAAAACGGCCTTGTTGTACTTTTAGTTCACATGTGGGGCAAGAATTTCAACCCTACAACCAGACACAGATTTTGCTTTCCACGCCACGAACAGCAGCCCTTGTAAGACTGCAAACAAAATAAACGGCTTGTACACATGTGGAAGAAATTACTTTAAAAAGCCACTGTGAAAGGATAATTCTGCTCGTAGAGGAATGTCAGGGAAATATGCTGTGGGGGGAGGGTTGACTAAGCAATGTGCATCATGTTTCCACCTCTAAGACTTCAGTCACTTTGAAGAGGCACATGATACCGGAAAAAAACAGTTTGGGGCTTAGTCAGGAAATCTCTCAATGAAAAGCCCTGCTTCCCACTGGAAGTCACTCCTACTAGTGAATTATTCCGCAATGACATGCTGGGTTACAGAGGGCATTATTATTCCCTGCTCTGCCAGACTTGAAGGCAGGGGCTCAGGGATTTCAAATAATGCAAGTGTGGCTAAAACCTGCCTGGAGGTGTGAGCTCCTTCCTGCACCCACTACCAAAAACAAACTGACAACTTCAAAGGGGGTCATAAAAAGCTCTAGTCACTGGCTGTGGGGGGTAAAGCGTCCCTCCCACAGAGGGGGACTGATCCTCCCAATTGACATTAAAGGACGGATTCCATTTTTAGGCATTTTCGCAGCAATTAGAATGAGAAATAATTTTGTTTTATGCTATGTTTTTATGTAATTTCCAGATGGTTTATGATCTAAAGTGCATTTTCCTAGGACTTTGGGGACTGAAATGGCCAGTTAAGACTAGTTTCTGGCCACTCTGAACATGTGACAATTATGGGATTTGATGGAAAATGAAATTATAAACATGCTTGATCATTTGCAGAATTGTAACTGTTATACATTTTATGAAAATAACAAAAATGTGCCAAAGGGCCATGCTACCTCGTACAGAGTTGGCGATTGGCTTACCCAATTGCCTATGACCCACTAAAACTGCATATCTAGTTCATATGTCAGGGGCTAGTAGAATTATGTGTTAGGGAGAATTCTCTCTTTAGGCTGAATTTCCTAACCTAGTGAGTCCCCCAGCAGCTTTGCTGGATTTCTGGAGTTTGTTTTTTCCTCCTGCCAAGAGCGAGACTCTTTTTCTCCCACTCTTGGACATGATTTATGGTATTCCTTTGACTGATAATGTGTTTTATGGGCTATGGGGTCCTTTACTCCATAGGGCCTCATGTGTTTTTACTATGTGTGTTACACAGCACCCTCCGTGCAGTAACACATGGGTGTCATAGTGACACCCCACCATAGACTCCATACCCTGGGACTGACTACTGTCTCCCAGGGCATGTAAAGTCACCACTGGCTTTACTAGTCCCAAATTATTAACAGAAACCAGTACAAACCATCATATTGTGGACGTACTGGTCGGGGCAATTCGATTGCCCCGGGGTCTGTTAGTCGAGGGGGCACGTCTCCGTCCCCCCTGATCGAGTTTTGGCTGGTGGCAGTGGAAACTACTTTTTATATTCAACCGCGAATATTTCCCTACGGGATTTTCCCATTGTTCGAGGATACCAACTTTAATCATTTAATTCTCAAAGCCTCGAACATACCGCCGGTTTATTTAATTAATATTAATTCTCCGGTTGGTATTTTTTTGCCAAGACTCGATTCTAAAATGGCGTTTATGTTCTCTTCTGTGACTCCAACCCAAGTCGAGCCCTTTGTTCCACTTTTTGGCGGGCTTCTCCACAGAAGCCTCCAAAAGTGGTGCCACTCTGTGGGGTGCCACAGGAGGTGTGGGAGGGGGTTTATGCACCCTGGACTGAGTTACCTTGGTAACTCAAGTCGCACTCTTGTGTGATTGGCCCAAGTGGTGAGCCGGCCGGCTCACCACTTAGCCTGTTTGATTGACAGCTAGGCTGAGTGAATGGGGGTATGCTGCATAAAAGCAGGGCTTTGGGCACTGTAAGTTCAGAAGTCGCCACAGGACCTGAGAATCCGACGAGGGAGAAGCTGAGCCTACCTACCACGAAGACACCACCGGTGGAGCCCTGCGGAACCGACTCACCACTTCCCGACGACAGAGAAGATCTCCCGGCTGGAGAGGCTTCTTCCCCTGACTGGTGGGCACAACCAGTTTACCTTGCTTTCTTCGCACCCCAGACCGGTTTGTGGTCGACTGCCCGTGCCAAGTACCCCGGCGGCCGGATAGCCACTCACCTCACCACTGAACCACGAATCAACGGATCGTTCCTTGTACCTGAGAAACTCCGCGGCTGGTTTCTTCCCTGGCAGTGCAATGGACTCCTGTCTTCCTCCACAACGAGATCCTCTCCTCCTCCGGACGAAGCACCGACTTGCAGGAACAACTGCCCCCGCTGGAGTGTTCTCACCACTTTAAGGTACTGTGTCCGCCAGGCCTCCCTTTCTAAAGATTGCTACAAGGTAATAATAACTCCTTAACCTTCTGGACTGGGCTGGCCGCCTTGACCCTCTAACTGGTCCCTTTGTTTGATCCAACTCCTTTTTGAACCATTACAAGACTTTTGTGCACTGCAACCGTGTGACCTTGGACACATTTTGTTTCGATCCTCTTAAAGCGGATCTGGCCTACTGACTCTGAATTCACGGTTTTACTTTGCCTTCCTCTCTTGTTATGTTCTTGTAAAAGTGTTGGGATCTGTTTCAATATGTTCTCTGCTTTTCTCTCCCTTTTTAAAATGAACTATTAGAGTGCCATCTACGTTAAGCGCTCACCGCTGTCTGAAAATATGTGGGGCTTTACTTAAGACTTGTCTAATATTCTTTTAAGGGAGTGTATATCTTTTAGTGACCGTGTTTTTGAATTTCTTACTATTAGTGCCTGTGTGTTTTTCTAGATGTGGTTTTGAATAAATAATTATATCTCTTTTACACCAAGCCCTGGTCAGTGTTTACTTGTTCTATTGTGTGCTCTTGACCTATTGTGAATACTCTGTATACTGCCTAACTCTTCTTGAGGGAAGTCTGACTGCTCAGCCACAGCTACCAAGTGAATCTGTGTGGTGCAGACTGCTACCAAGTGGGTTTACTGCCAAACACCTGTAGTCTTAAATCTTTTGCAGTGGTCCCAGAGGGAACTGCACAGGTTTCTGCCTAACATTATGAAGTTATGGGACATAACTGTTTGTCAAAAAGTGGCCAAGAGAACAAAGAAAAGTAATAAATGCAAATAGATGGTGCTCTCTTCCCTTTAACCAATCATGCCAGGGGGCGGAGAGAGGAATGGTAAACTGTCCTATCCGGGCAGTAGGGGTCATTATAGAATACTCCCTCTAGATTTTAAAGTGAGTGGTGTCATTTGGGCTATATAAGGGGGACTGTACTAAGTCAGAGGACAGATGCACAACATCCAGGGAGACAGGAGAAGGAGGACAGAGAGAAGGTGGCTGAACTGAAACCAAGGCAGAGTTACCAGACCCCTTACCTAGCTATCCAGAGTGTCCTGAGGTCCAGCTGGCTTTCCAGAATCCCAAACCAAGGCTTACTTTGTAAGTAGCAAATACCCCAGCCCTACATTGCATAAGCCCTTCCTTTTTGTACCCTTGCACCCATTGAAAAACATATTGAAAACCCCCATTGAAAACCCCACATTGCTTGTGTAATACAGTCACCTTTCCATAGAAGAAACTGTGTTTAGCCTGTGTATGTTCGCATATTGCTTTGGTAAACCTCTCAGTGTCTGTGTAAATCCTTAGCATATTTTTAAGTAAATCAATTAATTCCCCCATTAAAATTCACGGAACAAGTTGGATAAAATTCAAAATGAACCACCTCGTCCCTGTTGTCTTTCTTTAATAATTATAGTCATTAAAGTGTTGCCTCAAAAGAATTATTCTCCTTGTAACTGAAAATCGAGTTTGTCCGTGTATTGTGTGCATTAGCCCACAAATTTCTATTTGCATCTGTCCTAATAAAACCCCAAACCGTAGTGCCATTGAGAGCAATCAGACCAGCAGACAAAGGAGGCAGATGTTAAGAATTTAAAGGATTATCCGTGATCAAGAAGACTGTGAGAATTAATTGGATATACTACAAGAAAAGCTCAAACTAAGAGGTTATCCACAAACTGACCTACCTGCGGCTCGAGTCAAGACTAACACAAAAGAACATGACCAGCTATTGACAAAGAAATCTGATCAAAAGAATCCTGAACTAGTGTTTGTGACTAAATATTCAATCCAAGCAGGCAGATTAAAGACGTAATCAAAAACAGATGGAGCATCCTGACTAGTGATGAAAGAATCAAAGACATATTCCCACAGCCTCTGGTATTTGCTTACCAAAAAAGCAGTAGTCTACCAACTTACTAGTCAATACAAAAGGAATACCAGCAAACAGCATTCCAGATAAACACCCAGGAACATACCCCTGTATGAGTTGTGGGAACTGCAATAACATCATTAAAGGCAATACTGTATCACATCACAAAAGAGGGGAGAAAATCAAGTTGAAATATCACGCGACCTGTTTATCAGAGAAAGTAGTCTACGCAATCAAGTGCCCTTGTGGAATATTCTATGTAGGCGAGACATCAAGAAAGATAAGAGTATGCCTGAACGAGCACAAGTCATGTGTAAGAAATGACAACCAAACATCGGCAGTGGCAAGACATTTTAAAGAGAATGGACATTCTATTACCCAATTGCGTTTTCAGGTTTTAGAAGTAATACCCACGAAAGGATACAACAGAGACACAAATAGACTAAGAGCACAACAAGAAGCATTTTGGATCGACAGATTAGATGCCCTCACTCCCGGCGGGATGAACGAGGAACTTGAACTGAGCTGCTTCCTATAATGCACTAGCATCGGTGACCACCATACCTATTGTGTCCCGTTGGAACAGACTAAACTCCATATGGATAGAAATAGTGATCTTTCTCACACACACATGATGCCATACCAAGTACCATTAATTTCAGTTCCACGACTAATATTTGTCAGTTTGTCCGTGTTGTTGACTGTTGCAGTTTATATGTGATATTTTGGTATATCAGTGAATCACTTGTTCCACACCCTTTATATGGTTTTCTTCATACACTTATTTGATGATCTATAGATCAGGCCAACGATCTAAGCTTTCTCTTTCCTTTTTTCTTTTACATCAACAATGTGTTTAAGAACCTTTACTACAAGTTCTGCAGACTGTTTGTTTACTTACCTTCCTTGCAATACTGTATCTATTACCAAATAGCGTAATAACATGTTCCATATACCATGGAGATTGGGAGGTGTCACGCATACATGGAGTCATAATTTTCAACTTACCCAGTGGATTTTTTTGCAGGCTGTGATAACATTTTCATTAATTAGTGCAATTATTTGCTGCAAGAAGTGTATTAATTCATATTGAGCTGGCAGTAGTATTGTGTGGTAATGAGAGCTTATCACGTGTGTTAATCAGAATATAGTGGAATCTATCTTGCTTCACACCGTGATAGTACTTATTGAAATGAGCCACATTAACCCCTGATGAGATTGCTAGACAAGTCCGATCTATGAAAGCCTTGTCAAAACAGGTTCATCCCTGTTCCTCTAAAACTCTCAAGGACCACATTGATACCCTCGCTCCGGCCCTTGCCGACTTCTGCAACCACTCCTTTGCCTCAGGATCGTTCCCCTCCCCTCTTAAGCACTCCCTTGTGCATCCTCTCCTCACGAAACCCACAGCGGATCCCTCTGGTCCGGCCAACTATCGCCCAATTTCCATTACCCCCTTCTTGGGCAAACTCCTTGAAAAGCAGGTCATCTCTCAGCTAAACCTTCATTCTGATTATGTTGCCTGCCTCCATGACCATCAGTCTGGCTTCCGATCTGGCAGAAGCATGGAAACTGCTCTCCTGAACATCCGTGAAGATCTGCTTTCCAACCTTGACTCTAGCATTCCCTCTGTTCTCATCCTACTTGATCTCTCCTCCGCCTTCGACACAGTCAACCATACCATCCTGCTCAACCGTCTCCGGGATAACTTGGGCATCATCGATCAGGCTCTGGCCTGGCTGACCTCTTTCCTCTCTGATCGACCCTCCCAGATCCAACTTGGGTCCTTCCTATCATCTATCTTCCTCTCCACCTGTGGTGTTCCCCAGGGGGTCTAACCTCTCACCCTGGCTTTTCAACCAATACCTGGCAACTCTCGCCTGCTGTAGACGACAACTCATTTTCAGGCTGCCCTCGGCCACCTCCTCCACCTCTCTCATCACTGATTGCCTAACTGCCATTCAAGATTGGTGTGCCGCCAACGATCTTTGTCTTAATGCCAGCAAGATGGAGATCCTCCTCATTGGCACACTATCACCTTCCTTTCCCCTCACTCTCTAGCCGGCCTCCCTTGGCCCTCCTCCTACCCCCACCTGTGAGGCTGAGAACCTTGGTGTCACCTTTGATTCCACACTGTCCTTCTCCGCCCACATCGCTGAGGTATCAAAAAAGTCTAACTTCCTACTGCACCTCTTCAGAGGTATTCTTCCTTTCCTCTCATTCCCCCAGAAGCTCACTGTCTCCCAAGCTCTGGTTCTCTGCAAGTTGGACTATTGCAACAGCCTTTCTAAATCTACCTGCCTCTGCTCTCCGCCCTTAACAACTTATCCAGAACAGGACTGCGAGACTGGTCCTTGGCCTCAAGCCCTGGGATTGTATCTCTCCAGCTCTGAAATCTCTCCATTGGCTCCCAGTGGATACAAGGAATAAATTCAAAACCCTCTGCATTATCCACAAGGCTTTCTGGGGCCTGGGTCCAACATACCATCAGCTATCGCTCTGCAAATACCTCCCATCTCGAGCACTCCGCTCCTCTACCTCCAACTCCCTCAGGGTCAGTCGTTTCTCAAAGAAACGAGCTGGGGGTAGATCTCTTTCTTCGTCTGGGGCCTCCCTCTGGAACAGCCTCCCTGCCACTCTAAAACTTGAGGAGAACCATCTCCGGTTCCGGAAGCACCTCAAAACCTTCCTCTTCTGCCTTCTCCTCTCCCCGTTGATTCTACTCTCCCTCGGCACCATGCACCTGGCCACCCTCTGTCCTCCGGGCCCAGGTACCTGCTCATCTTGCCACCCTCACGCACTGCCTCTGGGCCACCCCTTGCACTGGGGTCTGCATCTGTACCCATACAGCCCTCCCCTTTTCTTTCTGCACTTTCAGACCTACCCGGTCCGCTGCCATAAAACCAGCACTTGCCACTAGCTGGCTGCACTCCCATTGTTTGTTGCCTTTTTATTTATTATTTTAGTTTTTTTTCCTTCTCGCGCCGCACTCTCCTTTTGTTGCCCCTTCCATGCACTTCTCCCCCTCCCCCTCTACCCCGCACTTGCGCGTTCTCAATGTCACTGGGCCTAGTAAGATACTTGTCCCGCTCTGAAACACTTGTGTATGAGCGTGATAGAAATAAAATATCAATATCAATAACGATGCAACAGTAATGTCATCAGAACACAGAGTAAGTAAACACCGAATGATGGAGTCGCGATCTTGCAAAACTGGCTAGAGATGTATGCAGCAAAATGGTAAAATATTGTGTATACAAACGATACGACTCTCGGCTAATTGCTAGCAATGAACAGCTTTTCAAATGTTTGATCATTTAGCACAATCACAAACGTGATCGGTAACTTTCCAGGTTTGGGCATGACAAATAGAATACAACACTCCAATATGGCAGCCGTACGCACGCATAGACGCGGTTGCCAAGGCTACTGCTAACATAAACAGAACGAGACTGGGCCGCGTTTACACGCTGATTCTCGCTCGCACACGTTAATGTGAGAAGGTAAGAGCAGCATATTAGATAACAGCCGAGACAAGACTATGCTACAGGAGGAGTATAGCAGTGTCAGTACTTATTTCATTTATTTTTTATCAGGAGAACGCGCACCATTCACAGCTTTACCAGAGTGGCAGTACGAGACCGTTCCTCCACCCGTGACTCCACAGGTAAGAATACAAGTATACTTTCGTATAGATACAGTTTGGGAATATGAGGTGGCACTGGCAGACAATATACTGACACGTTTACGCACCATTATTATTTTTCTAGCACGTACGCTGTAAGAAGCACAGGCAGGTCAGTGACAAAAAAAAAAACAGATTTCTTAATGACATTTGAGCACTATTTGCAATGCTATTTGCTGACTTGAAGCTTAGTTTTCCTTCTGTTTCTTTTTTTCTTTTACTTTTTAACCACATTTCACCTGTGCTTGGATCATCGGATATGCATGTAACGTATGTATCGACCACATTTACTACTTGAAATGCAATTAAATGTTTTGTATTTGAGTGGGAACTCTTCAATGGTTACCCTGTTAACTGACTAATGTGAACTACGGTATTGGATGGCTTTTTTTGTCCATATGATGCTTTCTTTTCTTTCCTTAAATCACCCATTAAAACAACTCAAGTGTCTTTTCAAGCCAAATAAGGAACTTTTTTGAACTGTAACGAATTGAACATACACCACATGTTGTGGTTTTAGGGAGTGCAGCCCGCACCGCTGGCTTCACAGCCAAGGTCTTTTTTCTCTTGTGTCTCTGTCATTGTCATTTCTGAGTTAAACCCCTTCATGGTAAATCCAGTGTAAAACGAGTTTCCATTTGCCATTGTCTTTTTTCCATTTTGCATTTGCCTTCTCCCAAAAAGATTTTCCCATTTCATTTCTATTGTTGCCCTGGTGTGCTAGTAGTCTCTAAGCTTCCCTATCTCTTCAAGTGTAGCAACAAGAATTTCCTTTCATTCTGTCCCATAGCCGTTGTGAGTAATAATCAAAATCCAATTCTGCAGTTTTGCTCCAAAAACGGGTTTTCACTTTCTTTGCTGGCCTCCCATCTTGGGGTGGTGGGCTTTACTCCAAATCCGATTTTCTCTCTCTGTCCCTACTTCTTGCCACTGTCTTCCATTCAAAGGAATCAAGTTAGCTAATGTTTGGGGGTGAGTGTTGCAGGGGGAAGTGCTAAACCGCTGGTGTTATCTCTTTATACATTTTTTCTTTTTCTATTGTGAGAATTGTATCAGGATATCTTAACCTAATTGTTTTGTAGAGATTAGTGCAATTGTGTACCACAACTTTAGTGACTGTAAAATTGTTTGATTTTCCTTTTTCATTAAATAATAAATTAATAAATATCTTATTGATACACACCGGCCTGATTCCCGGTCCATTGTGACACGGGGTGTTTGTGGCGGTTGGGTGCGAGACGGGTTGGAGGCCTACTCAAACAAAAGAATCTGTGACTTATTAAACATAAAAAGCACTATTGTACGCCACCTTCGTTGTCGGGGAAGGAGTCCTGGCGGGAGTGTGCCTGAGACACTGTCAAGACCCTCTCCATGTGGGGCCTGCTTTTTCACCCCACACATGACATCCAGAAACCTACAGAACTAAGCCAAGCAGTACTATGCAGTAGTATATCAACAATGCATACTGCCCTAACAATAAACTGATACACAAACAGAAGACTACAGTAACCACAATGCATAGGGCACATATGCCTACACAGCCAATGAAACAGTACAACAATGCACAATGAAAATGCAAAACTGGCAGACAGTGATGGCATATACGCTGCAAAACATACCTGTGAATCCATTGTGGCAGGCACACAGAAATCACAAACGTGCACATGAACAACGAATCGCCCAGCAAGGCACTACTTGAAAGACAGCATGAACATCTGAAATCTTATCACAGCCCATGTCTGACGCAACTTGTTTGCGAGCTGTGTGCACAGTTTATCTCTAAGTGACAATGCACATGTACCCGCGTAGTATATCACACTTCATTGAATTACTAGGAATTAAAGGTTTTTAGTACAAATGCAACACAACTGCATCAAGATAGTGGTGTCCATCAACAAAGACATGTAGCATGATTTGCACCCTAAATGCACTGTGACTGACATATGTGTCCTAGGCTCTTGCAGGTGACTCTGGTTACACTCAGCTACCATGGCTGATGACACCAGTGCGCAATCAACGTACGCCACAAGAGTTGGCAACCATGAGGCACACATCAGGCCCATGCCTATACATTGAGTGGACCATTGGCCTGAGGAAGGCATGTTTCCAATCCCTGAACCATTCCAGGGGGACCCTGATGTACAGGTCAGAGATGGTTGGCCAGATAATGGTTCCTTGAGCCATGCTGTACAACATCTGCCTCAGGCAAAATTTCCTTCTGCCCCCTGATATAGACATGTATCCCCAAGCAGACAATGATGCACTGTCTGCAGATGCAGTGTTGCCGCACATTGAGTGTGAGGAAGCCAGGGACGGAAGTCTGCTGCAGAAAGAGCTAATTGTAACATATTACAATTGTCTCGTGAGGATAGCTCAGGGGCAATGTGCTCACCTTGGAATCAATACGACACGGAGCACCACAGGTTCGATCCCCGGTCCGCGCATAGAAACCTCTGGGTATTAAGCGCGTTATAAATAACCTATCATATCATAACTTTTCACATGCATCACACTTTTGTATATATGCACTGTGACAAATCAAGGGTATTCGTCCCCTTGTGATGTTAGCGAGGTGAGCCCGCTCAGCACGACCCTCCGTAGGGGTCTGGGCAGGTGGGACCTCATTGGGAGCGATTC
This sequence comes from Ambystoma mexicanum, assembly GCF_040938575.1. Classification (NCBI taxonomy): domain Eukaryota; kingdom Metazoa; phylum Chordata; class Amphibia; order Caudata; family Ambystomatidae; genus Ambystoma; species Ambystoma mexicanum. The sequence continues at coordinate 1,156,030,397 of NC_090935.1, forward strand.
CTCTCTAGGGGACAAAGACTACCATTCTGATGAGGAACTCCCTAGGCAAACCAAATGGTATGCATATATGGGACTGCTTGTAAACAGTAACGTGGGTTCCCTTCTATTGGTAATGCTGGATTGGCTACAGCATCTGAAGGGAAATGTAACGTATGGAATGCAAATCAGCCCGTAACAGGGACAAGCAAATCCTTGCAGAGGAGAGAGACACTTATGCAGGGGAAGCCGTTTGACCAGTGGTCGAAGTGTACGAAAAGAAGTAGTGGAACTATGTTCCCTACTGGCCTGCACCCTCCCCACAGACCCCATCGCCGCACCCCCTCCCACCCATAATAAAACCCCCCAAAAACATGTGCCTGCTATTTAAGGAAACGTCCTGTGCAGTGCACTGAAAGTGCAAGTTTTAACTTCTTCCTGCACTTTTATTTTAAAACGAAACCGTTCCGGAACGGTTTCTTTTTAAAATAAAAGTATAGGAACGGTAAAACTTAATTAAAATAAGTATACTAGCACCGTTCCCGACCGCTCCCGCCCACTTCGACCACTTCCTTTGACGCATGTCCGCATTGGAAGCGTGGAGCTATGCGGCGCCACTAGAGCCTGCAAGCAGGAGAACACAGAACCAGGACACCAAAGGCTCAGGAGACCATCCTGTTAGGTGGCGTGGGCACAAACAGGTCATGAGACCCAGACAACACTGACACCCGAATCAGTGGGAGGAACACCACCTCCCACTGACAAAGCTGTGCCAAAGACCGAGGACTAATGGAGCAAGAAAGGTCAGCCTCCTTCAGAAGCGAGAAACGCGAGGCGGACAAGGAAAGCATGTACATCACAGCGCAGAACTCACTGAATGAGCCCACGCTAACTGAGGGTACCCGGGTGATTCTAAACAGGGGGAGGCCACAGGGACTGTATGAACTATACTCCAGGAACTTTAATAGTGAGAGTGAAAGCTTGAAAAAAGAGGAGCCCCTATATGAAGAGGCTCATTGCAGTTGTTTAAAATATTGTGCAATGAATACTGCCAATTCTTGATGGAGGACTTTGACAAAGTCGTGAAGCCAAGTTCTAAGCCTAGTTACAAAACTATAAGAAACTTGAATGTAAAACCCGAGGACAGCCCCCAGGAGGGAGACTGTCATAACAAGGCAGAGAGCACTCAAAAGTCAGAAGAATGGTTGAGTGGCCTTGGAAGAGACACAGGGGTCGATTCATGGAAATAATGTGCGCCGAAAATTCCCGCGCAGAGGTGCCAAAACGAGCGAATCGCAGTAAAAGTGCGAAAATCGCAGTGCAAGTGCGAAAATCGCAGGGAAACCAGCACACATCGATTCATGGAAGTCCGTGCGCGAGAAAAACATTGGATGTGCGCTAAAAATGGGCGCCGCGCACAGGTCATCCAACAGCGTGCGCCACGGCCACTGCGAAATCGCACATAGCGCGGCGCACATCACAAAAGTAGGCGGAACACGGGGCGTAACACTCGGAATGGGGAACAATGCGTGAAAATATGGGCGTCACGGGGGAAGTACAGGAGGCAAGTGCGCGGAACGGCCACACGCTCGCCTACAACCCGTATTCATGGAATCGAATAGGGCAAACCAGCGCACGGTCAAAGACGCGCACAGGGCCAAACAAGTACGCCACAAGAAAGCAGGCGGTAGCGCCCCTGCGACTGAAAAAAAATGCGCGCCAAAATGTGCGCTAACAAAAAACACCCATATACAGCCATGATGAATGGGCCATACAGTGGCCCTCTAGGACAAATGAGGTGCAAAGGGGCACCGACAAACACGGACAAAAATAGCGTGTGCGCGTGTTCCTGGGTGCGCGGGAAGTTCCAAACGCGATTGACCTGGGTACGTGTACTACGGGGTGCGCGGGAAGTTCCACACGCGATTGGCCTGGGTACGTGTACTTCGGGGTGCGCGGGAAGTTCCAGACGCGATTGGCCTGGGTACGTGTATTCCGAGGTGCGCAGGAAGATTCACACGCGATTTCAGCAGGGTATGTGTATTTCGGTGGTGCCGGGGAATGCTACACGTGATTTGGCCATGTGGGTCCTCCCAGGTGTTCCCTCTACACCCTCCACGGCCCCTGCAGGCAGCCCACACCACAGGGTACTACCCTGCACCCCTGCTCATGTCCCACAGGCAACCCATTCACCATGGCCATGCCCACCAGCCAACCCACATGTCACCTTGCACTACTGATCACCAACACATGTCTCCCATCACCCCCACCCCCCAGCAGTGCAGGGGGAGCCTCCACCAGGCTCCCACCCATGTCCCCCTGCACTCCCACCCCCCAGCAGTGCAGGGGCAGCCTCCACCAGGCTCCCACACATGTCCCCCTGCACCCCCACCCCCCGGCAGTGCAGGGGCAGCCTCCACCAGGCCCCCGCCCATGTCTACCACCACCCCCACCCCCCAGCCACCAGGGGCAGCCTCCACCAGGCCCCCACTCATGTCTCCCATCACCCCCACCCCCCTGACACCAGGAGCAGCCTCCACCAGGCTCCCACACATGTCCCCCTGCACCCCCACCCCCAGCCACCAGGGGCAGCCTCCACCAGGCCCCCACTCATGTCTTCCATCACCCCCACCCCCCAGCAGTGCAGGGGCAGCCTCCACCAGGCCCCCACTCATGTCTCCCTGCACCCCCACCCCCCAGCAGTGCAGGGGCAGCCTCCACCAGGCCCCCACCCATGTCTACCACCACCCCCACCCCCAGCCACCAGGGGCAGCCTCCACCAGGACCCCACTCATGTCTCCCATCACCCCCACCCCCCAGCAGTGCAGGGGCAGCCTCCACCAGGCTCCCACACATGTCCCCCTGCACCCCCGCCCCCCAGCCACCAGGGGCAGCCTCCACCAGGCCCCCACTCATGTCTCCCATCACCCCCACCCCCCAGCAGTGCAGAGGCAGCCTCCACCAGGCCCCCACTCATGTCTCCCATCACCCCCAGCAGTGCAGGGGCAGCCTCCACCAGGCCCCACCCATGTCTACCACCACCCCCACCCCCCAGCCACCAGGGGCAGCCTCCACCGGGCCCCCACTCATGTCTCCCATCACCCCCAGCCCCCAGCAGTGCAGGGGCAGCCTCCACCAGGCCCCCACCCATGTCTCCCATCACCCCCAGCAGTGCAGGGGCAGCCTCCACCAGGCCCCACCCATGTCTACCACCACCCCCACCCCCCAGCCACCAGGGGCAGCCTCCACCGGGCCCCCACTCATGTCTCCCATCACCCCCAGCCCCCAGCAGTGCAGGGGCAGCCTCCACCAGGCCCCCACCCATGTCTACTACCACCCCCACCCCCCAGCCACCGGGGCAGCCTCCACCAGGCCCCCACTCATGTCTCCCATCACCCCCACCCCACAGCAGTGCAGGGGCAGCCTCCACCAGGCCCCCACCCATGTCTACCACCACCCCCACCCCCCAGCCACCAGGGGCAGCCTCTACCAGGCCCCCACCCATGTCTCCCATCACCCCCACCCCCCAGCAGTGCAGGGGCAGCCTCCACCAGGCCCCCACTCATGTCCCCTCTGCACCCCCACCCCCCAGCAGTGCAGGGGCAGCCTCCACCAGGCCCCCACTCATGTCTCCCATCACCCCCACCCCCCAGCAGTGCAGGGGTAGCCTCCACCAGGCTCCCACACATGTCCCTCTGCACCCCCACCCCCCAGCAGTGCAGGGGCAGCCTCCACCAGGCCCCCACCCATGTCTACCACCACCCCCCACCCCCCAGCCACCAGGGCAGCCTCCACCAGGCTCCCACAAATGTCCCCCTGCACCCCCACCCCCCAGCCACCAGGGGCAGCCTCCACCAGGCCCCCACTCATGTCTCCCATCACCCCCACCCCCCAGTAGTGCAGGGGCAGCCTCCACCACCCCCACCCCCCAGCCACCAGGGGCAGCCTCCACCAGGCCCCCACCCATGTCTCCCATCACCCCACCCCCCAGCCGTGCGATTTGCCTGGATACGTGTACTTCGGGGTGCGCGGGAAGTTCCACACGCGATTGGCCTGGGTACGTGTACTACGGGGTGCGCGGGAGGTTCCACACGCGATTGGCCTGGGTACGTGTACTTCGGGGTGCGCGGGAAGTTCCACACGCGATTGGCCTGGGTACGTGTACTACGGGGTGCGCGGGAAGTTCCTCACGCGATTGGCCTGGGTACGTGTTCTTCGGGGTGCGCGGGAAGTTCCACACGCGATTGGCCTGGGTACGTGTACTACAGGGTGCGCGGGAAGTTCCACACGCGATTGGCCTGGGTACGTGTACTTCGGGGTGCGCGGGAAGTTCAACACGCGATTGGCCTGGGTACGTGTACTTCGGGGTGCGCGTGAACTTCCACACGCGACTGGGCCTGTGAGAGGGGGGTACGTGTATTCCAGGGGTGGACGGGAATATTTACTCGCGACTGGGCCTGGGAGAGCGTGCTACGTGTATTCCTGGGTTGGGCGGGAAGATTCACACGTTCGCCTACGACGTGCCGAAAAATAAATGGTCCAATCCTGAAACACGTACGCCAGCATGAAGCAGGCGTACGTCGACCTGCGCAGCATAAAAGTGCGCGCAAACAACAAACAAGCTCATACGCCAGGATGAATATACCGTTCCTAGCAGCAGTGGCCGTGGGTTACCAAAGGAGGAGGAGGAGGAGGATAGTGAGGGCCAGAATTTTCACTCCCAGAACCAGCCTTTTTGGGATGCCTGATGACCAGGTGTATGGGAGGTACAGGTTTCCACCACACATAATACTGGACCTGGTCAGTGAGTGGGAGGATGATCTCACATCACCCACCCTGTGCTCCCAAGCACTCAGCCCCCTGGAGAAGGTCCTCAATGTACTGCACTTCTTGGCCACAGGATCATTTCAGCGGACAAGTGCCATAGTGGGTGGGGTGTCACAGGCCACGCAGTCACGCTGCCTACACCAGGTCTTGAACATCATCACTGCACGCCCATCAGTCCGTAGGCACATATACCTGCCCAGGACACCTGCAGAAAGGCAAGCTGCCACCCTCGATTTCTACGGTGTGGCACAATTCCCAAAAGTGCTAGGTGCCATTGACTGCACCCATGTGGCACTACGTCTCCCCAGGGCATCTGAACACATCTATAGGAACCGCAAGCACTGTCATTCCATCAACGTGCAGGTAGTATGTAATGCTAAGGGAATCATCACCTAAGTATATGCCAACTATCCAGGGTCCACCCACGACAGCTTCATTTACCGAATGTCTACCCTAAGCCGGGACCTAGAAGCTGGGCGGCATGGCGATACATGGCTGCTTGGTGAGTACGAATGCCACTGCACATGCATGCATGTCAGATGCAGAGTTATGTCACTACCCCACTAATGATAACCATCACCTCCTCACCAGGGGACATTGCCTACCCTCTGAGCACCCACATGATGACGCCAATTCGGAACCCCATCGCGCCTCCAGAGGTAAGATATAACACAGCCCATATTGCAACCCGGGGCATAGTGGAGCGCACATTCGGAGTGCTCAAGTCACGCTTTCGCTCCCTTGACCGTTCTGGCGGGCAGCTGTTATATGCGCCCCCAGTAGTGTGCAGGATCATAGTGGCAGCATGTGTCCTGCACAATGTTGCAACACGCCGGGGCCTGGCTGTGGACATGGTGGTGCCCCCACATCCCCAACCACATGCACGCCCCCTGCGCATGGGAGGGGAGAGGGCACGGGGTGAGGCAGCCCGTACGCAGCTGGTGGCTAATTACTTCACATAGAAATCACACCCCAGTGGAGTGCACACAGCCCTGGCACATACCATCTGATAAGCAATGATGACTCAACCTGACAATTAAGACGAACAAAGGGACAGTCAACTGTCAGAACCATAGCAGCCTGAGATTGTTCATCTGGAAGTGTCACAATGTGTGCATCCCTACCTACACAAACACCACCAATGCAGTGTCATCAAAAGACACTTCCATGCTGCAGAAATGAATACCCACTCGCAAAATACTACATGAAAACAGTGCCATGTCACCCAACCCCTCACCGGCACGGCCACACAACACACCATGGCATGTCATGCAATGTGAGAGGAAAGAAATTAATCCCCACAACATGCCCCAAGTGTCACCAGCTACAGTGTCCCTAATGGAAACATGTCCACACATGAAATGCTCACAGTAATGCAGGACCTATAACACACATTACCAAATACTTACCAAGAATACCAATCACTTACACAACCTCCAACCTACCTTAAACATGACATTACAGACTTAAAAATGTGCTAGCCTCACTACCTGATGATGCCAGCCCTCCGAACACTTCCAAGTATACAGTGTTAGCGCCACGCGAGAGTGTAGGTGCACTGCTTACAACATGGACTCCAGTTCCAAGGTGGACCACATTGTGAAGACATGAGGAATGGACCTGCAAATTAGGAGGATGAGATGGATGCAGAGGCACATATCAATACACCATGCAGTGTACAATACAACAATATGCACTATGAATTTATACACAGTATTGACTACAGACTGCCCACACAGCTCATGGGAGTCCAATGTCACCATGTACGTCAATGTCACTTGGGCACACCCTTTGCAAGCCCATGGAAACGGGAAGCAGGAGGGGTGTGTGTCACAAAAACCCAAGCATCTGAACCAAATTCATGACAAGCCTGCATGTGCCCAGCCACAATGCAGCGTATGCCCACGGGAGCCACACAAGGCAACATACTGTCCCAAAAAAACATAAAAAATAAATAAAATTAAAAAAAATCAAAAATGGCCATTAATGGGCCTGGGGGGTGGGGGAGGCCACCCAGGAGGTCCGAGGACAGGGTGCACACCAAAACCCACCTGTGTGGATCGTGCGAAAAAAAACACCTCCATGGACTCATGGCCTACACGGCTACCCTATTGTGGGAGTATCACTGCTGTCGCTCTCCTCACCCTCTGCAGCTGCATCAGGAGGTGGTGGCACTATGGGAGGCAGCCCACGCAAAGCCCTAGTCTGTTCCTCCATGGCTGCAAGCATGCGGGTGTGGTAGGTCTCGTTCTGGAAGATAAGTGTGCAGAGGTCCCCATGCAACAACTCACGGGATGCCCGGACCTCCGCCTTAGTTGCCTGCATCTCAGCTGAGAGCGTACGTGTGAGACGCTCCAGCTGCTGTTCTGTCCTTCTGTTTGTTGAAGCCTCAAGCTCAACAAGAGTCGTCCTGAGGTGAAGGAGTTCCACCCTCAGGGCTTCCCTGTGGCCCTGGGACTCTATGGAAATGGCTTCCTGCAGAGTCGCCAGTGCCGCCCGCCTGTCCCTGTCGGACGCCAACATGTCCTCCCTGTGTGACTGGCAGATGGAGTCGGTTGCCTGCTGTAGTCGCTCCATCAGCCTTTCGGGGGGGACAATGGAAGTGGCCACCCTATCCATGGCCTGAGCCATCATCTCTGGTGATGCTGCCTGTTGGGTTGCCATACCGTATATGGATTGCTCCCATGCGGTATTGCCAGGTGTCTGACGGCCACCACGTCGGCGGGCACCACACCTGTCTGGGGCAAGGCGAACTGCGCCTTGCTGTGCCGGCACTGCCTGAGGCTGCAGGACTGCATTACCCCTCTGATCTGCTGGCCCAGGAACAGGATCAGATGTCGCGGAGTGTGACCCTGCATCCGTAACCACCAAAGGCGTACCTGCCAACACTGACATCCCCATTGAGGGTTCTAACCCTGGTGCAGGTGGGTCGGACAGAACAGAATCCCTCCCAGGAACACTCACCTGCGACAGCACATAGGTCTCATCATCCGAATCGTCACCTGAATACAGCTCGGGGGAGGTGCAGCCAGAGACACCCCTTGAGAGCACGGCCTGCAGCAGCTGTGGGTTCTCACCCACCACCACACCACGTCCCTCACTGGTGGTCGGTCGACCCTCAGACCCCTCCTGGGTCTGCACCATCTCCACAACCCCAGCAGTATCAAGTGCGTCATCCCCTGCAAAGACATAAAAGAAAACAAATGGAAACAGGCATTAGCACTATGGCACACAATTAGGGCTGAGAGGCTACAGAAACAGTACTTGATTGACACATGTCCCACATGACTAAAACCCTCCCATGCATGCACCGTCACTGCGTGTGAAGGGGAGGCAGATGGCACACATTGATGACACCAAGATGGAAGATGAACACATTTGCTGCATGCTGCCTAGCAGTGGCATCACACATTGGCCAGTGATTGGCAGGTCAAGTACACATGCCATCACACAGATGGCATGTACCCTAGCCATAAAGTGAAGAGGGAGAGGAGGTCACCAATTGTTCATTCAGTCCAGTTTGCTCATATAATTGATTTTTTCATTGAAATGGTTCAAATGTTTAACCTGCAGCTGCCAGTCCAAAATGCTCCTATAGCACAGGGACATATCTAAACTAATCATGACCAGGAAACTAAGCCAGTCCACTGTACCATAGCCATGTCAGACATGTGACAATAGGACTGAGAAATCCCGAGTAAAAGTGGTGGTATGCAAACAATCGGCCTGAATAAACAGAGGTAAATAAGCAACAATGTTGTGGTAAGATGACACTCCAAGGGCAACTGGCGTGGTGTTGCGATGGATGTCTAATGTTGGCAGAAGGGATGCTGCTATACCCAAATGCTGGTGCCAAGAATGTATAGGAAGAGGCACATGGGTGACCCAAACCACTCAGGCACACACACCCTCACCTGGCACCCAAACAGAAGCCCTCCCACACACACCATGCACATGGATGACACACACATGCATGTGCACTCACCGGACAATGCCTCGTAATCTGCCAGTTCTCCCACGCCTTGGATCTGTTCCTCCGTGACGTAGGTCCCAGCAACCTGCTCATGTGGAGTGAGTTCTATGTCGTCTGCTGGAGACCCACCTCCAGTCACTAGAGTTGCGGCATGACTTGAGGCCAGCTTATTCTTTACCCTGCGCGTCAGGTCATTCCAGCGCTTGTAGCATTCATTAGCTGTGCGCCTCACGATTCGAAGGGCACTTATGATGTCCGCAATGGTCTGCCAGTGTGCCTGACGTAGTGCAGGTGTGGTCTTGGATCCTGCAACAATCACCATTTCGCGGTCATGTGCGGACACATACTCTACAAGTGCATTCAGTTCGGCCTCATTGAAGCTGGGCTTCCTTGACGGGCCGGACTGTGTAGCCGTGTCTGGGGCATCAGCCTCTACTGGACGAGCACTCTTCTCTTCCGCTTGGAAGGTGGTGGGGATCCTGAGTGTCCTACGCCGCTCTGGACACTAGGGGCAGGAGCGTGGGATTGCACACTCAGCATGGGAGTTGGTGCAGGCATTAGCTCAAGTGTGATGGTGTCAGGGGGAATGTCAGCATGATGGACTTGGACCGACACTGTCCTGGCTGGGTATGTGAGAGGTGGGGTGGATGGAGCCGCAGCTGCCCCTGCAGCCTCCCCAGCCTGCCTACGCGGGGCAGCAGATGACCTAGCTGCCCCTGATCCACGTGGCCTGATGACACCAACATTCACCGGCGCACGTGGCCTAGACCTGCTGACCTGGAAGTCAGCCATGGAGTCACCCTGTGCCAGGTCTGGTTCCACAGTGGGCTGGTCCAACAAGGGCTGAGCATGGATGGTGTCAGTCACGTTAACCTCAACCAGGGGGGGGGGCATGGGTGTCCCTGACTGCTCCTCCACAGATGGGGGGCTAGGGGCACCCTGCAAGTCACGGCCACGTCCCTTACTGGATCCACCACGGCCACCACTTGGGGCTCGGCCACCTTTGCCACCCTTACGGCTTGGTCGCCTCCCAGCCATGGCACTGATGTTATTGTGCGTATGGGAGTCGATGTGAACTATTGTCCTGGGCAATTGGGGGTCAAAGGGGTTGGGTACCAGATGGTAATCATACCCTAGTGCTCTAGCAAGGCTGTATGTCACCCCTGGGGAAAGATGACGGGTCACGCAAGGCACAGGCACCCCAAAAAAAGGAAGTAAGGTGCACACAACCCCTCCTAGACCACGTGCGTGGAAAAATAAACCTGCACTACGCTGTGGCACCCAGAAACACAAGAATGAACGTATGCGTGTCACACGCAGCCTAGAATGACCTCTGAAGGGGTACGCGACACACGGGGCAAGCACAGATGTTAAATACGTGCGCGACTCACCGTCTGCCAGGAACAAAAGCGTGAAAAATATGCGCATGTGCGTGTTGGCAACACCCCCGCCAAAAGAAGAATTGTACGCTGTCTGAGGAGACAGGACAACAGTAGAAGGGAACGCTGTTTGAGGAAACAGGCCCAGGAAAAAGAGGAAAAGAGAAAAAGCTGTCAGAGGTAACAGGGAGTACGAACTGGAAACACCGTGAAGTAAATCGCGTGTGAACCGACAAGAAGTACAGATTTCACCCACTCGCTCTCCACGAAAAGCACGTACAAGGAAATGGCGTTCTACACGTACCTTTTATACACAAGTCACAGACGCGCATACGCGATGAGGCCATTTCCACCAATTACGCGCTTTGACACTCGACGTGTATCTCTTTTTTTTTACACGCGCCATTCTCTACGGCCATGCGCGTGATGTCACAGCTGCGCATGGTGGCCTTTGGGCCAATGAAATCGCATATGTGAGCACACGTGGTAAAACTGCACGTCCGAGTGTCATCGCGTGTAATCGGAGGGAAGTGACCGTACACGCGATTGGCCTGGGTATGTGTATTTCTGGGGTGCGCAGGAAGTTTTACACGCGATTGGTGGAAATCCACGTGTGCTCTGTCATCACATGTAATGAGGGAAACACCCGCGCGCGTCACGTCACAGACGCGCTTACGCGCTAAGGGCCTTTGGTCCAATGAAATCGCATATGCGTGCTGACGTGCATATGCGCTAAGGGCGTTTCCTCGATTTACACGCAGACGTGCAGGATTTACACGTGCCAAATCACACTGTATCAAGCTGGCCACGCGTAAGCACAAGGAAGACCACGCTCCTGCCCACAAGGCCAAATTACTGCCCCCCAGAGCCCCGAGCACGCTCCCACCTGCCATCTGCTGCTGCCTGACTGCCTGCTGCCCATGTGCCCTGCCATTTGCTGTCTGCACATCAGCCAGGGGTGCTGTTGCTGTGACCACCCCTGCTGGAACCGAAGACTCCCGACTGGGATTCCATCGCTCCACAGCCCAGCCCCAGGACCCAGTTGCCCACCCACTCCTGCCTCTGGGGTTGTCATGTCGGGCACTGCAACATATGGCACCACTGACAACCCCCGGCCAGAGAGGCAGAGGGGAACCAGCTTCAGTGCCACGGAAGTTGGTGTCCTGGTGGAGCAAGTCCTGGGGCAGTATGATGCCCTCTACGGAAGTGTGCGCGCCGACAAGGAAGGACGGACTCGGATCTGGACGGACATCGTGCCTGCCATCAATGCGGAGGGGGTGGCAGTCCGCGACTTCCAACATGTCAAGAAGCGCTGGGAGGACTTGAGGTCCAGGACCCTGAACAAGGCCCGGCGCCTCTGGAAGGCAGCGGATGCTAAGGGGTGCCGGGGCCACTTGTCAGAAGATCAGATGAGGGTCCTGGAACGCATATCCCCAGCGCTCCACGTCCAGGTCCTTGAGAGGCAGACCCATCTGGAGTCGAGCGCTAAGTGTACATGCATCATGATTGTAAGCTGTGCGTGTGGTGATGTGCCAGTAGTGTGCCGGTTGCACATCTGTTTGTATGGGGCCGAGTATGGGTGGGGGTGTACAGGACCGTGAGGCTGACACATGCGAGGGCTGTCATGTGTGAGACATGGATGGTGCTTGTGTGTAGGCTTGCATGCCAAATGCAGTTGTGTGGGCACACATGTTTGGATGAATGTGTATGTAAGTGGGCATGTTCGTGATGTCATGCATGTATGTTGTTTTCAGCTGCATGTATCAGCACTGTGTACATGTGCATGTGTGTGTATTTGACAAGGGTGCAACAGTGATGCAACATGGATGCATGTGACAGCGGGATGTGGAAGCCTGATTGGCAGATGTGACATGGATGCCCATCGGAACACTGCGACAGTTGGCTAAGGTGTACACATGCATGCAAGTGTGGTGGTGTGCGTGCATGTGTAGTGCACTCCCTGTGTTGCATGTGATGTCTGGCTCACCTTTGCCTGCTCATGCTCTTGTATGTGTATGGATGGTGCTGGCAGTTGCGATGTGGCTGTGGTATGGCTCATGTGTGCAAGTTGAAATGACATGTGTGTTGCCGATTGTGATGCCATGTCTGAGGTTTGCCAATGCCACTCATGTGCAACTGTCATGTGTGTATGTGTCCATTGTACAGTGCCCTGATGCCTGTGTTTTATTTCTCCCTGTCTGCAGCGTCAACTGATGAAGAGGGCGGAGAAGGTGCTGTGGAGCACAGCGGCGGGGATCGCACCGCCAGCCAGAGACGCAAGGCCCGGCTCCCCTCCCAGGTTGTGATCTCGTCGGGCAGTGAGGAGTCCGGTGCCGCGTCCCAGGCCACAGCTGCCGGGGGGAGGTCCAAGAGGCGGAGGTCGGAGTTGGACTCCTCAGCAGCAGAAGGGGCAGCTGGGACCCCACAGGGCCCAACAGGGGAAGATGGCACAGAGTCATCCAGGTTGGTGGGGGGTTTGGTGGAGGAGGAGGCCGTGCAAGCAACAGAGACGGGGTCTGGAGGTGGGGATTCCACTGGTGCTAGTGGTGCAGTGCAGGACCAGGGACAGGAGGCAGCACAGGTCGCCGCGGAGGTGCCTGTGTGCAATCATGTCCCTGATCCTGTCACTGCATCATCTTGCACCAGCAGGGATGCCTACATCCAGACCCGTTTTCAGGCAGGGAATGAGCTCACGACAACTGGCCTTCCTCTGCCTGCGGACGTGGCTATCCGGGTCCGGGTTGAGCCTGTCCTGACTGGTGTGGCATTGCGTCAACGGGCCATGTGAGGTGACCTGCAATCTTTTCATGAGGAGACTGCACGTCATCTCGAATGGCTCGTTGACCGCGTCGGCCTACTAGGACAGGTCACCCAGGCCGGATTCCTCCGTTTGATGGGGCTTGCTATGACCCCCTCCTCAACTGAACCCCCTATGCGCCAGTCGTCCTCCGTGCCATCTTCCCACCCATCAGTCACCTGGGTGCCCTGTGGAGCTGCCTCTGACGGTGCGGCCAGGCTGGCGGAGGAGGCATCCCTGCCACAGTTGGGAGTCGGACGTCCAGCAGGGGTGGCCACAAGACTGCACCCCAGCCAACGGAGGATGTGCAGGCAGCAGGAGGCAGTGCACGGGCAGAGGCGCAGCAGCAGAAGCAGCAACGTGGTGGGAGCCATGATGGCTCGGGGCCTTCCACATCGGAGGGGCAGGCATCGGCCGGAGGGCAGGAGGACCCAGGACGGGAAGTGTCTTCCATGTGGCAGCGGTTGGGCCACGCCATAGATGCGGAGCGGCAGCGGGCCGAAGAGGCACGGCTCACGATGGTCAGGGCGGAGAACTCCATGCGGAGGGCCCTGAGGCGTGCCGAGTGCCTCGAGGCAATCCGCAGGGAGTTTGGGGGGAACATGTGGACGGCCCTGCGGACCCTCGGGGCCATGGAGGAGGAGCGCCTCCGGGACATTGAGCAGGAGTTCGATGTTGCCCTGGCCCGGAACATCCCGAAGTGAGCCGTCGGACTAGCCCGCTGCCCTTGTAAATAGTTCTATAGTTAGTGTTAGGTTTCCTTTGGTTTAGCATTTTTTTTGGACCTTTTGGACAATGGGCCACATTTTTGTATATAGTTATTTTTTTTAGGTAGTGTTATTAGATAGGTTTAATTTCTTCGGTTTGTATCATGGACCCTGGATTGTTTATCTGTAGATAGTTGACTTTTGGATTTTCAATTTTTATTATGATTTCGCCATGGAGCAATGGTTTTCGATTTTAATTTTCCATTGGATTTACTTTTGTGGACTGTGACTTTGGACACCTTTCCTTTGCATTATGATTTGTGGTTTTGCATTATTTCATGGACAGGCTGTTTTGTTTTTTAATTTCTATTATTGTTCGTTTATTTTTGATTCAATGTATGTTGCTTTTAATACATATTTTTCTTCAAAGTTCAATGTGTAGTATCATCTCATTGGTTTCATGCATATCATGATATGGGTTTCGACATTCACTGACACCCATTGGGTGTATGTGAGGGACATGTTTTCATTTCCAAACTTGCAATTGGGCTTCTATCATGTTTTTGCCATTTCTAAGTGGGTGGATGCAATACTCGGGTGGGTGTTTGGCATTTGGAGGCTGACGATAAGGGCCAGGGATCTACATTGTGGTGACATGTTGGCTGGGGGACATGAGTGGGGGCCTGGTGGAGGCTGCCCCTGCACTGCTGGGGGGTGGGGGTGATAGGGGACATGAGTGGGGGCCTGGTGGAGGCTGCCCCTGGTGGCTGGGGGGTAGGGGGTGGTGGGAGACATGAGTGGGGGCCTGGTGGAGGTTGCCCCTGCACTGCTGGGGGTGAGGGTGGTGGTAGACATGGATGGGGGCCTGGTGGAGGCTGCCCCTGGTGGCTGGGGTGTGGGGGTGCAGGGAGACATGAGTGGGGGCCTGGTGGAGGCTGCCCCTGCACTGCTGGGGGGTGGGTGTGGTGGGAGACATGAGTGGGGGCCTGGTGGAGGCTGCCCCTGCACTGCTGGGGGGTGGGGTGGTGGGAGACATGAGTGGGGGCCTGGTGGAGGCTGCCCCTGCACTGCTGGGGGGTGGGGGTGGTGGTAGACATGGGTGGGGGCCTGGTGGAGGCTGCCCCTGGTGGCTGGGGGGTGGAGGTGCAGGGAGACATGAGTGGGGGCCTGGTGGAGGCTGCCCCTGGTGGGTGGGGGGTGGGGGCCATAGGGGACATGAGTGGGGGCCTGGTGGAGGCTGCCCCTGGTGGCTGGGGGTGGGGGTGATAGGGGACATGAGTGGGGGCCTGGTGGAGGCTGCCCCTGCACTGCTGGGGGGTGGAGGTGGTGGTAGACATGGGTGGGGGCCTGGTGGAGGCTGCCCCTGGTGGCTGGGGGTGGGGGTGCAGGGAGACATGAGTGGGGGCCTGGTGGAGGCTGCCCCTGCACTGCTGGGGGGTGGGGGTGGTGGTAGACATGGGTGGGGGCCTGGTGGAGGCTGCCCCTGCACTGCTGGGGGGTGGAGGTGGTGGTAGACATGGATTGGGGGCCTGTTGGAGGCTGCCCCTGGTGGCTGGGGGTGGGGGTGCAGGGAGACAAGAGTGAGGGCCTGGTGGAGGCTGCCCCTGCACTGCTGGGGGGTGGGGGTGGTGGGAGACATGAGTGGGGGCCTGGTGGAGGCTGCCCCTGCACTGCTGGGGGGTGGGGGTGGTGGTAGACATGGGTGGGGGCCTGGTGGAGGCTGCCCCTGGTGGCTGGGGGGTGGAGGTGCAGGGAGACATGAGTGGGGGCCTGGTGGAGGCTGCCCCTGGTGGGTGGGGGGTGGGGGCCATAGGGGACATGAGTGGGGGCCTGGTGGAGGCTGCCCCTGGTGGCTGGGGGTGGGGGTGATAGGGGACATGAGTGGGGGCCTGGTGGAGGCTGCCCCTGCACTGCTGGGGGGTGGAGGTGGTGGTAGACATGGGTGGGGGCCTGGTGGAGGCTGCCCCTGGTGGCTGGGGGTGGGGGTGCAGGGAGACATGAGTGGGGGCCTGGTGGAGGCTGCCCCTGCACTGCTGGGGGGTGGGGGTGGTGGTAGACATGGGTGGGGGCCTGGTGGAGGCTGCCCCTGCACTGCTGGGGGGTGGAGGTGGTGGTAGACATGGATTGGGGGCCTGTTGGAGGCTGCCCCTGGTGGCTGGGGGTGGGGGTGCAGGGAGACAAGAGTGAGGGCCTGGTGGAGGCTGCCCCTGCACTGCTGGGGGGTGGGGGTGGTGGTAGACATGGGTGGGGGCCTGGTGGAGGCTGCCCCTGGTGGCTGGGGTGTGGGGGTGCAGGGAGACATGAGTGGGGGCCTGGTGGAGAATGCCCCTGCACTGCTGGGGGGTGGGGGTGGTGGGAGACATGGGTGGGGGCCTGGTGGAGGCTGCCCCTGGTGGCTGGGGGAGCAGGGGGACATGAGTGGGGGCCTGGTGGAGGCTGCCCCTGCACTGCTGGGGGGTGGGGGTGGTGGTAGACATGGGTGGGGCCTGGTGGAGGCTGCCCCTGGTGGCTGGGGGAGCAGGGGGACATGAGTGGGGGCCTGGTGGAGGCTGCCCCTGCACTGCTGGGGGGTGGGGGTGGTGGTAGACATGGGTGGGGCCTGGTGGAGGCTGCCCCTGGTGGCTGGGGGGTGGGGGTGCAGGGAGACATGAGTGGGGGCCTGGTGGAGGCTGCCCCTGCACTGCTGGGGGGTGGGGGTGGTGGGAGACATGAGTGGGGGCCTGGTGGAGGCTGCCCCTGCACTGCTGGGGGGTGGGGGTGATAGGGGACATGAGTGGGGGCCTGGTGGAGGCTGCCCCTGGTGGCTGGGGGGTAGGGGGTGGTGGGAGACATGAGTGGGGGCCTGGTGGAGGTTGCCCCTGCACTGCTGGGGGTGAGGGTGGTGGTAGACATGGATGGGGGCCTGGTGGAGGCTGCCCCTGGTGGCTGGGGGGTGGGGGTGCAGGGAGACATGAGTGGGGGCCTGGTGGAGGCTGCCCCTGCACTGGTGGGGGTGGTGGGAGACATGAGTGGGGGCCCGGTGGAGGCTGCCCCTGCACTGCTGGGGGGTGGGGGGGGTGGGAGACATGAGTGGGGGCCTGGTGGAGGCTGCCCCTGCACTGCTGGGGGGTGGGGGTGGTGGTAGAAATGGGTGGGGGCCTGGTGGAGGCTGCCCCTGGTGGCTGGGGGGTGGAGGTGCAGGGAGACATGAGTGGGGGCCTGGTGGAGGCTGCCCCTGGTGGGTGGGGGGTGGGGGTGATAGGGGACATGAGTGGGGGCCTGGTGGAGGCTGCCCCTGGTGGCTGGGGGGTGGGGGTGATAGGGGACATGAGTGGGGGCCTGGTGGAGGCTGCCCCTGCACTGCTGGGGGGTGGGGGTGGTGGTAGACATAGGTGGGGTCCTGGTGGAGGCTGCCCCTGGTGGCTGGGGATGGGGGTGCAGGTAAACATGAGTGGGGGCCTGGTGGAAGCTGCCCCTGCACTGCTGGGGGGTGGGGGTGGTGGTAGACATGGGTGGGGGCCTGGTGGAGGCTGCCCCTGGTGGCTGGTGTGTGGGGGTGCAGGGAGACATGAGTGGGGGCCTGGTGGAGGCTGCCCCTGCACTGCTGGGGGGTGGGGGTGGTGGGGGACATGAGTGGGGGCCTGGTGGAGGCTGCCCCTGCACTGCTGGGGGGTGGGGGTGGTGGGAGACATGAGTGGGGGCCTGGTGGAGGCTGCCCCTGGTGGCTGGGGGTGGGGGTGGTGGTAGACATGGGTGGGGGCCTGGTGGAGGCTGCCCCTGCACTGCTGGGGGGTGGGGGTGCAGGGAGACATGAGTGGGGGCCTGGTGGAGGCTGCCCCTGGTGGCAGGGGGTGGGGGTGGTGGTAGACATGGGTGGGGGCCTGGTGGAGGCTGCCCCTGCACTGCTGGGGGATGTGGGTGGTGGTAGACATGGGTGGGGGCCTGGTGGAGGCTGCCCCTGGTGGCTGGGGGGTGGAGGTGCAGAGAGACATGAGTGGGGGCCTGGTGGAGGCTGCCCCTGCACTGCTGGGGGTGAGGGGGGGTGGTAGACATGGGTGGGGGCCTGGTGGAGGCTGCCACTGGTGGCTGGGGGGTGGGGGTGATAGGGGACATGAGTGGGGGCCTGGTGGAGGCTGCCGCTGCACTGCTGGGGGGTGGGCGTGGTGGTAGACATGGGTGGGGGCCTGGTGGAGGCTGCCCCTGGTGGCTGGGGGGTGGGGGAGCAGGGGGACATGAGTGGGGGCCTGGTGGAGGCTGCCCCTGCACTGCTGGGGGGTGGGGGTGGTGGTAGACATGGGTGGGGGCCTGGTGGAGGCTGCCCCTGGTGGCTGGGGGGTGGGGGTGCAGGGAGACATGAGTGGGGGCCTGGTGGAGGCTGCCCCTGCACTGCTGGGGGGTGGGGGTGGTGGGAGACATGAGTGGGGGCCTGGTTGAGGCTGCCCCTGCACTGCTGGGGGATGGGGGTGGTGGTAGACATGGGTGGGGGCCTGGTGGAGGCTGCCCCTGGTGGCTGGGGGGTGGGGGTGCAGAGAGACATGAGTGGGGGCCTGGTGGAGGCTGCCCCTGCACTGCTGGGGGTGAGGGTGCAGGGAGACATGAGTGGGGGCCTGGTGGAGGCTGCCCCTGCACTGCTGGGGGGTGGGGGTGGTGGGAGACATGGGTGGGGGCTGCCCCTGTTGGCTGGGGGGTGGGGGTGCAGGGAGACATGAGTTGGACATGAGTGGGGGCCTGGTGGAGGCTGCCCCTGGTGGCTGGGGGTGGTGGGAGGCATGAGTGGGGGCCTGGTGGAGGCTGCCCCTGCACTGCTGGGGGGGTGGGGGTGATAGGGGACATGAGTGGGGGCCTGGTGGAGGCTGCCCCTGGTGGCTGGGGGGTGGGGGTGATAAGGGACATGAGTGGGGGCCTGGTGGAGGCTGCCCCTGGTGGCTGGGGGGGTGGGGGTGATAGGGGACATGAGTGGGGGCCTGGTGGAGGCTGCCCCTGCACTGCTGGGGGGTGGGCGTGGTGGTAGACATGGGTGGGGGCCTGGTGGAGGCTGCCCCTGCACTGCTGGGGGGTGGGGGTGGTGGGAGACATGAGTGGGGGCCTGGTGGAGGCTGCCCCTGCACTGCTGGGGGGTGGGGGTGATAGGAGACATGAGTGGGGGCCTGGTGGAGGCTGCCCCTGGTGGCTGGGGGGTGGGGGTGCAGGGAGACATGAGTGGGGGCCTGGTGGAGGCTGCCCCTGCACTGCTGGGGGGTGGGGGTGGTGGGAGACATGAGTGGGGGCCTGGTGGAGGCTGCCCCTGCACTGCTGGAGGGTGGGGTGGTGGTAGACATGGGTGGGGGCCTGGTGGAGGCTGCCCCTGCACTGCTGGGGGTGGGGGTGGTGGTAGACATGGGTGGGGGCCTGGTGGAGGCTGCCCCTGGTGGCTGGGGGTGGAGGTGCAGGGAGAAATGAGTGGGGGCCTGGTGGAGGCTTCCCCTGGTGGCTGGGGGGTGGGGGTGATAGGGGACATGAGTGGGGGCCTGGTGGAGGCTGCCCCTGCACTGCTGGGGGGTGGGCGTGGTGGTAGACATGGGTGGGGGCCTGGTGGAGGCTGCCCCTGGTGGCTGGGGGGTGGGGGTGCAGGGAGACATGAGTGGGGGCCTGGTGGAGGCTGCCCCTGCACTGCTGGGGGGTGGGGGTGGTGGGAGACATGAGTGGGGGCCTGGTGGAGGCTGCCCCTGCACTGCTGGGGGATGGGGGTGGTGGTAGACATGGGTGGGGGCCTGGTGGAGGCTGCCCCTGCACTGCTGGGGGGTGGAGGTGGTGGGAGACATGAGTGGGGGCCTGGTGGAGGCTGCCCCTGCACTGCTGGGGGGTGGGGGTGATAGGGGACATGAGTGGGGGCCTGGTGGAGGCTGCCCCTGGTGGGTGGGGGGTGGGAGACATGAGTGGGGGCCTGGTGGAGGCTGCCCCTGGTGGCTGGGGGGTGGGGGTGATGGGAGACATGAGTGGGGGCCTGGTGGAGGCTGCCCCTGGTGGCTGGGGGGTGGGGGTGATGGGAGACATGGGTGGGGGCCTGGTGCGGGCTGCCCCTGGTGGCTGGGGGTGCAGGGAGACATGAGTTGGACATGAGTGGGGGCCTGGTGGAGGCTGCCCCTGGTGGCTGGGGGGTGGGGGTGGTGGGAGGCATGAGTGGGGGCCTGGTGGAGGCTGCCCCTGCACTGCTGGGGGGTGGGGGTGATAGGGGACATGAGTGGGGGCCTGGTGGAGGCTGCCCCTGTGGCTGGGGGGTGGGGGTGATGGGAGACATGGGTGGGGGCCTGGTGGAGGCTGCCCCTGCACTGCTGGGGGGTGGGGGTGATAGGGGACATGAGTGGGGGCCTGGTGGTGGCTGGGGGTTGGGGGTGATGGGAGACATGGGTGGGGGCCTGGTGGAGGCTGCCCTGGTGGCTGGGGGTGCAGGGGGACATGAGTTGGTGGGCAGTAGTGCAAGGTGACATGTGGGTTGGCTGGGGGGCATGGCCATGGTGGATGGGGTGTCTGCATGACGTGCAGGGTAGGCCCCTGTAGTGTGGGCCACCTCCAGGGGCCGTGGAGGGTGTAGAGGGAACACCTGGGAGGACCCACACGTGCAATTCACGTGTGCTGCTCCCCGCGCACCCCTGTAATACACGTACCCTGATGGAATCGCGTGTGATACTTCCTACGCACCCCTGAAATACACGTACCCTGCTGATTTTGCGTGTGATACTTCCCGTGCACCCCTGGAATGCACTACCCTGCTGCTGTTGTGTGTGATACTTCCCGCGCCCCCCTGGAATACACGTACCCTGATGGAATCGCGTGTGATACTTCCCGCGCACCCCTGAGATACACGTACTCTGCTGCTTTTGCGTGTGATACTTCCCACGCCCCCCTGAAATACAGTACCCTGCTGTTTTTGCGTGTGATACTTCCTGCGCACCCCTGGAATACACGTACCCTGATGGAATCGCGTGTGAAACTTCCCGCGCACCCCTGAGATACAGTACCCTGCTGCTTTTGCGTGTGATACTTCCCGCGCACCCCTGAAATACACGTACCCTGCTGCTTTTGTGTGTGATACTTCCCGCGCACCCCTGAAATACACGTACCCTGCTGCTTTTGCGTGTGTTACTTCCCACGCACCCCTGATGCACACGTACACAGGACAATCACGTGTGGAACTTCCCGCGAACCACTGAAATACACGTTCCCCGCTTGGCGTTTGCTGTTTGCCAGCCCTGTGAACTGGTCCAGGGTTAGCGCAGCCCTTTGCGATTATTTGGGGATTTTGAAGGCTTTTCCTTGCGCGAGGGCGTTCTTGGGGGCGTAACTGGCGCTGCTGCAGGGTCGCTGTGCCACGGCTGGTTTTGGATGCGAAAATCCATGAATACGCTGTGCGAGGAAATCGATTTTAGCACATGCGGCTGGCGCAGACATTCGCACGGGCACGCTGTGCGCCAGCCGCGTGCGCCACTTTCGTGCGAATTTCTATGAATTACCTTGTAAGACTATAAGATGAACTTGAGAGATTCTAGAGGGGCTCAGAAGCTCCCAGTGTAGAACTATCTATCAAGAACTCCAGAATCTCATCCAGGAGAGTGGCCAAACAAGGATATATAGGAAACAGACTGGATAATACAATTTTGAACAAGTTGTAAACCCTGAGAGAAAGCTGAATAGCGCAGCTAAAGGGAAGATTCTGTATTTAGTTATTTGCAAGTGGTAAGGCCAGATAGGTTTAGAGTCTGGGACAGAGGACATTTCTGTTTTGACTCCTGATGACTCATATTCCTTTTTTAATAAAAGAACATGCAAACGTCCCATTTGCGTCAGACTTCTTCTAATTCGCCACATATGGTGTCAGACATGTGATGTAAGCCAATTGATATAAATTGGAGGCCCATGCCATTTAAGTAAGTCTGAAGTCGGGAAAGCCCCACCATAGCTACCAACCAGTCAGTGGGTGTTGACACACAAAGCATAGAAGAAGTTCTGATCCCGCCTAATGATAGAAGGTGAATACCTTAAATGTACACTGGAAGGATTTAAACATCTGAGGCTCTGAAGGCAGTCTATTAATACTATCCATGGACACGTTCTGAGCAGAGGCTGCTTGGCTAGAACCTGGGCACAGGGCCCGCACGCCAAGAAAATAGGAGAATCCTGATAGTGGCGCCCCCTGAGCAATTGTAGGTGCAGTGTTCAGATCTCATCTCTATAGTCTGCACTTCTATGGGCTGCTTCCCAGTCGCCAGAGCTTACTGAGAAACTGAGCCCTAGCCGTAGCCTGCGTTATAGTGCAAACGAGAGAAGGAGATGTAGCTGTGACTTTGGTGAGGGTGGTGTGGGCCTGCAAGTGATACCTGGCATATGATAAAGTGAGTGGTCCAGTTTGTTATAGTACTCATTGTGGACATGCAGCACGGTTTCCAACGGCATTGCCAAATCACTGAAGATCATGCACAACACCAGGCAAAGGGCAATATTGGCCTTTCTGGACCTACTGACTGATTGCCTTCGTCAGGGGTCTAGAGGGGTCTAGAACATTTTTGTATCACTTTATATGTCCTCTTAAGGTCACGCACGGTTCCGTACAGCAATCTAACGCCATCATTTTAGTTGTAAGTCAGTGAAAGCAAGAGTACTGCACTCTTATACTTCAAAATACTGCAGGGTGCGAAAAGAGCCTGCAGGATTGAAGCAGCATTCAGAATTATCAATAGATAGATGTGTTAGGAGTTAGCATTTCAGTTATTTGGGCCAATGTAATCGTCAAAAAAATCTAACAAGGACATTTCTGGCCGCATAACGGCTGAAGAGGACTTAGAAAGTGGGCTACTGCCCACGTAGCATGTGAAAGCCAAACCAGAGGAAGGAATCCTGGCTAGAAAAGAGCCAGAGGGGAGTCCAAGAATTATCCCAAGATAGACACCTTGCAGCAGAAGGGGCTGTCATCAGTTTTGATGGGACGTCAAAAAAAAACTACTCGGAGACCTGAAGTTAGTTCAAGGGTGTTTATTTTAGGCCTTTCCAAAATCGTGGTTTTAGGTGGAATCACTGCAGTCAGCCACCCCCTTTTCAGTACTGGAGCCCTGTACGCGTGTGGGCTGCCACAGTCACTGCTGCGCTCCGCAGTGCACAGATAGTCTTCGTCAGTGTCATGCCCCGTACCTGACAGTTTTGGGAGGTCCCCGTGCCGTGGGGGTAGAGGGGGGCAGGGCACCCGCATCACTTCTTTGCCCCGTGGCAGGTTTCTTCCGACTTCATCATCGTTGTCATAGGGATGCTGCCATCCTTCACCCCAGCAGCCACAATCCACTTCTGGCCCCTCTCTTCTCTGCGCCAGCATGCCACAAGGGAGTGGGCCTGCATTCTTGGCTGCTCCAGCCGGCGTGGCAGAGCTCCATTCTTCACCAGGGCCGGAAGGACTGTTCAGCCTGGGACTTTTCTTCACCACCCTGCCCAACTTGGCGGGGCAGACTTTGGCCACCTTCTTCCTCTCTTCAGCTCCCGGGCTGCCCTGCGAGACGCAACACGGGAAGACTTACCTTTTGAGCCCGCCAGACCCCTGGACAGGCTGGCAGGGTCACGGTTGGTGCTGCTCTGTACATGCGGCCTGAGCTGGGCGGCTCTCTTTACGCTCCAGGTCACGACAATCATGCGGTCTAGGGCCTCGGATGATGGGTCCATCCGGTCTGGGGCAGGCTGACAGCCCTCATGGCCCAGTGAGCGCCCAGGGTGCTCCGGGTATGCAGCCAAAGTATGCGGAAAATACAGAGCCACACCTGGCCTATACTGCCTGGGTCTGATTAACCATTAGGCCCTGAGGAGCTGCTTGAGGCCACAGCTCCCCAGACTGCTGGGGTTTGGTGCCGCCTTTCCTTTTACCCATCCACCACCATTCTCCAATGATTGCTCTCCAGAACATTCACTCTCCCCTGCCCAGCCCACTCCTGGAAAGGAGAGCTCTGTCCAATGATCTTATTTCTTTCCCCTTTTCTCTATATTACATTTAACCCCATGTTAGGCTAGCTGGTGCAGTGCGGACAGGTAAGTCCACAAAACATGTGTTTCCCTACACCCTGCTGTCTGTGTGTTTATTACTAGATTTCCCTCGGGGGACAGGTAAGTAGCCCTACCTAGATGCACCGATTTTGGGCCATGAGCTACACTCGGTACAGTTCGAGCATTTCTGGGATCATTTATTCAGGGGAATCAGCATCTCACTGGACCTTTGCACCCTCCAGTATGGGCTGTGTGGCAGCGATGCAGCCCTCAAACGCTCAACCTGGAGTGAAGCCTGGAAGGTAAGATGAGAGACACTGAACACCAGAACTGCACAGGGTGGTTTGGTATAGGTTTTCGTCAGGGGAAAAGAACAACCAAGCACACTAGCCTTTCTTCAAGGTGACCTTAGGTTCCCTGGCTCAGAAAGTAAATGGGCGTTTGGACAGCAGTAGGGAGGAGGGATTTACAGTTTAGTTTCTAACTTGTTTGTCGGGAAAGGCAATACACTGGAGCATTTTCTTTGGTAGTTTGCAGCTGGGTGAACAAGAGACGTATTTCATACAATGTCCATTCTAGATCTCATACGGTAACTTACAGTTTGGATTGACTCCCGAGTGAGTTTCAAGATATAATGGTGAGAGGCCTTTAACATAACGTGGTAACAGGAGGGTATTTATTTATTTCAAATTAAAATGGAAGAAAACATCCCTTTCCCCTGGGTCGGACATGAATGCAGAACGTAGTATTCCACATACGATTGCAACAAGCACTAACTGATTATCAGCAATAAAGTCAAAATGAATGAGTGGCACAAGGGCTGATTTGATAAATCTTGCAGAGCGGTTAAGAGGGATTTTATTAAAAGTCTTGAGAAACACCACCATTAAAATGGAGCCTAGAATGGCCAGAAAAAAATTATAAAGGATTGTTGGGAGAGAGCAAGTTTGAGCAGGTTTATTAAGAAAGTTTAGAAAATGCTCCATGAGGCAGCAGTAGAGAAAGAACAGAAATGCTTCTGGTCAATTAAAGTGAATAGTGATTGTCCACAGAATGGAGCGAATGTCACCGAGTGGTCAAAAGCAATTTTCAAGACAGGCTCAGGAAAAGAGGTCGGCTGACAACCAAGGACGGGATGACTCCATGGTGCTTCGGGAGTTGCACTACTGCTCGTTCAACCAAATAAGGGTTTGAGGGCAATTAATAAAATGAAAAATGGGAAGGCCTTGGGCCCAAATCATATCGCCCCAAATAGCAGTTTGGACCACAGTGTTATTACAACTCTTTAGAGCGATGATTGCCTCAGGACATATCCCAGCCACATGGAATGAAGCTGCAATCGGACTGATTTTCAAAAAAGGGAAAGCAGGGATCCGGCATTGCCCCATTTCCCTGCTTTATGATTGGGCTGAATTCAGCCATATTGTCTCCCTGTGTCAATTAGGCTTTCAGAAAGGGAAAGACACTAATTCACAAGGCGTGCCAGGTCAGAGGGACACGTCTTCTCTAGGTTTTTGGTTCTTAGTACAGCTTTTGAACTAATGCTCAGGAGTGAACTCTGGCAAGTCCTTAACACCATAGGTGTTGCGCTGGTGGGGGTCTCCAGATTTGTATAATGGCACTGTTAGAAGAACAGCAAACACGCAAGGTTTGGCACGAGACGTAATGCCACGATTAGCTCTCCTGTAACCCACAGGGTTCCGCATGATTGCGCTTTTGGAATTCCAGTTTTTTTCCAGAAATGTGTAGGAGAGTTACCTAGTAAAAAAAAATATTGGATGTCCCACAAAATTTCAGTTAGGACCCCCAAAACCCCTTAATCGTTTTTTGAGGATTATGCATTTCTGGTGACTAAAACAGAATTGGCTTTCGCCGACCCCCTGGAAGGATTCAATATTTTCTGCAACTTGGATGCCCGAAAACTCAATGCCAACAAATCTAAGGTGACGATTGTCAGAACACAAGTTACAGCATAAGGTAAATGAAAGCAAACTGAAGATAGCAACGGTATTTGACTATCTGGTGATCAGTTTCTCCTCTAATTTGTCACAGGTCTTGAATATAGCAATGACAGAAACTCAATTATTATGTTGTTCATTGAGCGCAGACCTAGCTTCGTGAAGCAACAGAGCGCTTTACAGAGGTATACAATAATACAGATACATAACGGAGCACTTTACAGGGGTATACAACAGTACAGATGCATAACAGAGCCCTTTTCAGAGGTAAGAACAGAGCATATCTACAGTAGGGTTTAGGATACAGAGTGGCACAGACGAGGAGTACAGCTGTATGGGGGCAGGGAGCAGAGGGGCAGACAGCGTCTAGCGAGTCAGGTGGTGCAGGGTGCGACGTGATGGCCTAGGTGTTGAGGAGGGGAGACTCCTTGAAGAGGTTGGTCTTGAGTTCTTTTCTGAATTGTAGAAGCATGGGGGCGAGTCTGACGCTGATGGCGAGGAGGTTCCATAGTCTTGGGACATAGGGAGAGAAGGCTTGTTTTCTGGTCCTTTCCTTTTTGCGGCTCTTGTATTTCAAGTCTGCACGTGTCCTGACTTCTGGTGTTGCGCTGTCCACCAGAGATGCTGAGATTCTCTTCAAGGTAGTTGGGTGACTTGATGGCAAGCAATCTCTTTGGGGGCGGTGTGTGGATTCTCTCACTGTATCACATTTTAGGGAATTCAGTCAGTTCAGCCTTAAAAGACTACACATCGAAATCCCTGGCCCGGCTGGTATATGGAGCTTAAGTATGGAGTTTTAATGGGGGCACATTTTTGCGAGCATATAAAATTGTTTTTTGAAACATTTAATGGGTCTACCGAAGGCGGTACCTACTGAAATAGCACATACGTAGGTGAATCTAGCAGCTGTTGGGGATATCTTCCTGGCTAAACCGTTGAAACTATGGGTGAAGTTGTGGGGCAAACAGGACAGTTGACTATGCAGCGCCTTTCGAAAGTTGCACCATTCATCAGTGAAACATAAATTAGTTGGCTGAGGAACAATAAAGCTTTGTCAGAGTTAGTGTGGAGTCAGTGGTTTAATGATCCCACCTCAATAACAGAAAATGCTGGCATTATAATAAGGCTGGCAGTAAAAGCAAGGGCCGATCAGCGCTTCGCAAATCCACTTGAAAAGTGTTCTGTGAGAGTATACTTTATACCCTGAGGGACAGTCTGCTGGCTTATCTGGATCTTATTACTAGAGAGCCGGAGAGACATCTCTACAAGAGAGCACGATTGAACATGCTGCTACTAGGAATAAACCTGCTAAAGTGGAGGCCATATTAGAATCTCATGGATTGTGGATCGTAGCCGTGTGTACCAGACTTCTTTCTATGTAGCGTGGTGTCCCCATTCATTAATGCTTTGCTAAAATACTGTTATGCGTGATGTTTACAGTACTGCCTCGCCTGAATTTTTCGAGGAACCAGGGTTCAATTTATTTCTTTACAACCACCCGTCCCACTTTACCATGCATCAGGCCAACTCCTATTGATACTTGAGGGTGGAGCCCGAACCTACCCATTTAGGAAAACGGTGTTGCAAGGGCCCAGATGGATCTATGTGATATTAACGAAAACGATAACACCGAAACACATCTAAGGTGATACGATTTTTTATTTTTAAAGGCACTAATCACCCTGCCCAACATATTTTAGGACTGGTGCAATTATATAATGAAACTCCAGTCCTAGAATATTTGGAGAAAGTTTTGGATAGTGCCTTTAAATAAAATATCGAATCACTTTCAATGTGATTCGATGTTATCGTTTTTGTTGGGATGCTGCCCAGACACGTTACGACGTTCGCTCAAGCTCGGTCTCGTGTCTTTTGCACACTTGATTCATGTAAGTGTTTCATAATGGCGCAATCCCATAGGAAAACGTTCCATGAATCAGGCCCAAAAAGTACCACTTCTTAAAGAATACGTCACAGATAAAAATCTTGCATGTTGGGAAACAAACCAAAATGTAATTTTGTTTTAGGCGGCTCCCTTTTTACAAGAATCTTCTGCTACAACTACCCATGAGTGATGTTTACAACCTCTCATTTGCGTGCAATGCAGAAAGAGAATGATCAGGCCATTTTAGAAGAAGCACTGAATTTCTGACAGTCTTTCAAGCGTTGAACAGTTAAGCGATCTTGGCAGTTTACCGGAGCGGGGCCAGTTGCTGCAGTATCTCTGCTGCTGGATTGTGGGGCGTGCAGAAATGAGTTTGCTCACTTTCACAGGCAATACATTTCTTTTGAATGCTGTTAGAGTCCAACTGGAACCTAATCAACAGTTTCCAAAGCCATCAACAGGTTCCAAAGCCGAGCGAATCTGTGGCAAGAGCTATTAATAAGCAGATTGGGCTGAAACCTTTACTATGATGAGCAGAGTAGTGGCTCAACTCACAGGCAGTCATGCACCAAACAGCATGAAAAGAAAAGAATGGAAAAAGACAGTTCCGCTACTTGGATTGCATACACTGCATCCACCTCATGCCCACCGGGTCTGATATGGATTTGGGATAATCAGAATAGAATTACAAATATTATTTAAAGGATGATAAAGGCAAAATATGGTTTATATTGGTGGATATAGTAGAGGGTACTGGAGCCAGGATCTGCCATGCAATCATCTACTTGAAGCAGAAGATCCATCCAGGTCATGAGGTACATTTTTCTGCAATTTCAACCTCGAGTTGAGCACCATTACACTAGGTCCAGGTAGGCCAACAACAGCTAGAAGTAATAATTGGAAAAAGGCAGACAAAAATATAGTGCAGACTGTATGTGCCCGGGTGAGGTGGCAGTGGCAACAATTGCACACTTTCTTCTTTTGCTCTCTGCCTTCTAGGGTAATAAGATGGGTTTGGCTCAGGCATGTATGGAGGGAGGCTGGCCAGCAAAAGAGGGTCAAGGTTTATAAGGTCAACTGAATAAACAGTTGCACGTTTTGCATTCCCCCAATATGTGACTTGTGCATAGAGTCACTTATGACAATTTTGCAGGAACACAAAAGCCTCTTATTTGTCTTAGCCAGAGATTTCTGGGTTGAATAAATGTTTAAACGGATTAGAACAAAATTGTATAAGTCATAAAGAAACAGTGTGGGACAACTCCCAACACAAACGTGGGTTATTTTCTTCATGTGCTTAACACCTGGACCCTAGCATGAAAATGTCCTGGTCCCTCTGGATGCACCCTAGTCAAAAAAAGTGAACGTAAGGCCCTTTGGGTAGCATGCATGTAGTGGTTGGTAAGCAGAAGAACTC
This sequence comes from Ambystoma mexicanum, assembly GCF_040938575.1. Lineage (NCBI taxonomy): Eukaryota > Metazoa > Chordata > Amphibia > Caudata > Ambystomatidae > Ambystoma > Ambystoma mexicanum. The sequence goes on from NC_090935.1 coordinate 1,156,059,291, forward strand.
TGACACCAAATAATCGAACAAACTCAGGAAGATGGCAAAGGTTTCTGTTATTTAACAATTATCTAAAACAGGGAGTTACAACGATAGACACAGTAGATCATTCCACCCTTTTAGCGCGGATGTCCGACGCAGGCATCTCCGGTCAGGTCTTTGACTGATTCCAAGCCTTTCTGACTGACCGGACCCAGTCGGTGTCTATGCCTCCTTTCCCTCCCACCCCCTGTGCTCCTCTGTGGCATCCCGCAGGGATCGTCTCTTTCCCCCATCCTTTTCAACATGTACATCCGCCCTCTTCTACTCCTCTTACAGTCGTATGGCTTCAAATATTATTCGTATGCAATAATACGCAGATCCTAGTTCGTCTTGACCTTACCAGGGCTGACACTTCGTCTCGGCTACAAAGCTGTCTGGAAGATCTTGGCACCTGGATGGGGTCCAATTGGCTAAAGCTCAATGGCTCTAAAACTGAGGTACTGGTGGTAGGCACCTCTAACCCTCACGCCTTCTGGACCCCTGACTTCTGGCCTTCCTCATTAGGCCCGTGCCCTACACCTGCAACCTCAGTCAAGAATTTAGGTGTTGTGCTTTCTTCCTCCCTTTCCATGGCACCCCAGGTGGTATCTGTATGTAAATCTGCGGATTCTGCGTAAGGTGCTCCTCTTTATTCCTATTAACACCGCGCTCCTGTGGTGGCTGCCCTGGTCCTGAGCACCACAGACTATTGAAACTCTTTACCTAGGTCAGCCAAGCCACCTTACTAGACGCCTTCAACTGCTCCAAAACTCTGCAGCTCGGGCGGTGATTCGCCCTCCGCCTCGTGCCCACATTACCCTGTTGCTCAGACAACTACATTGGTTGCCGATTGAGAAGTGCATCCTCTTTAAATCTTTGTGCCTGCTACACCGCGCTTTTTAAAATCAAGGTGCCAAATACATACGGGAAAAATGTTCCCGCTATGTGCCTTCTCGGCCCTTGCGCTCTCATTCGGCTCTTCTGATCGCTTTTCCTCCTATCAGGTTGTCCCAGATGGGCGGCCGTGCCTTCTCTGTGAGGGCCACTATAACCTGGAACAGCCTTCCCTTCCAGCTCCGTGCCAGCGAAAACCACCTGGCTTTCCGTCGTGATCTCAAGACCTATCTGTTTTAGTTCCCACTGCTGCACCTCTCTCTCTACCCTAGCGCCAAGATACCTCCGAGTGAACGTGCGCTTTAGACATTTTCTAACATAACAGAGTAAGAAATGTTTGTTCTGACAGACGGTCATTATTCTTAGGCTCAACACTATGCATCTCATGGGCCCGGTTTTGGGTCACTGGTTGTGGTTTATGATGGGTTGCAGGGTAGAATTAGGGAGGATATTTGGTTATATGGCAGGAGCTATCTCGCACCAACGTAGTCACACCAAGACCATATTCCGGTCTCTGGTTGTGATTTATGGTGGGCTGCAGGATGGTTTTAGGCAGGATATTTGATTATAGGACAGGGGGTGTCTCGTACGAAAGTGGTAACATCAAGGCAGTCACGCTAAAGCATAGTATGGACAGAGGCCTTGTAGAGTCTGGGTGTTTTGCGCCTATGTGGGGCCGTATCTTAGGTATGTATTTGGGTAAGGTATGAAGCGAAAAGGGATTATCAGCTTGATGGCACAAGAGGCTGCAAGGCCTCTGTAGTATACTCGGGAAGTGGAGAGTCAGCAGTTACATATCCTAGAGCCTGCAGGACACTATGGTTGTAATCTGTGGTATCCATTTCCTAATTCTGTCATGGTAACTTATTAGTCGCTTTCTGTGGTCTCTTTGATCGGTACTTCCCTGAACATCTGTCCACAGGCTGTAATTACTTTCGGATGTAATGTCACTGAAGTCATGGTTTATGATGTTGTTGGGTTTCAGCGGCCCTAGTTGGTCTTAATCAGGTTAACGGAAAGAGCGAGGTTTTTAGAGCTTTGGTTGAAGTGGGAGAAATCCACGTAGCACATAGCACTGCTCAATCAGAGAGGGAGGAAGCAAGTCCAAGACCCACCATTACTGTCGGGTCAAGTCGGAGCAGAGTATTTGTCAATACACAGTTTGACAGTGGGTTATAGCATGAAAGGGATCTGGTTAGCATATACACCAAGTCTGATGCCAATAATACTATATGGATTGGAGGCAAATTATGCTATTGATACGGTATAGCCAGATAAATTGGAATGAAAACTCTGGCGCACCATCTTATCCTTACCCCAATGCATCCCAATGCAGGCCACAAGGCTCAGAATGGGGCTTACTTCACTTGCAGCTTGCTTAAAGATGAGAATGGCTCATCTTTATTTAAAAGCATGTACAACACCTTTATGTCCTCTATTATCTATCTCGTGAAAGGCCTTGACGGGTTGAAAACCATTTAGCCTAAATCAATTCATCTCGGGAGGATAGCTCAGCAGCAACGTGCTCGCCTTGGAAGCATGACGACACGAAGCAACAAGGGTTCGATCCCCGGGTCAGATTTCACCATCACAATACTCTGCTATCGCACACATAATACTTAAGTTCTCAAATTTCCTTCGCCCAGTTATAGAAAAACATTCATGTTAATCCGAATCAAACAGTTACCCGCTTTATCAACATTAGGCCCACGTCAGGGTGTACCTGTATTGGACAGAACCTGCCGGTTATGCAAAGACACCGCCATAGAGAAATTACAGCATCTTTTAACAGAATGTATTAGTTGTGAACACTTACACAAAACATTTTTCGGGACGTTTGTTCACAACTTGGATACTATACAAACGAAAGAGGTTTGGGTCAGATGTCAAATGGGATCCTGCTTGTCTTTATTGCTTGCCATTATCAATCTCTGGTTAAATATTAAAGAGAAGTTGGCAGGCGATATTCACTTTGAGATTATAAGAAACATAATTTATTGGCTTTTATATAAATGAGGTTTAAAGCTGATTTCTTGATTTTTAAAACGGATTTTATGAAATTTTGCTATAACAATCTTATTTATTGTGGAGACTCTTTCTTGTTTACGATGTGTACTTTGACGAATTGAGGGAATTAATCCCTTCTCCTCAAGGGGGAGACCTCTCTGTGAGGCTAGGGAGATGAGCCAGCTCTACAACACCCTCCCTAGGGGTCAAGGCAAGTCGGACCTCACCAGGAAAGACCCCCCCCTTTGGAGACAAGGACTCCCGTTCCCGTGCAGAACTCCCTGATGGCCTCCAAGTGATGGCTTATATGGATTTATAGAATACGCCAAACTGTTAAACTCTTGAAGAGAACGTGAAGTTATATTATAGGCAACAATAAAAGGAAACTATCCCTTTAAATTCAAGTGTCCAATGGACTCTGATGAGGAGGCTGAAAACGGATACGATACCAACTAGTGAGAGAGAGAGGAGACAGAGAAAGACCAAAAGCCAACAGAGCAAAAAAAAAAAAACATTAGATGCAGAGAAAGCTCCACGTGCGTAATAGAAAGAAGGAGGTGGAGCCCTGGGAGAATGCAATTGATGTGCGACAGAGCCGCTCCAGCACGGAACTAGAAATGTCAAGCGACTGGCGTGCGAGAGCAGAAAAAAGCCAAGCAAGGCGGTGGAAAAAGAGCAGTGGTGGTATGACAAGGGAATCGGAGTGGTGGCCATTCTATCCATACACCAGTGCTGAGACCATCCAGGGAAGTAAGCAGCTCCTAGTCCAAGTCACGATCAGCATGACTTCCCAAAGACAAGAACCACACATTAAGGAAAGAGATCATGTAGAATTTGAGCTGAAGAGCGGCAACGAGAAGGAAAGCGAATCCAAGGGCCTGCAGGTACCAGTGGCGTTGCCCCTGAACTCAGAAGGTAAAACGGGGAATGGAAATACCAGCAAGCCAAGCGGTACTCAGCAGTTAAACAGAACTGTTTGAATGAGATGAGAAGTAATACAAAAACTATTGACTGGGAAAGAAAAACAATTGGAGGCTTATCACTTTGGGGAAAAGGAAAGGCACACCCATACCTTGAAGTTAAGAAAGAGCACAGAAAAGAGAGACATTTGGGTAGATCAAACCTGTGAAGCCAGGAAGCCCAAACTGAATTGTAATTGGAACTTGATCTACCATAAAGGAGAGGAGAAGAGGGTAACAGAGATTCAGGAGCCCTACAATAGGGGGAAAATTAACCTTCATAGACTTAAGCTGATAAGGAAGAATAAGGACCAAGGTAGTACCAGTCCCCTGAAAGAATTGCAAAACTTGATACAGTGGATGACAAAAGACTATTTGCATATGGTCTACTGAAAGGAGAAAGAAGTGAGAAGAAATGTGTGACAAACCACACTCACCAGGAGAAGGGAGTCGTGACCTTAGTTCATCATATTAGCGGTAGGGTCAGATAGCTTAGATTTGGACAGAGGATGGATTGGTTTTTGGACATTCATCCTTACTGAAGAGCACCTTAGTAAGATAGGCAGGGAACACCCCATGGTTACAGGGAGAGATGGGCCTTATTCTACTTTAAATAAACTTCACAGTAAGAACATGCTTTTACGCGTCCATGTCCTTCTAATCTTCTAATCCTCCAAAGTATTCAGAGGTAATTGTAAATAATTGTCCAGTTTGTGAATGAATTTAAGATTATTTATGATTATGAAAATGGATAATCTTAACTTTCTTATTGAATGTGTTGATTAACAGTGTAAAAAGATTGTTTAAACCGTAACATACTATAATTAAATTTAAAAAGAAAATACCCAGTTTGTTGGAGGCAGTAATCTCTAAAAGGAGACCAACATATTCAATAACAAATAGAACGCCAGGAAAAGATTAACACAAATTCTTGAGGTTGTTCAGATGGCATGCCTGGCCACCTTTGCACCCTCCCTTGCCAAGGTACGAACCCCTCCCCCTTAGTCAGTCAAGCCTCTCTCCTTTTCACTTTGAACTAGAACACAACATTCTTTGAACTTCTAGTGACTCTCCTGGACACACCACAAAATGCACTCCATCACAAAGGAATGCAGACTCTTTCATTCATTTGTTTAACACACATTTGCATTGAATCAATATCTGCAAATAGAAGAAAAAAAACAAAATGTGCATCTCAATGTCGTTTTGTGAGCACCAATACTGGCCAGTCAGACCTGTGTGAAATGAAAAATGGCCACATCAATTGATATCACTAGGCATCTAGAGACACGAGCAACCTACAGCTCTGAAGAGGTTTTGCAGTACAACTCCCATATGTTCTCCCCTTTGTTATTCAATCTAGGTCTGAAAGCAGTGGTAGTTCAAAGCTTGTGGCGAGCTAAAGGTTTGTACAGCCAGCCGAGACAACTACCACGACCCTGTGTCATTATTGTTGAGGTAACATGGAACTGTAGGCAAAAAGCAGCTAACATACATCTCTGTTCACAGTGGCCTTATGACTAACATGGAAAGGTAGTTCATACTTCCTGCCAGTTCATAATGAGGATGAGTCATCGAAACATCCAGAGCAATCCATGGTAAGTGGTAGTGCTGCCAGTTGTTGACATTAAAGCAGAAAACCTTTGTACATTTTAAAAACTATTGTATAGTTCATTGGACCCTTCCAAGCTTGAATATTCTTCTGGGAGCACACGAAATCTGAACACACAAATCATCCTGAATCTAGACCCGCTCTTTAAAATTAAGGAATGACTAATTAGTACATCCAAAAATATAATACATTCTGCATCCCGGAAAAAAAAAAATCACTAAATGTGACTTCTTTTAAATGCTACCAATTAATACATCGGCTGTGGCACATGCGTAATAACTAACTTTATATATACACGAACAACAGCCAGGACGTTTTTAATGGAGGCGCCACTTAACTATGTCTAAGCCCAATCCAGAATCCTGCTAACCCCCTTTCAGCCACTCCCTCATAAAGGTAGGCTGCCAAAATCAAACAGGCAACGGCTTGGCTATAATACATTAATACAAAATTCATGAAACACTAGGATTACAATTTCCTACATGTGAAACAATGTGTGACTCCGTCATCTTCCCACAATATAAGATATACTTTGATGCCGATTCATTTATAGTCCACCCAGTTGCTGAAAGAATGTTTTGAACCGGAACTGAATGAGATTCTCAAGAGCTTCGCCTCCTCGCATGAATACTGTTTAGGGTAGGTAGCCACACGAGTAAAGTGCCGGTCTCTGACATGAGTAGCCTGCACTTCTCATGTTCGAATCCAGTGGCAGGGTCGATTTAGCGTTTTATCCAACCAAGGTCGATAAATCAAATACCAGCTGTTATTCCAGCGCTTACAAGCCCCAATGCACCTTTTAAACTTCAATTTTATTAAATGTTTCCTTGACATCGGGAGCATCAGAAATAACAATTACAATTTACCAAGGTTAGCGTCCCATTTTCACCCCTCTTCCCCCCGCCCTTCCCTCCCCCACTACACAGAGATTAATATGAAACATCTTAGTACACACGCTGGATAAGGTTTGGATATGCACACGTTCGTAGACACAACTTGCACAACGTATGAGAACCTACCCACGATGGGGGAGGTGGTTGAGGCAGTTGACGGCGCTGCATGGGTGCTTCAACAATCCCCCCCCACCTACCTACTCACATTTTCATAAGCTTGGCCTATTATCGCCCCATTTCATAATGAACAGTCCCCGGTCTATGTGGAAGGCTTCCAATCCGTCACCGACAACTGCAGTGAGCGTCTCTAGCCTGAAGATGTCCCACAGTGTGTTCATACAGTCTGCCTTGGAAGGGGCAGTTTTACTTTTCCATCTTTGTGCTATCGTAACCCTGCCAGCTCTTAAACCTCCCACATTCTTGGGAGACGGGTTTCCTCCCTCTCCCCCCCTGGAACCTCGAGGAGCATTTGCAATCGGTCAAGGGCCAGGGATATTCCAGCAATCTCCTTTATCCAGCTATGGACTTCAGTCCAATACATCTGTGATATGATGTACCCTGCTGGCCACATTGCCTTAGGCATAGAGCGGACGAACCAGAATTTTTTGGATAGTTTCTGATGGGATAGGTGCCAGCATTTGAAGTGATGTTCCATGGTGGCAGTGAACAGATTTCCATGGAACATGATCTCATAGACTTTGCCCCAAGTATCCTCTGAGATATCCAAATCAGTCTGTGAGGCCGAGTATTGCTTAAAGTTTTGTCTCCCTGAAAGGCACTGCTCTTTACAGTTTGGCTACAATCCCTTTTCTGGAGGAGGTCTCGGCAATAGTTTGCTCAAAGGCAGTGAGCAGGCGTACAATTTCGGGGAGGATTCTGGGTTCTGCACATATGCCCTTTAGCCACAGATATTCAAATACACTGAGTACGTCACTCCCCAGCATTTCTTTCATCGTCTCAAAGTCATTAAATTGACCCTTGCTAAAGAGTTGCCACACCCTCTCCAGGCCTCTGTCAGACCAATGTTGTGTGTGTTTGAAGCCCTTTCTGTCCAGCTCCAACGGATATCCCCACAAAGAACTCAGGGGAGAAGGCCAGGTAGAGAGGCATTCGGACCATTTATTTGCCATAGTGACCACAGTACCCTCAACAATGGGTGATTCCTAACCTTAGGTGAGACTGATCTAATTGGGGACCATAACAGATCTTTGACCTTCTTGGGGTGGGTAAAGGAATCTTCTAAGTATGTCCAGTCTGTGCCCATATCGCCCCTCATGTTTACTACCAGGATACGCAATAAGGCGGCTTTGTAGTAGAGGCAGAAGTCTGCGAGTCCAAACCCTCCAAATTCTCTGGGCAGGGTCAGGGTGCTTCTTTTGACTCTCTGAGTCTTCCCTAGCGAAATGAACTTGGATAGCATGGAGTTAAGTTTTCAAAAGAAGGTTTCATGGGAGGGGATGCCTGTAAATAGGACAGGAAGTGAGGAAGGACAGTCATTTTGATCAACATCATCCTACCGTACCAAGAGAGCGTCGGGGGGGCCAGCAGGAGAGGTTGGCATTCAGTTTGTTTACTGCAGGAGTGAAATTGACTTCAGATAACTGATTCATGTCTCTTAGTAGCCGTATCCCCAGGTAGGTAATTTCTTTAAGCACAACTCTCATCCCTCCCACTGGGCATGAGTCCTCCTTGCAGGAATAATCCTGTCGGAGTGGCAAGACACTCGATTTGGACGCATTTATCTTTAGACCTGTGAAAAGCCCAAAAGAAGCTATCAGATCTAGGAGTTTCAGGGGGAACGGGATATATCGGTTAGGTAGCATAAGATATCGTCCTCAAAGAGAGACTGTTTTAAATCGACCTCACTGCATCTTATTCCTGAAAGGTCAGAATTTTCTCCAATTGCAATTGCCAGGAATTCCATGTTGAGCGCATATAGTAACGGGGAGATGGAGCAGCCCTGTCTAATACCTCTGTTAAGGTGAAAGGGGGTTGAGATTACACGGTTCACGAGTACTTTCGCTGTAGGATCCCTATATAGCGCGGATATCCAACGTCGGAACTTGGGACCAAACCCCATTTTCTCTTGTACTTTCCCCATGTATAGCCATTATATACTTTCCAAGTCGATGGAGACTAGGTAGCTGTTCAACTTCTGGTCTTGGGCAATGTGCATTAGATCAATTGTTTTTCTGATATTATCAGCGCCCTGCCGCCCTGGGATAAATCCCACTTGGTCACCATGGATTAACAATGGCAGTAGTTTCTCTAGTCTTTTACCCAACACACTTGCACAGATCTTTACATCTGTATATAAGAGAGATATTGGATGGTATGATTGGTAGTGTAGGCTCTCTTCCCTCCTTTGGGATGACTACTATTAAGGCCTCTAGTAGGGAGTCGGGTAGGAACCCTGCTACAAGCACCTTGTTAAACAATTTGACCAAGGATGGGGCTGAGGTAGAGCGGTATGCTTTGAAGAAGCGCACTGTAAAGCCATCATCCCCTGGCACTATTCCCCCTTTCATTTTCCCTAATGTTTGAGTTATTTCCTCCGCAGAGATTGGGTCATCTTGTGTGGCTGCACTGTCCAGCGCTATCCCGGGAATGGGCAGTTTATCTAGGAATTTATCTATCAGGCAACCACTTCCCATAAATTCGCTTGAGTAGAGGTGTTCATAATATGTGCAGAATTCCTCTGCTATCTTCCTATCCTCATAGACTCTTCCAGCCCATGATTGTTGTAATGACCCTACTCTCCTAGCCTTTCTTTGCTCACGCAGTCTCCAGGCCAAGATCTTGCCTGTGCGTTCCCCTTTCTCCATTTACTTTTGTTTCAGGAATACCAGCTTTCTCTCCGTTTGGTGAACTAGTATAGCCTGCAGTTGCGATTTATATTTTTGCACTTTAGCAAGATTCCCCAGGAAGATTTGCGTTTTCAGGGTTCCCTTGGGTTTTAAAGGCCTCTATCTTCTTCCTCAGCTCCGATTCTGCTGTTTCCCTTTCCCTCTTTTTGCTTGACCCCAGCCACATTAGTTCCTCCCGGATTGTTGGCTTAAATGCTCCCCACTCTATTGGCAGCTCTACTTCGTCATTATCGTTAAATTGGAAGAATTCTTTAATCACCTTTAACAACCCCTGGGCTAGTTCCTTGTCTTTCAACAGTAGGTCATTATATACCCATCTGCCCCTTCTTTCTTCTCTAAACCCATTCGTTAGATCCACTATGACCAGGTTGTGGTCTGACCACGGAATAGGCTTGGTGGTGGATTTTGTTACCCTGTTTAACTGAGACAGTCCTAGAAGGACAATCTATCCTGGAGTATGTGTCGTCGACCTTGGAGTAATGTGTACAGAGGGTCTGCTTTCCCTGTTCATTTCACCGAGTCAGTCAGCCCCAACTCTTTATTGATCTGGAGGAAGCGGTAGGATTTTAGTAACTGGGCTCTGGACACCACCGGAGAATTAGCTCCCCTCCTATCTGTCAACAGGTCCAAGACCATGTCGAAATCCCCTCCAATGAACAGGAGTCCCTCTACGAACATTTGAATTTTCCCTTTCACCATATCCCAAAATTGCTATTGTCCCTCGCTTGGGCAGTTTATCGAGCCAAGGGTAATCTTGACCTTTTATGAGCCCTTTGACTAGTATAAAGTGCCCCTCAGGGACCCTCAGAGCGGCAACCACTATTAGGCCCAACTTAGTAGATATAACGATAGCCACACCTTTCCATTTAGAGTTACTATAGGCATGATAGATTGTTTCAATCGTCCTCGCTTTCATGGTCACTTCCTTTCCCTTCTGCCAGTGGGTCTCTTGCAAGCACACAACATCCACTTTCAAATGGTTAAATCCGCGAACCGTGAAGGACCTTTCCTTTTAAGAGGAGAGTTAAGGCCGCTAACGTTCAGAGAGGCTAGAACAAGGGCATTATTCGCGTCAGCCATCTGGTCTCGTGGCAGTGGTAAGGCTCCTCTACTCGTTGGATTAATGCTATGGGGCGTGTGTGCCTCCTTCCATTGCATGTCATGTGTTATAGGAATCCCTGTGTTTGTTGCAGTAACTTGAACATTTCCTAACCCCCCCTGTATGAACAAAAAACCCAACTTCAACTCTAATATTTCCCCTTCCCTCCCCCTTAGATCGCATCTGAACTCCTGGTGATGGATGCTCCACCATATGACCAAACCACCAGCCGAGCCTCCTTCCTCGGGCCTCGTTTCTGTAATAAACATTTACTCAAGCCCCCACATCAAAACGATTGGCATTTTTCACACATTAAACCCCCAGTACCTTCATCTGAGACTTTAGCTGCTACTCCTCCTATGATCCCCCTAGGAGCAAGACATCCCGCACTGAGGTTAGGAGATATCCGGCACATATACTTCAGCTGTGTAATCCACCCTGTCCACCGAAGCACAACCAAAGATACCCAGTGCTCCTTCCCTTTGCCGGTACACTGAATGACACGGGTTGGATATAGATACTCTCAAACTCAACTTCCTTAATTCTTTCCTTATGTATGTGCAGCAGACTGAGTTTAACTTCTTATACTTGTGCAAGCCTCTGATTCGCCGATGGTCTTTGGTTCCCTCGTTCCTTGACATTTCCTCTCCCCCACAGTGTCCTCCCATGCAGCAGCCGATGGGTTCTGAGGTGGTTCGCCCATCAGTTCGAGGGAGACCCTGTTGATGTCATCCTCTGTTGTAAGGTTATACTTGTATTCCTCATATTCGAAGTTCAATGAAAAAGGGAACCCCCATCTGTATCAGGCTCCCTTAGCAGCGAGCCATTTTCTCAATGGACCACAGCGTCTCCACCTTCGACAGGCTGAATGTCGATAAGTCCTGGAACATGGCGACATGCATTGTGCCCCACTCTATCTGGCCCACTGTCCTGGCCCTGTCTAGGATTTTGGCGTTCTCGTCGTAGTAGTGGAATCTCCCCAGCACTGGGTGGGGGCCCCTGGCTCCACCATTTGCTCTGCCACCCGCTCTGTGGCCTCTTGTCAATGGTGGGTTATGTAGTGTTGTCCTCGTTAAAGAGCTTTTTAATGACTTCATTTATTGCTTTCATGATGTCTATTTGGGTCTTGTCCTCCCTTTCCGGGATCCCAAAGAATCAAAGGTTATTACGTCGCTCTCGATTCTCGAAATTGCCCATTTTCAAAGCACATTCCTCCTCTCTTCTCTCTAGTTCTGAGATTCTCACGTCAATTTGATTCTCCATGATCTCCACTGAGGACTGATTGGTTTTGAGTCCCTGAATCCTATCGTCCAGTTCATCTACTTTCTTTTCCGGATAGCGGAATATATCAGACCGGAAGCCCTTGATCTCCTCCAGTATCAGCGCCATGTCCCTCCTCATGGAGGCTGATGAGGTAAACCCCTCTGGTGTGGGTCAGGGGGTCTGAAAGTACTTGAATTTCTGCAGCAGAATAGATCAGTTCATGTGATTGTGTGTAATTGTGCTCCTTAGTATAGACAGCTTATTAAGACCACAGAGCAGGAGATTCCGCTATCCTCGTAGGGCTCTATGCACTAGGGTTTGGTGCTGTGGTAGGCACACAGTATCCCTGTGTCCGTGGGGCTCATGTGTGACGCCGCCAAATCCGACTCTCGAAGCAGTTCTCCAAGACCCCACTGTGAGGTATGGGAGTGTCAGGTGGAGCGCGTTCCCCACCCCGGTCCTCTCGATGGCTGGGGAGGGGGGGCAGCGGGGGATCCTCTTCAGCCCCTAGGCCCCTCTCCCATTGTAGCGTTGCGGGTGCCCGATGAGTAGGGGCCAGATGACCGGTGGGGGTGGAAATGGGGGAGGGTGCCGTTTATTTAGGGGGCACCAGCGGTCGTCAGGGGTAGATTATACCCTCCACCTGCATGCCTGCTTGTCCCAGTCCAGATGTAGGTAGGGGGGATTTGCAGCCTTGAAGATGTTTGTGGAGAAGGCTCTCCTTGTAGGTGCACGTTGGGGGTCTGGCGGTTGGAGGCTTACTGGACATGCACAGGCATCCTTGTGTTGGTTTGAGGGGGCAGAATATTATGGGTCCCGGCCACCTGGGACGCCACTCCCTTGATCAAGAATATTCGTATTCCCCTGGACCAGCTGTTAAGGCACTCACCCTCTGGCATGGCCTCCTGGGCTCTATCTCCTTGCGCCAGGGAAGTGGGCACTCCTCCCTTTCTTGTTGTGCTCACTGTTGCGTTCAGTGACTGGGGCAAGCTCAGCACGGCAGCATACGCCACGCCACCATGTGCTCGGCCAACATCTTGGGCAATAGCTGTGAATTTTGTGTCTAGCGCCACACTGTGGTTAGAGTGGAGAGGTGTAGTTAGTCTATCTCTAGGGCTATCAACGATGGGGGGGGGGAAGAAATACATGCTTTAGAGCCTGATTTCTGAGTCAAAGGGTCTCACAACTCAGCAAAGGGTGCATTGCATGTTGGATGATATTACAAATGTCAAAAAATACTTCAACTACGTTGTGACCCTATTATATTGAATGCTTTGGATTTGCTGTAAAACACCACTTCCATATGTCAGAGAAGGTTGGCAGATAGCAGAGATTACAGAAACAGCGTGTGGTACAGAGAGGAAAGGAAGAATGAAAGAAAAAGGAGAGGGAGAGGGACTGGGAGAGGGGGAGGGGGAGAGAGAGGGGGAGAGAGAGAGAGAGAGAGAGAGAGAGAGAGAGAGAGAGAGAGAGAGAGAAAGATGGAAAGAGAGAGAGAGACCATCAAATAAATCCAATGTTGGAGCTAGAAGGAAGAATAAAGAATCAGACAAAAGAGGGAGAGGGAGTAGAGTTCATGACGGAAGAGGAGACCTCAAAAACAGGGCAGCAAAAGTCAGTAAAAGAGTGGGAGAGAGAGAGAGAGAGAGAGAGGGAGAGGGGGCGGGAGAAGAATCAAAACATGAGACGGAGAGGGCTTCGGGTACAAGGTGAGTGAGAGAACCAACCAGGGAATACCACGTTTCCTGTGCCCTTCCATTTTCTACATATTTTCGAGATTTCTACGTCTATTGAAAGATTACACTTGCATTGATTTTATTTGGATCAAAACATTGATTTGCAAAAGAATCCATGCTGAAAGCACTTGCACGTTAACATTTCCTTTCCTCAAATCAATGAAGAAATGGCCATTACAGGCACAATGAAATGGTGGTCATTAGCGACTGCTGCGCCATGATGATGCATTATAATTTGTTTACTCTAGACCTACAGGAAATTAATGCAACCATCAACAAGCCAGGAAGAGCTGCATATTCAGTGCTCTTTCTTATCCCATTTGACGAGGGAGGCTAGCAATTTTAGCGCTTGCTCACATTGTGAATTAGTTATGACACAACCAGCATTACCCACAGATTTCGCATCACCCAGTTCCTGCTTCTAGCTCTTAGCTAAAATTGTTTGAAAGCCTTGGGACTGTCTATGAATGCCGTAAAAAATGTGTTATTATGAATGCAAAGTATGTTATGTTTCAGACTCCGATTTACCGGAAACCCAATTAGGTGCAGCAGGGCACAACCAAACAATACAAGGCTACAACCTTTTACCTTACATTACTGGAAATTATAGCAGGCACCGCGGCCATTTGCATGGCCGCCAATCACTCTGGTGGATCTGAAAGAGAGTGGGCTGGATTAGGTTAGTGGGGAGAAGGGGAAAATGCAAGCTAGCCGTGTAGCTGCGTGCCATTCGGAAGTACCCAGATGCTGCATGAGGCTCTGTTGCTAGGTAGTCTGTGGAGGAGAGGCATCTGTCTCCATGACAGCCTCGTGGTGCTAGGTTGCATTGGATGGGCAGTGGGATGGAAGTTGGTTGCCGAAGTGTAGAGCTCTGTTCACGGACTGTAGTGGCATAGTTGGTCTGAGTATAGTGTGTTTGGACATGAATAAGAGCGTGTTAGTGTTCGGCAAACAATTAATATCATTGGCAAATCATTATTCTAGGATGCAAAGGCGCAAGATACAGTGGGGAACCAAACAATTCAGGGAGAGTGACTGATACATTAGGGCAACAATTAAACCAGCGCCAACAATTCACACAAGTAACTAAATATATCAATACATGGAGAAAAAGAAACAGATCTTCCTTATATTAACTAACATGCATCCACTCCTCTAAATGTAATGTTAAGTAATATTATTACAAACTGGTAAAATTAAAAGCTCGATTATCGGCACCATTAGGAACCCAATGGTAGCGGATAATTAAAAAATGATGGTTAAACGAATTACAGTTGTCCAACCGTTACTATTATCGGCAATAACTGTGCCAGTTAATAGATCATTTCGGTTAATAAGGTGCTGGTTGACAAAGCTTTCATTGTACTATCTTTTTAATGGAGGAATCCAAAAGACAGATAAAAACAACGTAAACATTGGAAGCTTATTGTGAAATGATACGTGTTCCTGATAACTCAGTGGATCATTACATTAAGAAATGCCTCCAGATAAAGACTATCCTAGAGACCACTATGAAGTAAAAAATGCTTTAATAGAAATGAAGACGGTGCTTATCGTTTGTTACCATCTCTTGAAACAGAAAATGTTCCTTTCTAGAGTAAATAAAATGGTGGTCCTAGTAGTCTTGTGTTAAACATGTATAGGTGTTGGCTCACTGTGTTCATGCCCAGAGTGCTCCAGTCCTGCTGCTAAGTCTCTAAGACCAAGCTTCCTTTAGAGACATGGGTCTAAAAAGATGTTTTGGGGTGTTTGGGGGTGAACAAATTAAACGGATGTGAACTCAAGACCCCATTTAGTCGCATCTCCTTATTCTAGAAGTGGTGGTGGACTGCTTCCTTCACAAGAACATTTCCTGGATGTTTGCATGCAAGAAGCCTGCAAAGCACATTTCCATCATACTGCTCCAATGAGGGCCCA
The DNA here is from genome assembly GCF_040938575.1 of Ambystoma mexicanum. NCBI lineage: Eukaryota > Metazoa > Chordata > Amphibia > Caudata > Ambystomatidae > Ambystoma > Ambystoma mexicanum. The sequence goes on from NC_090935.1 coordinate 1,156,074,550, forward strand.
TCCAATTCCAATCTCCTGCCCTCCCCCGCGAACAGACATCCCACCAAAGTCCCAGGACTCCTGCTGCATAGAAGTGATTGCTTCACAGAAGGTCGCTGAGTGCTGCCTCTGACCCAGGTATGTATTGGACACACTTATCCTCCCTGGTTTGGATACCCCAAAGTCTCACTGTGCCAAAAAATATATAACTTTTACTTAGAACACGTATCCATGCGTTAAGCTGGTGTTTATAGAGTACAAACTAAGCGGGGGCGTTCTTACTGTTCAATGTGTGATGCGCAACACTGTGAGCGTTGTATTTCCAGAGCTCTTTGGCATCCTAGCCCACTGCACACTTTTATAATAAAAGATTTGAAATCACCCAGAGAACTAGTCCATGTTATAAACCCCATACTAGTCAACGTAAAAAGAAAAGATTTTAAAGCAGAGGCTAGTTGCGCGACTTTAGAAAGCTTCCAAACTGTATTATTACACAAATAGGGCATTCATCTTAAAGGAAACAAAATGAACATCTATTTAAAAATTACATCAGATATTTTACTTACATTTTTCAAATGACATAATAACACAACACATCTACACTCTTCAACAATGAAAGCACAGGCCAGCCATGGAAACAGATGGTGTTGGAGTTATACACAAATGTGTCCCATTGACTCAAGCAGTTTACAGTTGTTCTGGACTAGACCAATCAAGGGGTGCACTGGATCTGGATGTGTGTTCTTCCATCACAAGCTATAGATGTCTTACATTGGTTTAACCACCTATCTTTCCTCCACTGATATGGCTCTCTCTAGTTTACACATGGTGCTCATCTCCACACTGGACTCTTTGAAGAAAAAGCAAAGCTCACAATGTTCATGTCCTAGCAGCAACTATTAGAGGCACTGCTGTTGCCCCCCAGCTTTGGAATACTCGCATGATGTCCTACCTTCCTTCAAAGACAGAATAGAATCCCCCACCAGCTCTTTCGCCCCCATCATAGGAAAACCACTTTTACAAGGCTCATTTCTAACTGGGTCTTTAGCACAACCAGTATAGGGTCTTCCAGATATGCTCAAATCAAGGAGCTGTGTGGTATGGGAAGGACAGCTAGCCTCACTCTCTTAATGCTGGTGATCCAATTGGGTTAACAGCAATCCTGCACGCTTTGACAGGCTCCCATGATTTTGGAAGTGTGCCTTGTCTGCTTCAAGAAGAGCATAACACGTCTCTCCAATGGCCACCTGAGTTTTCCCAACCCTATAAGCACTTGGGGAAGCTGTGGTCTTCCATAATCAGAGACTGGCCCAGGGCCCTCATTCTAAAGCACCTCAGTGTCTATGCACTGTTGACAGGGGTCACATGTTTAGGTCAAGGAAAGTGGTGGTGAGAGACCCTGGAGGCCAGAGAGGAACACCTACTAAGTGATGTCGACCCAGGCGTAGTATGTGGTGGATCCGCCAGGGAGTTTTCCATCTCCCTGTACTGTGACGAGATATGGGATGATTAGGAATCATAAATATTCCCTTGTTCCCAGATTCGCTGGGGTGCATGTGCTTCTAAACTGTGATTATGGCTCTCAACCCCTTAGAGCTGAGATACAAAAGGTGCATGCTCACATGTCACAAACGTCCGCTCAATCCAATTTTTAAGAGCTGCATGCTGAGGCTCCAGCCACGAACAATCGGCGTTCCAGGGATCAAGCAATCACTTGGGCCAGCAAGGGAACCATTTATAAATCAGCCAACTGTCATAGAGATTAAAAGACTGTACCCAAGATTTCTATGCACTCTACCTGCTGAGCCGCGGGCCGATCATCCCCATTAACAACCATGTAGTGAATCCTGGGCAAGGCTGAGAGAGGCTGTCCAATTCCAAAGCCCAAGTAATAGGTCCCGACAAGTGCACAACATCAATCACTTACTAGGTTCAACAACCAGGAACCTGGATATAGAAAAGGTGCCCAGCACCGGCTCTGGTACTGGTATGGGAGTTTCCAGCTGAATGGAGAGAGAGGCAGAACATAGAAAGGAACGAGGAATAGCGAGAGGACCAAGCACAAGGAGGACAAGGCAGGAGGAATGAGAGGAGGAAGGTTCAAGCAGGGAAGGGGTGCGCTGGACAAGCAAGAAATCGGGATAAGGAAGACAATTGAAGATCTGGAGAGGGGCTAGGAGGCGTAGTGGAAGACACCAGAATATAATGAGGAAAAGGTGACAGAGAATAACTGTTAGACAGTTGGTTCTGAATATTCCAGGTCTGGCCAGATCAACAGGATCAAAAAGCTGATGTGGAGTCAGAAGGTGGAAGCTGGGGCTAGTGGGGCCTGAGGTGGGCAAGGGTCTGGGCACTGGCACTAAAGCAGTGGGGAGCCGTACTCACTAGGGCTCAAGAGCTGGTGGAGCCCAGGCCTACATGGCCCTGAGCAAGCAGACTAGAGTAAGGCTAGGAAGTAGCCAGAGACCAAATCTGGTTGAATTGGAAAGGAAAGTCCATTAATGGATACTAAAGAATATTTACCAGCCAAGAAGAGGAAAGATTCTGGGTCACGGTGTCCTTTGTGGAAGGTGGGGCTAAGCTGGTTTCTTTTGATTTTTGCTCATAAGAGCGTACAGCACAATAAGACTTGTTTGCTGCCAGCCGGTTGTTTCTCGGGTCCTCTGTTGTTCACACACCCCAACAGATCTAAGAATCCAGAAGAAACAGAAGGATACAGAAATACGGGTCCCCCACAATAGTCCAGAGGGCTGCCGCTCACAGTGTGTTGTTAAAGGTACGTATTTGCAAGTATGTGTCGTCGCATGGGAGTTCAAGTTTTTTTTTAAAGAAAACACATTTTAGAGTGTGATTTACAAGGCTGTGGTTCACTTCTGTCTGTGGGCTCTTCACTTGAGAAGGAGAGACAATATGTCCTTTGATTGAGACACTAATTAAAATTCAACATGTCACCAATACCTCAATCCAAGTCCTTCCCTTGTGCAAAGAATTAACTGCGATTCGTTAGACACATGACAACAATAAACCTAATCAAGCTAACCATTGGAAATGTTTTCAGTTTGCAAAAACATAATTATGCGTGTATGATACAGCTAATCTAAGATATCTTAAAAAAGATAATTAGGAAGTATGCAAGCGTTCAGCTAATTAACCTTAGCCACGTGCATGTCAAGGTCAATTTAATATGTTGTCACCACTGCTTTGTGCAGTTGAATGCATGTGTGTTCTAGAACTCTGGATTATTTTGTGGAGAAATTCATTTGAAAAAAAATGTTGTGCCGTTAAAACGTTTTCTCTTGTAATGTATGCGTTGAAATAAATATAGCTAAGTAACATTTTGTATTTATTGAAGAACAAGGGCGCCATTTCGAGAAGAAAAAAAAAGGATTTAAATATAAAACCAGAAAAGCGATGTTGGAAGCAGTCCCTGGAAAGGGTGCCTTTACGAAAAATCCTTGTTGGGCTGGTTGTGATCGACTAGGTGATAAAGGGGTAAATGGGAACACACACAGGGGACAGGAGAACACAACACAAAATCTTCCACATTGAGAGCCTAAGACTTCTCACTCCATTTAAACATATTTTGGACATAAAAAGGGGATTTAAGGGTTTTGAGGGGTAATAGCTCCTCATTTAGAAAAGGTGAAATAAAGACACTAGAGGATGAGTCTATTGCTGTTTGCCCTCTTGCGCCACTAAACGAGAGCGATGCACTGAAGAGCCACGTACAGCTGACATACCCCAGAGATATTGTTTAAGCTTCTGGCTGCACAAGCACATGACTTGGAATGGAATATGAGCACTCCCTAATGGTGGAAACATCTCTAGCCTATGTTTTACTTGAACGTCTGTGGTTTGACAATAACTGAGGCGGGCGAATAGGGGTGGTGGGGTCGAGGGGTTCGTAAATTGCCTCAAAGGCTTCCCATGGACTTGCTGTGCTGATGGCCAAATGTTGTCCAAGAACCGAGGAAGGCCATTTATGACTTTAAAATCTGCAGAAAATATGATGCATTTCACCCTACAAATGTGATCTTTGTGACAAAAAAATTGCAAACACTTTTTTCCTGATTGTTTCATGAATTGACTTGTAGTTATTTATTTGGGGGTTGCGCCCCACGGACCTCCCATTTGCCTTCTCTACATTCCTGTCCTACTTTATTCTCCCCTGCCTTTTTTCCTGCTTTGTATTCTCCCTAGTTTTCCTCTTTGTCACTGATCTTTTTCTGGAACTTTTTTTATTGCAGGCATCTAGGCAGCTGGCCTGGAAACTATTTGGCAAGATGTCTCCTGTTCCATTTGTTGTAATGGGGTCTTCAAAACCGACTAAACACATCTGTAATATGGCTAACGAACATGTAGCATTACCTAGAAGAGAAAACGATTGCATGTCACAATTGTCAGTTGACAGTAGGCTTGCTCTTTATGCAAACTATAATCTATATAAGCAATTGCTTCAGAATGAATTGAACGCCAAAAGGCTGGTAATTACTACAAACTAGTGAATAAAATCACGCAGCGGCAACTTATATGAATTATAGTTTGCATAAAGAACAGGCTTGCTGTCAACTGACAATTGTGACATTGATTGATATCAGGACTACACAAGCCTCAGAAGAAGAGGGTATAGCTCGACACACGTGTCAGGCTAATCTCCAATCAATTAAACACACGCAATTTACACATGGACTCTTTTGATTTGTGTGCAGTGTGAATGTAATTCTTTGCCTTTGTACTAATCAAATAAGGAGTGGTTCTCATCCCCCTTTACAGAAGCAAAACGCTACAGCGGATTGGTCTGGGGCAGGGTTGTCCAACTAAATGCCTCGAGAGCCGGAACCATGGCATGTTTTCAGGATATCCCTCATTAACATTAATGAGAGGAAAGGCGCATTGATTTAGAATTATTGTATGCACATTTATCTCATGAATATTAATGGAGAGTATTGTGAAAATCAAACATGTTTCCAGCCCTTGAGGTCTGGAGTTGAACAACCCTGCTCTAGAGCAAGCATGTTAAGGGTCCAATCCAAGCAAAAAAAGTATCCTTTACCTACTGATGTCATACCTACAGTGCTGTGTCTGCCAGAAGTTGGGACTGACCCTCTACTCTGCGCTCCATCCTCTTTTACTGCCTACATCAAAAATGATCCAGTAATCTGCACCTTGGTGTAAGCTGGACATTGTGATGACAGGCTTGTCTATGTAGCACTGCTTTCCAGAGAACCTCCCGGGGAGGGTTCCTGTTCCCTAAGCAAGGTGTTGACCCTCCTCAAGGGGGGTCAAAGAGTGGCTTCCCGGGCTGGACCCAACACTGGCGCCAGACTGCTAATACACAGCAGGTCCTGTCATGAATGTGTCACTCCTCACCAAGCTGTTTTCCTCCTCATAACCCCTTCCTCTGACTATTGGGAATTACCATTAATGGGTATGTACATTTTCACTTATCACATATTGAATCATTATCTTCAAAATGGTGGACGGTGACATTTAACATACATGGGTTTATGTAATGTCCTAAATCTTTTTTTTAACCCTATTTGACTTATGATTTCCCTCATATGGGACTAATGTATCCTTTGTTGAAACCTTTGATTTGTTTATTCATCATAATGACTGTTTACAACTGAAGAATAAGTTGAATTCAGTAGTGTGGTTAACGCCCTGAAGAAGGAGACCCGCTCCGAAATGCATTGGCATTAAAAAAACCATACGCAAAACCAAACAAGTCTGCTTCTTGCTTGAAAATAACTAGCGGTTTATAAGTTGGAGACTCAAGAATTGTTTCTGAAATTTTTCTGACTCCATTTTGGACATCTACCTTTCAGTTTTACACACAGATTCCCAGTTGGACAAAAACTTGGATCTAGTTGTGCACAAATATATACCAAAACTAACGAACAAGCTCCACAAGAGCTCTTACGGAGAGCGCCAGACTTAGTTGGATGAGTTCATCCAACTTTTCTTGCATGGTGTATCGACATAGGGACCAGGTGTCACAGGACCCTTAATCAGTCCGGCAGCTCCACTAAATGAAAGGATCAAATCAATAATTGAACAAGTAAACTATTACATTCAGGTGGTGCCCGCCTTTTCTTTTTGCCTTCTTTCGACAGTCTTGTTCTTTGACACCCCTTAGGTGAAGGCACACCTTCCTTAACGTTAAAAGAGGACATTAAAATCAATCATCTAGAATCACACATGGTAAGATGTCATATGAAGACATAGAATCACTTACAACAAAAAGAGCAGAGACGCTAGGTTTCACTACAGAAGAAGCAAATAAGATTTTGGAACTGATTGGTGAGAATGTATTCAATAAAAATACCACCACCACAGATCTAGATCGTACCAAAAGGATTAAACAATTAGAATATCTGATACGAAAGGAAATCAACAGGAAGCTACACGCGGTCACCTTAGGAAGATATTGGAAGAATCAACGGACACCAAGAGGATTACGAATACAACTCCGACCAACACTATGTAAAGAGAAGGAACAAGTTACTTACCTGTAACTGTTGTTCTCCAGCATGGGTCTGGCATGGATTCACATGCTCATGAATATTCCCCGTCGTCAGGCTGGGAATCCTCGGTAAAGAAAAAACCAGTATCAGTTTCGTTTCTGATCTGTATTTCGTAGTAATAACCAATCACTGGTCTCTGCGTCATACTGACCACAGCCAATGACTGCCCTCTACCTAAGCACCGCCTCTGGCAGCCATCTTCAGATTTGGAAGCACGTGAAGTGGCAGTATGACCAAGTGAAGAGCCGCAGAGGGGTAGGCGGGAGGGTTCGCATGTGAATCCATGCCAGACCCATGCTGGAGAACAACAGTTACAGGTAAGTAACTTGTTCCTTCTCCAGCATGGGGTCTGGCATGGATTCACATGCTCATGAATAAAGAATACATAGCAGTACACACATGCACAACCACGGGAGGTGGCAAAGGCTCAACATTAAGCATCACATCAACTCAACATTAAGCATCTTACCTCCTCACCAGGCTCACCTCAGGCGAACAGGTTGCGCAGCACTGCTTGGCCGACCCTGGACTCCTCCCTGGAATCCCGGTCGACGCAGTAGAATTTCGTGAAGGTGTGCGTCGACCTCCACGTAGCAGCCCTGCATATGTCCAGCAGGGGCACACCAGATAGGAACGCCGTGGTAGCTGCGATCGCTCTGGTGGAATGGGCTCTCGGACGGCCAGGCAGCGGTCGGTTTGCCAACCGGTGACAGTACATGATACAGCCGGAGAGCCATCTGGAGATGGAAGCCTTCGAGAGAGCCTTCCCCTGATTGACAGGTCCAAAGTTCACAAAGAGTTGTGACGTCTTCCGAAAACCCTTCGTGCGGTCCACGTAGAACTTCAGCGCTCTAGCTACATCCAGCGAGTGCAAAGTCCTCTCAGCCGGCGACGAAGGCGACGGAAAGAACACAGGTAACACCAAGGGTTCGTTGAGATGGAAGTCCGACGGTACCTTGGGCATGAAGGAGGGGTGCGTCCTGAGCACTACCCTCGTGTCGTGGAAAGTCAAGTACGGGGCCTTGCAGGAAAGGGCCTGGATCTCTCCCACTCGTCGTGCGGAGGTGATGGCCACAAGAAAAGCTGTTTTCCACGATAGAAACTTCAACGGGGCCGAGTGCAGAGGCTCGAATGGAGGTCCCATGAGCTTGGTCAGCACCACGTTGAGCTCCCACGCCGGGGCCGGAGCCTTCACCGGCGGGAACGATCTGAACAGTCCCTTCATGAACTCTTTCACCAGACGATGAGACCACAAGGACGTCCGCCCCGTGGTTCTGGTGTATCGGGAGATCGCAGCAAGATGAATCTTGATGGACGCGTGTGCCAGACCAGCTTTGGCCAGCGTCAGCAGGTACGGCAGTACTTGGGGAGCCGTAATCCGTAGAGGGTTAATCTTCTGTGCGTGGCACCAGACAGAGAACCTCTTCCATTTGTGTCCGTAGCATTTAAGAGTCGAGGACGCCCTGGCCTTTGCAAGACCCTCTCTGCAATCGGCCGGTATGTCGTATCCTCCAAACTCTAGCGCTGCAGGAGCCAGGCCTGCAAGTTCAGCGACTTCGGGTCGTGGTGGAGGATGGCGCCTCCTTCCCTGGAGAGTAGATCCGCGTCCGCCGGCAGCTTGATTGGCGGGGACGCTGACAAGTCCAGAAGGTCCGGGAACCATATCTGCCTCGGCCACGCAGGTGCGACGAGGATCATCCTGCACCGTGACCTCTTGAGCTGGTTGACGAGCCGGATTAGCAGAGGCAAGGGAGGGAACGCGTAGAGGAACAGGCCCTCCCAGGAGAACGAGAAAGCATCGCCCATGCTCCTCGTCTGGGGAAACCTGCTGGCGAACCTCCGGCACTTGGTGTTCGTCGCCGTCGCGAACAGGTCGATCTGGGGTGTGCCCCACCGTCGGAAGAGGCGATCCACCAGATCCTGCCGTAGTTCCCACTCGTGGCACGAGCGCAGCTCCCTGCTGAGTGAGTCGGCGATGGTGTTTTTTATCCCTGCCAGATGAAACGGCACCAGAAAAATCCCTTGGGCGACGGCCCAATGCCACAGGTCCTGCGCCTCCTTGGACAGCGCTGGGGACCTGGTTCCGCCCTGTTTCCTGATGTAAAACATGGTGGTGGTGTTGTCGGTGAAGATCCTCACCACCTTGCCCTTGAGGGACGGAAGGAAGGACCTGAGGGCCCAAAACACTGCACGGAGCTCCAGGACGTTGATATGCAGGGACTTCTCCGTCGGGAGCCAGAGTCCCCTTGCGTGCAGATTTTCGGTGTGCGCTCCCCACCCTTCCAGGGAGGCATCCGTGGTCACAGTCTCCTGGTGGGCTGGGGTCTGGAAGTCCATGCCCGCCGTCAGATGCGCGCGGGTGCCCCACCACCGTATCGCTCGTCAGAAGCTCTCGTCGAGTTTGATCCTTTCCTCGAAGCTGCCCGTCGTCTGGATCCAGCGCGCATCCAGGAATTCTTGCAACGGGCGCATCCGGAGCCTGCACATGGGAATGAGGTAGATGCAGGAAGACATCATCCCGAGGAGGGACTTGATGGACCTCACTTCGGCCGCGTCGGCCACCAACATCCGTTGCACCTTGCCCAAGATGGTCCTGGTCCTCTCCTCCGACGGGGAGGCCAGAAGGGACACTGTGTCGAGCCTCGCTCCCAGAAACATTGCGACTTGCGCGGGCACCAGGTGGGATTTGGCGTAGTTCACGGAGAATCCCAGGTCCGTGAGGAGTTGGACGGTCCTTGCCGTGTGGACCACGGCGAGCTCCCTCGTCTTGGCGCGGATGAGCCAGTCGTCCAGGTAGGGGTAGACGTGGATCCCCTCGCTGCGCAGCTGCGCCGCCACCGGTGCGAGGCACTTGGTGAATACCCTGGGTGCCGACCGTAGTCCGAAGGGAAGGGCTTTGAACTGGTAATGACGCCCTTGGACCACGAACCTGAGGAATTTTCGGTGCCCCTTTAGGATGGGAATGTGGAAGTAGGCATCCTCCAAATCCAACGACGATAGGAAGTCTCCTTCCTCCAGCTGACCCAGGACGTGCTGGAGGGTGACCATCCGGAACTTCTGCGCCTTGATGAACTTGTTCAGACGTCGCAGGTCTAGGATGGGGCGCCATCCTCCCGTCTTCTTCTTCACGAGGAAGTATCTCGAGTAGACTCCGGAGCCCCGAAGCCTCTTTGGGACGAGTTCGATGGCGCCCTTCCTGAGCATCGCCTTTACCTCCAGGAGAAGTTGAGGGACGTGAAGTTCTTTCCTGGCCACGGGGGGGACGCGCGGGCACCTTCTTTGAAACTCGAGCGCGTGGCCCCGGGCCAGGGCGTCCAGCACCCAACGGTCGGTGGAGATGGACTCCCACACGCTGACGAAGCCCGCCAGCCGGCCTCCCACCGGGGTGCTTCGGTGGGGGCCCGACCCCACGGCCGGTTCAATCCTGCTTGGACGCGGCCTTGCCGCCTTGACCTCCTTGGCGACGACGGCGGGGTCCGCTAGACTTGCCTCGTCCTCTGTAGGCCTCTTGCGACGACGAGCGGGCCGCTTGACGGTAGGAAGCGAAACCGCCGCCGGAACCTTTGGAGGCGCCCTTGCCTCCGCTGCTCCGAAAGGGCGTCCGTCGTTGCTGCAGAACTCCAAGGGCCCGGGCCGTCTCAGTATCCGCCTTGATGGCCTGAAGGGAATCGTCCACTGTCTTCCCAAACAGGTTGTTCCCGTCGAAGGGCATGTCCAGGACTCTGGTCTGGACGTCCTGCCGGAAGTCCGTAGCTTTGAGCCATCCACGACGTCGAAGGCAAACGCCGTTGCCCAGCTGGCGGAACCCAGTGTCGGCGATGTCCGTCGCCACGGTGATGGCGTGGTCCGAGGCCACCTCACCTTCCTGCAGGATCTCCAGGGCCTCCGCCCTCTTGTCGTCCGGCAGAAAATCCAGCAGGGGAGCTATCTTGTACCAGAGCTCCCTGTCGTAGCGAGCCACGATAGCCAAGGCGTTGGCCGCTTTAATCGTCGTCGCTGCCGACGAGATGACTCTACGTCCCATAGCATCCAATTTCTTTCCCTCGCCGTCCGGCGGGGAAGTCGATGTGGAGGCCGCACCCCCCCCGCTTTCTTCCTGGCCGCCGCGGAGACGACGGAATCCGGGGTAGGCTGCGCCCGGAGGCACAGGGGGGCCGTGTCCGGGACCCGGTACTTTTTCTCGTACCGGTCTCTTCTAGCTGGCGTCGTGGAAGGGTTCTTGAGGAGGGAAAGGCCCTCATCCCAAATGTCGTCCAACAGAGGCACTGCGAGGACCGTCTTCCTCTTGGCCTCGCGCCGCTGATAAAGGAAGCCTTCCTTTTTCTTCTCCTCAGGGCAGAGTTGGAAAAGCTCGGAAGCCCTGGAGACCATGGAGTGGAAAGATCCGATCTCGTCGGGCGGAGAAGCCCTGGCGGGAGGCGACGACGGAATATCCTCGTCGTATGCCTCGTCGTCCGTACCCGTCGCTGCCGTGTCAGTCCCCGTATCATCCCCTTGGGTGGACGGGGAGGAGGGCTGGACGGGGCGCGACGGTTGAAAAGGAGGTGGTGGATGGATCCTTCTTTTCTTGGTAGGGGGAACACCAGAAGGTCCCAGTTCTGGATCCCCCGACGGGAGAGGTTCCTCCGTCGGTAACGGTAGCCTCGTCCTTATCTCGGAGCATAAGGACTGTATGGCCAACAAAATGGCCGCCGAGTTGTCCTGCGGCGCTGGCAGAGGGGAATCCGACGGGCGAGCAGGGGCCCCGTCGGTATCCTCGACGATGTCGTCGTCGTCACCTGCGTCGGGGTCCATTCCGACGGGCTGGCCTTCTTCCACGCCTAGGCCGTGGCTTAAGACCTCGATCAGCTCCTCTTCTGAGGTTGAGGCCGAATCTACGACGACGCCCTGCCCCCCCTTCTTCTTCCCCACGGAGGGTTTCACGGGGGTCCTATCGATGGGCACAAAAGAAGACTCCCTCCGAGGTGGCAGGGAGACTCTGAGCCCCGAGGTCGCCACCACTGGCGTAGCCTCCACAGGCTGAGCCAGGGCCGCCGCGACCGTTTCGATAGAGGACTTGGTCGGATGGATCAAGGCCTTCACCACCTTAGGTGCGCTCACCGCCTTATCCTTGAGGGAGGGGGCACTGCCACGCTCCTCCTCTGCCTTAGAGCTCGACCGGGGCCTCTCCAGGAGCTTCGCCGGGTGCTCGGCCTTCCTCTTACCCGACCCAGAGCGTTGGCTCGTGGTTGATGGTGCCGGGGAGGGTGCGCCCTGCCTGACGCCCGTAGAGCCCGACCGTTCGGCGCTCCCGGTGCCAGCGGACTCGCGGTGCTTAGCCTTATGTTGGGCCCCCGTCGCCGGGGCGCCCTCAAAGGTCTTAGAAGACCGCTCGGATTTCTTCTTCTTCTCGCCAGACGGGCTCTTACCCTCCAGCCAGTTGGCGAGACGTTGATGGCGGTCCTTCATGGTCCGTTCCGACATGTTGCCGCAAAACGCACAGTCCTTCTCCACGTGCGTCTTGTCCTCATGAAGGCAGTAAAGGCAGAAAGAGTGTTCGTCCTCCTTAAAGACGTTCTGCAGCTGGCATCCAGGGCAGACCCTGAACAGCTTTCCGGGCGTCGAGCTTCCCTTCTCCTGGGCCATCTCCGAGACCGGGCCTGAGAAGCTTCTGGAGTCCTCCGAAGTGTAGCTCGACGAAATCTTCACCCTTGAGGGTCGCAGACGAATCCGACACGGGTCCCCGTTGATCGGATGTAGGATCGGTGGAGCTTGAGGCTCTTTTGACCGAAAGAATCGAAGTTTTTTTGTGTAAAAGCGAAAAAAAAGCACTAACGCTCGAGAGCAATAGCACGAGGATCCCAACACATGAACGTGCGGTAAAAATCTGAAGATGGCTGCCAGAGGCGGTGCTTAGGTAGAGGGCAGTCATTGGCTGTGGTCAGTATGACGCAGAGACCAGTGATTGGTTATTACTACGAAAGACAGATCAGAAACGAAACTGATACTGGTTTTTTCTTTACTGAGGATTCCCAGCCTGACGACGGGGAATATTCATGAGCATGTGAATCCATGCCAGACCCCATGCTGGAGAATAAAGAGTTTGTTAAAAGATGGGAGGCAATCCTGAATAGATGCTTGCTGGATTTCATTTTGTTAACTATTCAAGAACTTACTGTAAATCTTCACACTATTGATGTAGAGATCAAGGAGATTGAGAAAGAACTCTCCAATTCATGCAAATTGAAAAAGGAAGAAATAGAACAAATATTGGTAGGCATAAACTTGAAATTGACAGATTACAGAACCGAGCTTGAAAATAAAAACATCAGGAAATTCAAAAGAGACACTTACGACTATGTGAATGACGAAGTGTATTCCTGGATGTATAAATACGCTCCAACAGGAAGAAGACCACGACAGAACAACTCAAATACTCCAACTAGCTCAGATTCAGAAACAAGTGAGACTCGACTGACAGAAGAAAATCCACCAACAGCAAACCCTGAACCATCAGAAACAAGACCGGGGCCATCAACCAGCGTTTTTTTAGGAAGAGGAAAAGAACCCGCAGGGGCAAGAGAAAGAGGACAGGGAGGACCACAGACACGCCTACAACAGAAGAAAACCTAGTGATTAATTTATCGTCCAGAGTCCTTACTGCTGCTGAGACAGAGACACTTCAGAAAGGATTGAGTTTTGTCCCCACGTTTCATACCTCATTATTTGAAACCAAAGTAGCACTGTACAAGCTAATCAGGAAAATGAAACTAAAAGCTTTTTTTCAATGAAACAGAGATACCACAGACCACACGAGAAGAGTCACCTTATAAGGAATTCAAATCAAAAAGTAAATTTATACCACAAATAAATATACCAGCAGTGGAAGTTTTTGAAAAACAAGTCTTGAAAGATTTGAAGAAGATTAATTTTAAGAGTACTAAACATAGGAATTTGAAACCTCACAAGTTCGGATTGCTGAAAGATCTATATAGCGATGCTTCAATAACAATTAGACCTGCAGACAAGGGGGGAGCATTGGTCATACTAAATACTGAGGATTATGACAAAGAATGCAAACTACAGCTTGCAGACACTGTCACATACAAACAATTGGACAGTGATCCAACAATGAGAATCAAACAAAGCCTAGAGACCCTACTAGATGAAGCTGAAGAGAACACATGGATAAATCACCACACACATGAGTTTCTGATGAACAGGAATCCACGTATCCCAAATCTATACATGTTGCCTAAAATACACAAAGATCTTACCAACCTACTTCCTACAACCCCTTATCCAGAAAACTTCGACGTATATTAAGGATACGACGCATTTCCTCCCGCTACTAGCCACAGTACCGCACTCACAGTCGCAGATCTTGTTCACTGTTGACGTAAGGAACTTGTACACATCAATTCCACATGACTCAGGAATTGAAGCAATTGAATGGTTACACTTTAACACAGGCGACATAGAAGCGAACAAGGAATTCATCATCATCTTATTACGCTTCATATCGATAAATTCTTATTTCAAATACAGAAATCACTTTTACATGCAGATAACAGGAACTGCAATGGGAGCCACGATGGCCCCCTCATATGCCAACACATTCATGCATAAATTTGAGTCAGATCATATACTAAAACATCAGAGATGGAAACCACATTTGGCCATTTGGATTCGATTTATAGACGACATATTTGGTATTTGGACAGGCACATAGATAAACCTGATGGAATTTTTTGCATATCTGAACACAATCGACGAAACAATCCAGTTCACTCATGAACATTCCAGGAACAACATCCATTTTCTTGATGTAAATGTGCAATCTATGGAACATGAATACAAGACCAACATAAATACAAAAACAACAGATCGCAACAATCTACTTCACAGACTAAGTTTCCACGAACCAAGCTTAATCAAAAACCTGCCATACAGCCAGATGCTTAGAGTAAAACGTATCATCAGTGATCCGAGGGATTATGACAAAGAACTCCACGAAATGAGTGAGAAGTTCTTGAAACGTGGATACAGACAGGAAGAAATAGCAGAAGCAAAACATAAGGTGGACCAAAAGAACAGAAACAAACTACTAACAGCTACAAGAAAAGTGAAAACTGAACCACCATTGGTATTCGTCACCAGATTTTCAACACAAAGTAGTCGTATTAAATCGATCATAAAGAAGCACTGGCAAGTGTTATCCTGCAACCAAAGAACAGAGGAACTCTTTAAAGAACCACCAACATTTGCCTATCAACGCAGTAGAAACTTTCGAGACAGCCTAGTGCAAACAAGACAACGAAAGAAACAACCAGACAGCAAACGCGTTGGAACTTTCCTGTGTCTACACTGCAGTAACTGCAGTTATGTGGTGAAAGGATCGACCATAAACCACCCCCACACCGGGAAAAAGATTATGCTGAAATCATTTGCCACCTGTGGCACAACAAACATAATTTATGGCATCAATTGTCCCTGTGGACAATTCTATGTGGGTCAGTCCTAGAGAAAAGCAAAACTCCGCTGGAACGAGCATCGCTCGTGTATACGAAATAAGAACTCGAACTCTGCAGTCGCAAGACATTGGCTCAAAGAGAGACACAATTTAACACAAATTCGATTTATGGTATTGGAAGTAGTTCAAAGTAATAATCCTCATGACAACATACAAACAAAATTAGACAGGAGGGCATGTTATTGGATTGAGAATTTGGGATGCCTAACCCCATGAGGAATGAATGAAGAGATCAACTGGGAATGCTTTTTATAAGCATGCTCGTGATCGCATGGTTATGAGGGAAACACTAACATGGGATCATTTTCTCTGAATTCATTTTCTTTGATGCAATGTAATATCTAAGTGAAGTATTAGTGCAACAAGGAATATATCTGCCATTACGTAGGATTTACAAAAAAAGGTTATTGTTCTATGTATATATGCATTAACAATTCACTGCCATTACTTTTGGCTGTGGTAAGGTTTTCAACTATTCACAAGTGCACATCAGAAACCAGGCGTCTGTCGAGAGAGGGAAACCGAGTTTCCTTTCTGACAAGAGCCTCATCTCATTATTACCTTTTTTGTATACATATCATAATGAAGATGATATTTAGTGGGATGAATTTACCAAGAACGCGAGTTTAATAACGTAAACATGTGTTATGACATTCTCAAGCATATCCCCGACAAAACGCTGTAACCATGAGATTACATAAGTAATTACAACAAATAGAGGAAGAATGTTTCTCTGAACTCACGTAACTTAACATATATGGACACCCTGACCGTCCCGTCTCCCCGATTCCATGGGAACGCGAAGCGTCACTACGCACCACATGATAGCGCACGCTGAAAAGGGTTGCCATAGGAACCCGTACACAATTTTAATCAATGTTTTTCTACGCGACGCTTGCTCGCTGAACAGTCTCTGCGCTGCAGAACCACAGAACATCAGGGTAAGCACAACCTGCCCGTTCATTGAATAACAGGTACAGAGAGTTGATATAACGCTCATACAGTAATAAGGTCCATACATTGTTTCTTAATAGAACGGCCACAGACTGAGAGAACACATGAGCGTATATTTAAACGGGTGAGCCTCGAATCCTTGCTTGAAGGTACACAATAGTACGCACGAGTTTTCTCTAATGACTAGTAGCATTTTATTGAGTATTTGTTATTTTTGTTTAGATCACTTGCAGTTGAACTGTTGAATGTACAGAGTTTTCTACTCTATAATGGTTTTAGGCACCACAGGAAATTACGAAAGTAATTTGATTTTATTTCAGACATACACAGCACTGTGAATGTGTTTGTCCATTTACACAACCATTAAGGAATATTTATCTAATAAGGATGCCATGTTGTTGTTTTCCTCCTCATAACCCCTTCTTCTGACTATTGGGAATTACCATTAAGGGGTATGTACATTTTCACTTATCACGTATTGAATCATTATCTTCAAAATGGTGGACGGTGACATTTAACATACATGGGTTTATGTAATGTCCTAAATCTTTTTTTGAACCCTATTTGACTTGTGATTTCCCTCATATGGGACTAATGTATCCTTTGTTGAAACCTTTGATTTGTTTATTCATCATAATGACTGTTTGCAACTGAAGAATAAGTTGAATTCAGTAGTGTGGTTAACGCCCTGAAGAAGGAGACCCGCTCCGAAATGTATTGGCATTAAAATATCCATACGCAAAACCAAACAAGTCTGCTTCTTGCTTGAAAATACCAAGCGGTTTATAAGTTGGAGACTCAAGAATTGTTTCTGAAATTTTTCTGACTCCATTTTGGACATCTACCTTTCAGTTTTACACACAGATTCCCAGTTGGACAAAAACCTGGATCTAGTTGTGCACAACTATATACCAAAACTAACGAACAAGCTCCACAAGAGCTCTTACGGAGAGTGCCAGACTTAGTTGGATGAGTTCATCCAACTTTTCTTGCATGGTGACTCCTCACCAAGCTCACACAAATATGACACCAACTGCTTGTGGCTGTAGAATTGTGTAATCTCAGTAGTCTCCATTCTAAAACCAGAAATTATTTATATTTTAGGTATTAAAAACTGCCACCAGGCTGCAGAGACATAATTATAATATTTTGAACCAGAAATCAATACAATTAAAAAGCCACCTCTGCCATTTGGAATTTTGGAGGTATGACCTTTGAACCTGCCCTACTGCCACTGCAGAGCAGCTGCTGGGGATATCAGGAGATGGTCACAGCAAAGGTACATGTGCATTATACTTTTTGGCATGGGTCATTATGAATGTGGGATCAGATTAGCAGATATCGCTTTAAGAAACAGAATTACCTGCATCATTTTGTTATCATAAATCAGGAAAGCTCTGACCATCCCGCCCTCACCAGGTGACAGACTGTTTTATGTCTTTGCAGGATCCAAGTAAAATTATCATCTTGCTAAGGGCTAACCTTCCTTTCGTAGATCGGAAAAGCTGGAGCCGGGACTGCAATGAGCCCTGCACCTTCTATATCATCTAAAGAATTGTGTGCTCATATTGCTCTGTGATGCAGAGGTAAATGCGAATATCCAAGCACAGGAAGGCCTTAGGTGACCAGGCCAGAGGCAGGTCTAATAATCTATCTAGGGTCTTGAGACTTAGTCGTCTAATGGAAATCGACAAAACTTACCCCAATAAATACATCATCGTAAGCAAAGTCCTCAACGCTACATCAGCTCCCAGATTACACATTTTAGGTACTGGGTCTTTCTGGGGTAATAGCATAGTGTCACCATTTCATGAAGCCCACAAATCCAATATCAGACCTTACCGTAAAACACCTACGCAGTAAAAAACGCAGGTCCCTGCCAACCCCTTCCCCTAAACCTGAGCACTTCGCCTGCCCAACTCAACTAAAGTCGTCCTTTTGTCCCCCCATGCCACTAATGCTTCAGAGAAACAGATGACCAACAAGCACTCATCTTTAGCTCACCCTTATCAGTAAAGTCCCTTATTTCATGGAAACTCCAACCCCGACTGCCTTATTTAACAAAGCCTTTAAAATCGAATACCCACCCCCAATTCAGGTGTAAAAGAACAACCGCAGATGTGTGCTGCACCTGAAGACACCCATTGCCGACACTTATAAGGAAAAGGGAATGGGCCTGTGCATCACAGACATAATTTATTTTTCTGAATACTCCTCTACATGGAAAACCATCCTGATCCCATCCCAGGGCACTAGCTCCACCACAACCCTCGCCAGAGTCATAACCTGGGGGCCTGTGGCCATGAAAAGCAGGGGATCCCAAAAATCTTTGTGCATGCCTATGGGACCAACGCCATGTTTGCTGAGATCAAAAGTCAAAACAGCCCTCGGACTTCGGGAGAACCTTATACCTTCAACTTCATCACACTCTGCAGGGACATTGTTTAAATGGGAGCACTTTTCCATTTACCTGGTGTCAGGAAACAAAGCTCCCTAAGAACCAGTCAGACACTGGGAGAGTCCTATTCCTGACGCCCTGTCATTCACTAAGTGTATCTTCCTATCACTCAAATAAGAAATCAAACTAGAGAGGCCCACCCACTCCTCATTTGGCAGCCAGGCTTACAATCACCAGCCTTTACAGGAATTCTTTTAAAAGTCTGGTGGCCATTTTGGTGTTTTGAAAGTCTCAATTTACAGCCTTTTGAGCCACCAAGAGGAGATGAATCTGAGTTCATAGGGAAAATGGCAGCGAACAGGAACCAGCACTCCGCAATTCTACAGCATTACAAATCAAAAGCACAGCAGACCCGGTTCTTCCTGAGGCTTCATTGTGTCATCCACGAGGCACACTAGTCCAGAGCCACACTCCTCAGGATTAGGCATTTGGGAAGACACTGATCCAGGGTGAGACAGATGAGTCAGCCCTCAGAGCATCACCAAATTCCACTGTCAATAACTTGGTTCCCCAGCCTGCTCTCCAGGATATGCACTGCTTCGAGACCACCAGTGGAATGCGGCCCTCAGATAGACCCTCGTCAAATCCCTGACTTCACCCTCAACCCGTCATCCTATGCAATCACAGCATATGGTACTTAGTGGCACATGTGCTGTACATTGGTCCCCCCCGTCATAGAGCTGGTCAATACATAGCCCTCACATCCAGAGATCCAGTAGGGCTCATGTGCGGTTCAATGTTCCTGCAGGTGCTAATGTGGGAAAGCACTGGATGAATAAAGCCTGGCTGCTTTGCCCTGGTTCCATCATCTGCTGTGGCATGAGTAAAGTAATACCCCTGAGAACCTTGGTTGGCAAAAGGCCAGAGAGATTGCAAACTCGAGATTGCAGTGTTATTGGAAAGCCAATCATCCCCCCCAAAACCCCTGTCCAACACACTGCTCTTCACCATCATGCAGCCGTTGCAACCCCCCCCCCCCCCATTCACTTTCTATGCCAAGGTGATGGACATTTTACGAGGACTCCAACGCTACCTTCTATCTTTTCTGAACCTTGTCCCATCATAAGGAACCTCATTAAGGTCTTCAGCATCTCTCGGATACCAAAGGCCTGGTGCAGCCTCAACACCTGGTGAGCGTTGGCAGAGAGGTAGAAGGGAATTTCATTTTGGACTGTGTGAGAAGAGTTTGGGGCTGGTGGGAGACAGCAGGGTAGACGTGTAGGTGAAATCAGCAGGTATTCTGGCAAAACCATCTGGGATTCTGGCCTATGCCTTGACCAATGCCAGTGAATTGCCAGACAAACCCCTTGCCCTGACTCACTGTGCAAATGTCCCAGGAGGTCACTGGCTATAGTACCTGAGCATATAAGAGTGGGGGCTGAGGCATCTATGAGCCTGCTAGCCAACATACTATGGAAAGTGAAATGGATGAATGTGGTCCTCAAATTTCAAGCAGCCAAAGGGCCTTGCCTCCCATAGCCCTTAGCAGGCAGCTTTCGGAGTGTCCACACCTTTCCACCATTTGCTAACTCACAGATGCTTGTTTTGTTCCCCATGGGATACAAAGTATCTATTTAAGACAGAGAGAAATGAGACCTGTTTACAAAATAGAGGTTCAGCGTTGCAGGTTGTTTTGACTTGTGAGGCCTACTCCCCCATCACCTGACGAACCGACTCACCTTTAAGATCGCCTACCACATTTCACTACACACACAGCTCTAGCCATTAGCACATCAACAGTAACTGAGCCATGACTAAGCTCTCCTCTTTGGCTCTATTGCACTCTCCCACATCAGTGCCTCACCAGAACCCACGCGCTGTAGTTCATCAGATCGGGGGCTCTTGCCTATGGCTAACATACTGCCAATTTGCATAGCAATCAGGTTGGCACTCAGGAGATGGGTACTCATCAACACCACGTTTTGCATCTGCCTCTCCCACTGTCCCATGAAGAAACGCCAGCCGTATTTTTTCATACAGAGCCACATGCAGCGAGGCCAACAATAGTGGCAGAAGGGTGCTTCCTATACAAGGCTGCTTACATGAATGTATTCTAGAGAAAATAATTACTTCAACTTCAAAAATAAATTGAAACTCAATTTGTTTCATGATCAGCAATCAGGATTTCATCCAGCAGTAAGGTTACTTTACCAGGATGACACAGGTAAGCCAACCGCATTGATCCGGTTGGCCACATTTTACATCTCCAATCAAAAAATGATTATTGAGCATTTCTCCTTAGTTGCCTTCCCGATGGTATGGGTGGTCTGCTCCAGTGCAGTCTTGATTCAGCCTTTGCTGGCAGATTGGGTTTCGTGAGTGATAACTGGTGGGCATTGGTCAGAGGAGCTTGGTGTGATCTGCAGAGTGCAGCAGGGATTTGCTCTATCCCCTGAACTCGTCAAAGGGCTTGGCTCAGCCAATTGAGGACTTCAACCTCATTTCCAAATGCATCCTGACCAAAACCAATTGTTCATCTACCTTGGCTTGGGATTAAGCGACAAAGTATGGGTGGGTGACAGGTTATAGTCCAGGCATGGGTGGCAGCCAACTGGCTTTGCATCAATGCAGGCGAGCTCGAGCTTCTCCTGCTGTTCTTTAACTCAGAAACCTTCTTTGAAACATGCTAGAAGGTGGACAAAATGGCCCTGTAGAACGCAATCCTGTGTAATTGTTCATTGTAATGCGAGGGATATGCCAGCGGTGTGTGAACCTCATTTGATGTGATGAGCAATCTTCTGATCCACATGAACACGCAGGTTTACAGCAACAAAGTATACTGCAACACAGTGATGGCACATTATGCACCACCCAACACCACACCCCCTTACGTATACACCTAGACTAGCTCCATCCGGGACCCATGACCATGCAACGATGCACTACTGGACCAATAGAAAGCACTACGAGGATCTACCTATGGCGGATGTGCACTAGATTCTTTTAACATACCATAATGCAGCACATACTTACACCATCACAATGCATGCCCTATAAACGATGCAGAACATTCATTCAGACCCTAGAGCAGTCAAGATGCGAGAGAAATGCTCCGGCTGCTCTCAATTAAAGCTGTGTCAATACTAAGCTTTGAGGAAAAAAAAAACTGTTTCTGTTAATGCATCATTTGGAATAACCCAAAGCACAGAAGTCGATTGGTCTTCCACGCCTAATTCTAGCTCGAAACCCTCCCAAGGTTTCATTTTACACTGTGCCCTACACACCTCCTTGGGATAGAACAGAATAATGTAACAGAAACCCCCCACACACAAATGCAAAGTAGACTAAGCTGTTTAACAAAATGTACTTCTTTGTTCCACAAACTCAGAAGATCAAGCAAGCCCCTCGTCCCAGCGTTCACAGTTTATCACATTTTCTTGAGCATATCATGGCTGACAAGGGCAGTGGAAGCTTTTGTTTAAACATAACGTTTGAAGCATGACCTGCTTTCCAGTTGTTCTCCCCGGTCTTGTATTTGTACTTTCAGAATCCGTTTCTGTGAATTTGATGAGCTTTCCTGTGGGGATGCGTTTTGCATGCTTCTCATGTGTGAAACTTCGGAATGCAGGCGTGGAGTGCCAGAAGAAGCTCTCTCACTTGTTTACATGCATCTTTACCTGTAAACTCGAAGCGAGCAAGAAAGCTTCCCTTCCAAAATCGGATGCCTGCCTCTTGGGGCGAACTGCGTTCCGAATGAATGCATCGTTTTGTGTAATAAATATTCATTTTTCCATCCAAGGTAAGACAAACGAGGATTTTCATCAGCGCGAAGGCCTTCGTTGGCCCCACGTCCCCCTCGTAAGAGCCCTTCAGAGACCATTCACTGCGCAAACTCATAATACCACAACTTAATCTATATAAAATATCCAAACAAAAAATGGGTGCCATTTTTTTGTTGTTGCCAAAAGATAGAGGCCGTGATACATCACCACACCCATTCCAACACTCGCTCTGCCTCACTCCCAAACTCTTCCACAGTCATTATATATAATTCAACACAGAGTGCACCCTTAGCACTCATCCTCAGACTTCAACAGTCATGCATTCCTGACAAAGGAATTAAATAAGCCAGGAAAGACACCCGGTGCTTACATCTCAGAAGGGTGGGCAACCGATTCCCAGCACACTGTGGAAGCTCCTCAGCGCCTACGAAAAAAGGGGGGGACAACTCAGCACTCACTCTCGACTGTCTCGCTGAGCAGAATCACTAGGGATCTAGAGCAGAAGACAGTCAGCTGTGTGAAGCATCGGGCAGAGCCGTCATGGGGTTGGAATGAAGCTTGTCTCAAATCAGGCTAAAATATTTCTTTATGAATGCCGAGCAACATCAATGCCAAGTGTAATGCCTGTAGACTCTACAGGGCGTTGGGGTCCAGTACACCAACGATACTAGAGCTCTTCTGCACCTCCCAGGACATGGAATTGTATAAAAGATACCTAAAGGAACACTCACATCACCCTACCCCCCTTGCTCAGTATGATTGGATGTCTAGGTCAAAGGGTCCCTTGACAAAGGCTTCAAAGTTCTTGCAGCTGAGGTTTGTCTGCTCCTCAAACAATTATGGACAGGGTCACACTCCCTTCTTTGACACGACTTCACCCCCTAAGGAAAGGGACTTTGAACTTTCACAGCTCCAACAAGTGTCATCGGGGTAGTAAGTCAGTCATTTGTCAAATGCCTTTATCCCATTGCTATGGCCTCAAAGCGCTGCAGATGAATGCCCTCAGAGGGCCGTAGTCCAAGGTTTTGGAAAATTGGTCAGAGGAGTTTAGAATGCTTGTGTGCATTTTAGCCAGGCAAAGTTGGGTAGGGATGGCCATGTCCCTACTGGCTACCAATATCGAGCTGGCAAGTGGATGGGTCCTTTGAAGTTGACAGGAGAGTATGCGAGAGTATTAGACTAATTATGTGTCTAGCTAGACTGAATTTTTGTTGTTGGGGATAGCTGCATTCTAATGGAAGAGGTGTTGTGTGATGTGTTTTTGGGTGTGGTGTATGGTTGCAGATGTGTGCGGATGAGTGGCCTTGCCTTTGGCTAACTTCCATAAGCATCGAGGATGATATGTACCCGTGTGCTCCAAGTGGCTTCATTGGTTTTGTGGACGTTGCACAGGCCTTCTCCTCTGTTCTGCTGGAGATTGTTAGTGGGTTAACACCATTTATATTACATTCCCACCAGGGGATTGGTGTATTTTCAAGCCCACTGCTCAAATCGAATAAGAGCAACATCCTAAGAAATGTCCTCCCTCTTACACTGCTGTCCCCAGCTGAAATAGTCCCCTTTGCAACAGAAGAAGATAGTCAGAGTTCTTTTGTGTCTAAAAACAGTGGAAGGAATTTTCATTGAGAAAGACCTCTCTGGCCGCCTTAGTTCTTCCCATGTCCTCCCCCTCCTGAAGGGCTCCTGCTGGTGATTACCTTTCTCTTGCCCTCGCACACCTTGCTAGGAGACTCCCATTGAGAGGTGTGGTGCATTCCCCCTCCTGTGGTGCGACGGCAGGTGGACGGTCCGCCTGCTACCTGATGTGCCACCAAGAAGGTGGAAGGAGGGGGAATACCAAGGACTTGCCATCCCAACGCAGATGTAGTATCGTTACAACCCCAGACAGACAACACCCATCTGAAGAGGACCCCATTGTCCCATCAAGAGAAGAATGCTACACTGCGTACAAACAAGACGAACCAATGTGAGGCTGAGGAGCACACTATAGAGAAGCAGGGCAATGTATTCTGCGTTCATGGCAGGAGGGAAAACAAATGTCCATGACATAACTGGCAGAGAGAGTCTTCCAACTAACACTGTGATAAGTGTTTCCGTACAACCCCAAGAAGTAAAACAACCGCTAGAGAGCATTCATGGCCCTTACGAGCACTCATGGCCCAATGCAGCAGAGTCCACGACAAAGCGTAGAACTGCAGAACCTCGGTGAACGCAGCAGAGCCACTGCTGGAATCACTACCTATTCCAAGATGGCGGCGACACTCAGCCAGGTGTTTAAAGGTTCGGAAGGAACCATGGAGACCACGTTACAACAATTAGCCATAGACCAAGGTCAAGAAAGCCCTTCTCAAAATGCAAACTTCAAACAGCACAGTATTTGTCCATTTGTAAGCCCTTTTTCCATGAACCAACCCAAAGCTCGCTTCCAGAACATTCACCAGACATTAGCTACATAAAGAAGGGAAGTAGATTAGAGAAGGGAGGAATACCATGGAGCATTCAACACACAAAGGCGTTTTGGACCGCGGTTCAGCAACAGCCAAGAGCAGCTTGTGCGAAGTCCTAGAGAGAACTCACATGGGTCACTTGACAGAAAGGGGAGACTGCTCTATGAACCAATGTCGCACACGCCTGCAAGTGCCTACCAGGTCGTTCCCTGAAAACGCAGAAACCCACCACTGGAAAGAGCTGTGAGCCCCCAGACTCACAGTTTAGAGTTTTAAAATAGGTTCAGAAAAAGACGCAGGCGCTGCTTACCAAGTCTAAAATAATTGCAGAGACTGAAAGTACACTTCCTGCTCATTCTCAGCGAGGTCGCACTGCTTGAACATACGCCTTGCGCTACATACCCATTCATTATGCATGTGGAGAGAAGATGTCTTCCGGCAAAATAGCACAGCTGAGTAATGAACTTTTATCCGGTGCACTCAACGAGGAGGGTGTTTCGGCATGCAGGGGATTGGGTGTTTCTGCTTGTGATCCGCAGCTCCACAAAACGACAAATGCACAGATAAGGTTGGAGCTGGGAGGTGGTGTACTCCCTTCCCTTGACGCACGCTAAGTGGTGAAATTCCACTCACTTGCGCCCCGTAAGCAGCCCTTCTCGCCCTCAGGCACAAAAGTCTGCCTCCTCTATTGACTTAATGCTGATTGTTTTCAGTAGCTTCTTGGTGACAATTTAGACATGTTGCCCATTTTCAGTTTCTACTTATATTACATTTTTCAGTTTATGTTGAAGGATAATGTGTGATCATGCCCACCCTGTCCAAAAGTTTCAAACATATGATTTGGGAATGGTAGCTTGCAGTTCTTTAAGTGGGATTGGAAATCGACGGGAGGGCCTACTTAGGGCGTGTGGCCTAAGGACACACACCCTAACGAGAGCCCCCCCTCGACTAAGGGAGGTTAGGGGGGCTGTTAAAAGTTGGAGCTGGGGCACACTGGCGTTATTACCTTTGATGCGCCCAGCCCCTCCTTTTAAACAAAAGAAGGGGCTGGGCGCACCAAATGGTGTGACACCAGTGTGCCCCAGCTAGCAGGCAGCAGCAGGCAGTCCTTTCATTCAAGGAGCCAGCTTTAACCACAGGCTCCTTGAATGAAAGGTCTGTACTTGAAACAGGAGTCAGGCTGGAGGGTCACTGACTTAATGCTGATTACTACGTGCTACCCTTTCATATAATGGACCAATATAGGAAAGGGTAGCCCATAGCGAATGATTAGGTGCCGAAGGAAAAGTAACTAATTGTATGGTTGATTACCTGGTCTGGCAAGAAAGGCTTTTTTTCATTAAACACATATCCCGGATTAAGTTCAGTCCAACACTTACTTAAATAATCCTCTTTAAACATCTACCTGAAGGTGATGAAGTGTCATTGGTTTTGTGGAGGTGGGTTGAGGGCCTAACTGGTAAGGACTTTACTCATGTGTTCTTTTGCATTTCAGTTATTCTGCATGATTGGACTCTGACATGTTTGACAGGAACTTGCTGGCTGCAGGATGGTGAGGCGCTAGCTTTGGCAGACAAGCCAGATCCAGTATGCTTGCTCCATGGTGCATAAGACTTTATACTTGATCTGTGTAGCCAAAGACGGCCTCTGTAGTGATTTTAGGCCAGGTTTTATTTGATCCCGTTTTTTTTTTTTTTAATTGTTGAATGGTCGGTGTTAGGGGGTTGGATCAATTAATTTCAGACAGTTTTGCAATAGGCTACATTTTGCTCTCTGCTTAGTGTCTATAGAATTTGTAGACTCGGTCAGGTGGAAGTGCTGATTATGGACTTTGGGTAAAGGAGACTGGCCAAAGCATTGGCGGTGGTCACTTGGAATGCTGATGTAGATCTTAGTTGGGTATTCCAACTGAGATTCTATTCTTCATGCATCAACTATCTTCTGATCCCAGTACATGCATGTTTACGGGCTGAGATTGTGTCTCTTGGGTGCATGCTGATATTGTCTCTCAAGGCCGTAACGGTCAGTTGCTCGAAAGGCCAATGCTCCACACTTCGCTGCCACGATCAGAAATGAGCTGAGCAGCTGACTCGCTACATCTCAGACAGTGCTCCAGCACAGTGAATAGAATCACAAGTGCACGTCCCTCTTTCCACCCCTCAAACTCCCTTGGATCATTGAGCACTCAGTGGAAATATGCAGCGTGCCTGCTGGAACTCAAGACACTGTTGACTCTGAAAACGGGTCTAACACAAGTTGAGAACCTCACAGTCAACACAAAGCCCCAAACTGGGCATCGGATCTTCCGCTCTGTATGTCGGACCACTTGGCAGAACAGGAAATCTCCAAAGTAGCTCTGCTCGTGAAACTCCCAAGTGTGTCACTGCAGCTGTCCCCCTCGGGAAACCTCACAGCGGACCCCAAGAGTCCCAAAATGCCATCAACTGTTGCCAAAACTCCACGTCTCCTCCCCTCCACCCTCAATTTCCTCACTTCCAAAACCCAAAGGACAATCACTGCCATCCGTACAAGATGCATGGCTTTTGTGTGGCTGTCTATTAAGTTGCTTCATGAGTCAGAATACATTTCTGGTCTGGCTACCATGAACTTCTTACCTGTTCTTTTATCTGTTACCAAAATAATTCATCAGTCTCTAGTCTATGTTAATACGTGTCTGTATCCATTTTTAAGCTGAACGGGTAGAACAAATGTGTGCAACTCAAACAGACCGCTTTGAGGAGGAAATAAAAGAACTGCTCACAGTGTCACCTTGGAATTTTCTGAACGACACTTTTAAATAACGAATGATTAAATCAAATACCTAAGGGAGCAGAAAATGGGCACAGAGGAAAGTATATATTCACGCACAGACCCATCATCCGCTTCCCCACATCCAAAATGGGCCCAGAGCATATGATGTTACCATCCTCCCACCATGTCTGGAATAATCTTAGTAAAATAATACTGCACCAGAAGGCAGTAGGTGGTCAAACAATTAGAACATTGTGTACTAAGATGGAACAGAACCTTCCCTCCCCACGTACGGAACGAAAATGACAGTATAGGCGGGGGCAAGGAAGCTAACCTTTACAATAGGCAGTAGCTGTAGGCCCATTGCCGTCATGGTTTTTATGTTCTGCTCCTCTCTCTGGCAGGGCTGGTGCTGTTAAATTTCAAAGCCAATACTTCTCATTACTCACCCTGCCCACATAGTGACGGGAAATTAAGAGATCACGCCAGGGTGAGTTGCTCTACTCCAAAATGCGAATCTTCTATATGTCAAGGTTCTCTAAATCCATTCCTGAAGAACCAAACCCGACCCATATTTTCAGCACATCCACACAAAACATATTTGAATCCAGGGAGTCTAGATGTGATCTATTTACATTGTCAGTGGCTATCCTGAAAACCTGGTGTGGTTGGTGCTCTTGAGGGCTGGGCTTGTAGAAAACGGGTATTTGTATTGCGCAGCAGCCAAGCCCCAGTGCTCAGAGAGTACAGATAGGAAGGAACACAGGCTTGCTATAGTGTGCTGTTTCGACTATGGTTGTAGAAGGACAATAAGCACAGCGGAGCAATCATTTGCCCTAGAGCGCTACGACAAATGCATACACTGCTATGGATCATTTATTTATAATTCAACTAATAGTCTTGCTAAATGATTGTTGACTTGTGCGGTCTCTTAGGTTGAGTAGCAGACAAAGGCACTATTGAATCTAGTGAAACGTTTGCCTTTCATGCACATTGAGACTAGGGCATGTATAGAAATCTGAAAAATCACTCCTACCTTTGCATAGACTTTCTGAATGTGAGCATCAGTCATTGTAAAACAGCCATCACTGGAAACAGTTCAAATGAACACAAAGAAAGATGCAGTCTTCCAAATGTCAGAACAATAAATGCAGGTTCGTGTAACCCGATTCAGATTAGTGCATATACCCAGACACGGTTACACTCTATGGCAGAAAAAGGTTATAACTGACCTCATTAGTGTTTTTGATAGTAGGTTATGTCATAGGAAGCATCATTTTCACTCTGTTACTTGCCACCCTGTACTAAATCACCTACTTGCCACCCTGTACTAAATCATCACCAAGTTTCCAACCTATTTAGCATTTTTCTGGCTTACAAAAGAAGTTCATTCATCACCACGCACAACAATTCCAACAATAATGTTTCCCGGATTGCAAAATTGATCCATAAATGTTCATACTTTAAAGTGACTACAGTTACACATTTGAGCAACAAGTACTTAAAATCTATTACAATTATGTCCTTTGGCATACATATTAGGCTTATTAACAAACCAATTCATATATGCTTTCTGACACAGTTGAATTAATTGTCTTCCTTTCCCATAACGTGGACCTTAAATGTGATCCTTTACCCTCAAAGATAAATAAAACAAAGGTCCTGAGAAGCGTTTTATAATGGTGCAATCCCATAGGAAAATGCTCTGTGAATCAAGCCCAAAATTACTGAAAAACTTTGTACAAAAACCAAAAGGTTAACTACTATGGTGCTTTCAAAATTTGGATGAAATGGCAAACCAAACTCCATTTTACTACTAGTTAATTAAAACAAACCCCGCTTGGAAACAGTGTTACATTCTGCCATAAACGTTTGATTAACCAGCGTTTCTTAAGATTAACCTAACAAATCCAGGACTATCCACAGTTCTATTCGAGCAACATAAAATTGATTATTGATCCATTGCCATGGATTCAACGCTGCAATGCAGTCAGAAATGCTTTCACCGAAATAAAACCTTGTCCACCGTAAATTATTACTAGAGGTGTCAGCGTACCACTTAAATTGTCAGGTGTATTTTTCTTGCATTGGCATTATACTGGCAGCCTAAGATTAGCTTGTAAGTAGACTCAAATGACCGTGGTAACTGACAGAGCCAGGAAAGTCGTTTCATACATGCTCCTCAAGACCAGGCCCCTGTTATCTCACTCGCGAGAGACGCTAAAGTGGAGTTGCATAAAGGTACTTCACTTTATGAGACAAAACAGAATACTTAAGTATGTAGTAATTCTTGTATCTGGGGTTATTATTTGCCTTTGTGTCCAACCATATGGAAACTAGTGATTGCCTAATTTTCACTAAGGATAGATTAAAAATAATAAACCAACCACTGAGATTTACAAGTGGGAGTTCCATCTCCAGCTTTACTGAAATGCATAAACATCTAGGTACCAAGATTCTTCCATCATGCCAGATATGAGAATACATTGCAGCAGAAACTACCCACTGGTGCAGCCTCCGCACATCATTCAAAAAAGACACTTGCAGGGAAATGTGCTAGATCAGTAGCCCATCTACAAAAAGAGTATATGTTCAAAGTAAATGACAAGCCACACAAATGAATCTTTCCAGGTAACAGAAAGTATCCAGCAGGTTTTATTAAAATGGAAAAACAGTTCAGCATTTCGTAGCAGAGCCAAAATCAAGAGGCCTGTTTTTTTGTTTTTAATTTCATACAGCATTAAGAATCAGCATTATAACACATACAGATACTCAAAAACGTAAATGTTGACAGAGGTGGGAATGCCAAGAAATGTATAATGTTGCCCTGTTTTGTAGAAATGTCAAAGCAAGAGTAAAATAGTATGACTGTCAAAACTGCATTTGTGAATAAAGCCAACAAAATGGCAAGGGCAGCTAAATGACAATGACCACCAGATATTTGTTCACATTATGTTAATTATGTAAATGTGGATATTTCCGCTTAGAAACTGCATGCGCCAAGGATTCATATATCCTAGCATCTGTGCCCGTGAGCCTGTTATTCGGAGCTGGGAATGGAATTTTTGTGTAAATGTTTCAGAATGCAAAAGATAAAAGTATATAGCACACGCATCACATGTCGTGCTGAGATGAAAATTGCATTATTTGATTCTCCTGAGTGAGCGCAATCTGATGAACTGATTAGTAACATGATTACATGTGAGGAATATTATGTTTGAGAAAGACCCAATTCTTTAATGTAGAAATCTCCAAGATGAAATGACATCAAATGGTAGGAAAACTGGGTGGTTTAGAAGTCACTCCCATTATACTGCCCTCTTCAGTAATATGCCCAATGAGTATGGAGAGGATGGTTGGGTGTGATGTCACTTTTGGAATGCTGTCTAATCACATACTCTGACCAATTAGATTAGAGAAATGATACCCACCTCTAAAGGGAGTGGTTTCTGATCTATACAAGTTCCAACCCATAGATTCTGAGGGACTCACTTGCTCACTCACTGACGTGGATGGATTGGCAGATGGGAAGAGGGAGAGAAAGGAGAATTGGCTACAACTGTAAGAAGAAAAGAGTCACTTGCTTTCATTTGGACTATTTTTGGATTACAAGGAGTAGATTGCAAGAGAGGCCTACCTGTATTTAAATCCCCATGCCTTTTTCAGTGCAAGAGGCTGCAGACAGACCCCATCTTGCTGGCTAATTCCCACCTATTCCTAAACTTCAAAGCGCAACTGTTACATATTATGATTTGCTAATAAAAAGTGTCTCGCAACCTCTGATTTTGCATTCTCATGGCATATATCAGAGTTTTGTTCAATATTCCTGTCTTTAATTCATCATTAGAGTATGACCAACATATAATTAAGAACAGAGAAACTCCAACAGAAACACGACCCGTTAAGTAGCTGGTGTATTATGTGAATTGGATCATCTTACTAGTATAAGTATGGAGCATGGTGTTATCTTTCACAACTTTGTTGTATACACTACAATTAAGGCATGGAAACGTTCCAGTTCTTTGAGTTGCCAAGTCCTCAGAAACATTTGAGTCAGTTTCATATCAACTCCATTCATAATAGAACATGTTTGGTGGTCAGTTATAGGCTGCAAATGGTTGATTGTAAACATGGTTCTAAGTTCACAAGTCTTAAATAAACCCCAATATGTGTTGATGACTTAAAACATTCCTGGATGGGGGCCATCTGTCAAAACATATTACATACACTTTTTGTGAACTCAGTGTTGCTTTTGTAAGATGCTTCTGGAGATTACAAAAGCTTCTGCGATGGAGTCAAATAAATTTTTTTAGAGCTATTGGATGGAATGAGGTGTCTCAGTTTTCTAAAGCACAAGGACATCAAAATATCAGCAAACAAGAACAGCAAGACTTACAAAAACTTAAGCATTGCAATGCAATAAAATCAGCCAATCAGGGTGGCACAATAGCGATTCAGAGCTTTGAAAAATACACTCAAGAAGACTTGAAGCAATGTATGGATTTGACTACATATTTACATTGAGACAAGAATCTCACCACAGAAATATGCTTGTCCCAATTAATACTTTTATCACAAGCTTATGAAAATGAACGAATATTAGAAGCTACTTTTAATTTTTTAAGCCTGGGACATTTCTTGGGACCATGACTGAAGGAAATCACTGATTGATACAACGTATTTTTAATTGCTATTGAGTGGTGTCAAAACCAATGACAAGATGCAACAATGCCCACTGTGGAATTGGTCAGCATATATACAAATATAGATCAAACAAAAACATTACATGCAGTGTCCATGAATTTACATGAGAAAGAAATTAAAGAAGTGAAATTAATTTTCTCATCAAAAGCCTTGGAATCATTTGCATTTAACAATTACTTAAGATATGCAGATGATTATAAGACAAAACACTGGACATGAATGGGAGTAAAATTCACATCACATTCGGCGAGTTTTTCTAAGTCCTTGTTTGAGCAACATCATATGTTTTCTTATCAAATGAAAAACATAGTGTACTCGACACAATACATTGGCAATCTCGTTGTCCCTCGCCATCATCTATATGGTTTTCAAACCTGGATTAATTCCCTTTATCAGAACATTCTGTTCACTTTCACCATCACTTTTTAGATGATAAAGAAATACATTTTCTCGTCACAAATTTGAGCTTCAACCAAGCCCAGTTTAAGTTTTCTCTGTAGACCAAGCATACAGATCGGAACAGTCTGTTGGACTATCACGCCCGCCATCAAATATTTGTAAAAACACACATTGCCTTGCTCTCAACCTTTAAGGTTCGGAAGCATTAGTAGCAGGGACGAACGACTTTTTGAAGAATCCTGCAATTTCCCATAAATTCTTGGATGACTCGATTGCAGTTCAATGCAAAAAAGAGTTCACAAGAAATGATGCATGTTTTCCCACACCTTTTGCTGGTCAGAGGATCCAACTCAAATTGTATACCACCCAGTGCTCCAGATAAGATTTGGAAGTGGGAGTATTTTAATCCCTCTTTTTTAAAGGTGAGTAAGATGAAGATGGTTTTTAGGGAGTAGAAATGTAAGTCCAATTCCCAATGACAGTTACTTTATAAGCGATTAAAATAAATTGATATGTTTTTGTAATATTTATTTCTTTTCATCTAGTTATTTATGCACATTAAAAGATACAGGTTTACGTCTTCCAATCATACAGTTGAAAAAGTTGTTTCTTCCTGTGGTATTAAATGAAGTACTGGTCCAAACATATCCATGGAGCTCAGAGGGTGAAAGCAGGGGCACAAGGTTCTACACGTCTTTTTCCTATTTTTTGTTTGGAGTATGTGTAGTACCTATTTGTATTT
Organism: Ambystoma mexicanum; assembly: GCF_040938575.1. Taxonomy (NCBI): domain Eukaryota; kingdom Metazoa; phylum Chordata; class Amphibia; order Caudata; family Ambystomatidae; genus Ambystoma; species Ambystoma mexicanum. The sequence continues at coordinate 1,156,107,745 of NC_090935.1, forward strand.
TTGGGGAGTATTTGCCCATTTTTAGGGCCTAAAAGTGGGTGATAAACCCCTTCTTGTAGGGCTGATACCACCTGTTAACTGATCATAGTACTTGTTTTGATATGTTTCTGTTCTTTTTTGTTTTACGTGGTCAAATGTCTTGACGATTTAAAGACGGGATTATCAAACATAAGCAAAGGTCGAAGTGGGTGGGAACGGTGCTCTTCTACTTTTTTTTAAAATTAAAGTTGTACTGTTCCCATGCTTTTATTTCCAAAAGAAACTGTTACGAAATGGTTTCGTTTTAAAATAAAAGTGTAGGAAGAAGTTGAAACTTGCACTTCAGTGCAATGCACTGAACTGAGCATTGCCTTAAACGGCAGGTGCGTTTTGGTTTGGGGTTTGGATAGCGTGTGGGAAGAGGCGTGGGGATGAGGTTTGTGGGGAGCAGGGGCAGGCTGGAAGGGAACATAGTTCCACTACTATGTTTCGTACACTATGACCACTGAACATAAGTCTGTGCTATATGCCACGGTGATGCAAAATCAGGGTTTGCAAGATGGTTAACAGGGAGTATCTTACACTGCCCCTCCTTGTCCTTTGCCTGTGTTTTTCTGTCTCCAATCCGAGACCAATGAAGAGGCTGAGACTGGGCTGTTGGCAATTCCAGTTATACAAAGCATTAACATGAAAATAGTTACAAAGCTTCCTCTGCCTTCTTGTTCTTGGTGTATGCTGGAGGCTGGGGCAGGGCTAGGCTGCTATTCTCCCGTATCTCTAGCCGTTTTACGCTTACAGCTTCAGAATTTGACATCCTGTGGTTTAAGGAGACAAGCGTGACCATTATCGCTGACCTTGACAGAAACATGTAATGGATTTCTGATGCCCATGATGTCCCTGCTCCTGACTTGCACGTCCCCCCCATTCTTACTTGCGAATACTGTTCTTACATCGGTCTTCTGCTTTAGGTACAAACCATCAAATCTTTCAACCTCGATCCCTCCAGGTGGGTAATATTAGACAGGCTGCTGGCTCTGCGGTCTAATGCATCCACACTAGGGATAAGGTGTCCTCAGGGTCACAAGTTGGAAACTTAGTGTATGTACTACGTGGTCTTTTGGGCGTCTGGATTTGACGGCAATGTCACACACTAATGATGTCATAGATGTTCACAAGAATACTCAGATTTTGCAATGTTGTTTTTGAACATGACAAATTGTGCTGTGCATAACAATGGAAAGGGCAACAATTGGTGCATCTTATAAATGTAAAACTATTTACATAAGGTGATCACTGGTACAATAGTTCTGGTTCACTCAAACACGTGTTGCCGCATGCAGTCATCTCTGTCTTCTGTTGGATGCTTATTGGGGTGGTAATCATCCATAATGTGAGATAAATATTTTTTCCCTTCCCTATCAAGCCCGACTGTGAGTTCGCTATAGCCAATGGGTAATGTGCACCCAACATATGTACATGTGGTCCGAGTTGAAGAAATGACCGGGGATTTAGGTTGTCACGCCCCTGCAAGATCAACAGTCCTCGTCTAGAGGGGTAACATACCTGAAATTCAATGGGTTTATGTTAACATTTTCAGTGACATTCTGGGCCAGCAACTCATTGTGTACACATTTGCATGAATATTAAGGTGTTAAAGGGTCTATACATTGATTCTGCTCTTTCATGAAACATCCAAAGATGCACGTTGGTCCTATATCCAGAACTAACATCTACCCGGCAGACCGCTCAAGTGCAGTGACTTACCTTGAGACAAGAGGGATAACATGCATCATGGGTTTGATGCCCTGTTCGGGCAGAGAGTGGGTAATGATCATGACACCAATTCTGTAGCGCTTGCCGGCGGGAGGGGCTGGTATGAATGGCTAGATGAAACTCCAAGTACCTTCACTTTTATACAATTTCTGGGGTCTCCCCTTCAGGACATCCTGGGTAAAGCTCAGGCTGAGCATTTGGCCCCCATCTACATGATGGCGAAGTAAAATCCCCCAAGTACGCCTGAAGTTTTCAATAGGGGATCAACATTCTCTCTGGCCAGGCATATGCCGGTCCTATAGCACAGCGAGTAGAGCGCTCGCTTTGACATCCAATAATAAGCAGCGCTCAGATACCTGAGGGTTTGTAGCGCTATATAAATGCTAAATTATTATTATTATTATTATTATAGTGTATACATCTGGGCATCCTCTATTAAGCTTGTCCTATTTGCATAGAAATGCATAATAGCCCATCTTTTAAAGGGTTAAGACCTGATGTGCTATTTCTTGATGGGTCATTCATCAGGTCTCCTACATCTGGCTCGGGCCATCCACGTTATGTGTGTCAAGTTCAGCAAGAGATATTCAATAGGGAGGAGAAATATTGGTTTAGTGATAGGTCAAGCCCCATCTGTCCGATCACTACTTTCATCCACATATTCACTGGTGCATAAAAGCAGAAGAACTACTGTAATCCCAGCCAGCAAGCAGCTGTTTGGGACTTAGTCTGCACAGCTCCTAACGCAGTAATGTGAAGAAGGTGAAAGGTTGTGTGCTTTCATGTATATATATCATACGTAGGGGTGTCACGGTATTCGTTTTATGACGGTACGATAACCTTCTTGCCAAATGACGGTATATCATGGTTATCGCGGTATAGCAGGTGGAGTTAACTGATTTTAACAAATATTTTCTAAAAGGTCATAAATTGACAGATTTATCATCACAAACAAAACCAGGCACCCAGGGCCAGAATTGGGCTTTTCAACATACTTTCCACTGAAATGCCTTGCTTCCACCAAACACAAACACACGTGTGGAGAGGAGGGGGTGGGGTGGAGGCCTGCTGCAACTGGCAAAGCAAACTGAAAAGCTTTTCCTAAGTGGTCATTTGGGCTTTTTGCTTCCCCACTGGCTACTGGTGAAGATGAACATGTTGCCATCTTGATAACCTGCATGCCACAGATCAATGGAGGCTGATGGTAGTATACGCTTGTGCACATACACACACACACACACACACACACACACACGCACTTTCTTTTTACGTTACAGCCTTTAGTTTACTTGCGGGCCAAAAGGTGTTCAGTAATCACTGACATGTTACCCTTTGGTATGGCAGCAGGGAATACCCACAGAGATGAGTGAATTTCGCAGTGTGACTTATTATATGTAAATTCAATGATAGAACCAGGGAAATCCCCCATTGCCATATGTTTAGAGAACATTATCCATTATAAATATATAAACCCCAAAGCCGCCACCCCAAAGTAAACCCTTTTCCTTCTTGGCACTGTATCTATTCTTCCTATTGCTAACATATTGATTTTGTGTAAGGCACGTGTGGTTTATGGAATGGCATTAAAAACTGCTCCAACTGAAACTACTTGGCAGACGGCACATCCAACAGTGCAAAAGCAAGACTGTGCAGCAATTGCTTACTGCAGCCTTTCCAAATCAGATTGAAAAGCACACTTAACGGTATGAACGGTATAACGGTATAAACAATGTGACGGTTATTATTGTTCAATTAAGTGGTTCACGGTATCTTTAACGGTTTACCGTTATACCGTTACATCCCTATATCATAGCTCCTCAAACACCGGCTCACACACCAAGAGGCGTAGACAGGTTAGGGCCTAAGCGGACAAGGCCCACCCAAAATCTGAAAATGCCCACTCAGCAGCACTCTGTGGGTATTAACAGGTGTTAATGTCACTGTGGTGAGCCCCACTATGTTGGCTTCAGGCCCCACTTGTAAGACAATCCTGGCTATGCCTCTGACACACCTAGGCCCACAGAGCACTGTGCCTTACGAGCAGCAATGCAAAGGAATAACGCATTGTGCACAGGGGGATAAGGAATCCTCCAGGGGCTCGAGCAGCAGGTTTCTACTATCACGAGGGATTCCCAGAAGGACAATTGCATCCACATGGTCTAATGAGATGGTGGTTTACCTCGTGGAACACATATTGGGGATTGAAAGCCTTCGGTGTAACTGAAAACTTAGACATCCATTTTATAAATATATCTAATATATTATAGGGTGCAGCGGTCTCCACCCTGTAGTTAAACTAAACGCCAAAAACAATTGACTTTTGCGAAACTTCGAATGCTAATAACGTTTCACTTGTTTGATGTATTTGTCGGACCTTTTACAGAGAATATGTTTCCATGCTTATCACAGTCCTGGGCAATGCCGCAGGGCCGCCCAAGGTGAGGCAGGGTAACTGATGTTACCATTCAGCAGGCCAGGAGAGGGGCAGCTCCCGCCCCCACGCCTGCTCCTCTCCCCCACAAGCTGCAGAGACACGCAGTCTCTGTCACACAAAGCCGACGAAGGGTGAGGTGTGAACAATCGCCCCACCCTTCCTCCAAGCAACAAGGTGCTAAGCACCTAAGGAAAACCAACAGTCAGGCAGGGCCCAGGTTCAAAGACCTACCCCCTCCTCAGGGGGCCGGACATGTCAGCTATCCGGCCGGGGGCTGGCGCACAGCCCCCACTACTATACACATCAAAGACCCAGGGCTCCCCTGGGTCTTATAAATAAGAGCAGAATGCTCTAAGAAACACAATCTGTTTGTGGACCCTGAACGGGGACCCAAACTAACAGGAGGTTTGCTGTTCACTCAGCATCTTCCACACTTTGATTCTTTAGCAGTCTTTAAAAGTTCACTGCATACGCAGGGTCTTTTCTCCCCTCTTTGAACATTGCACTGTTCAGAAACTAACTACAGGCGAGCAGCGAAAACCTCGCTGAAACAGAAAAATCCCCGGGGAGTACGCGTGCAGAAGCAAGATCCAAGGCCGGCACGAGCGAGCATGGGGGAAAAACAAAGCGCCCAGACGCAGGCGGTCATGTCATTTTCAGCTTTGCAGGCCTAAAAATCATGGGAACCTCCAACATCTTTGCAGAAACCCAAATCACCCGACTTGCTAGCAGCCATGGAGGCAGCGGAGCATTACGGCTGGGCCTGGGTCAGAGAAAATATGTACGGCTTACCAAAAGAAGGGGTCCCCATACCAACCAGTGAAGAGGACGAGATGACACCATCAAAGAAAAGGAAGTCTACGGACGGCATGGGAAAATGTAACAAAAAACTGTCTAAATTATACGAGAACATGAGTGAGATACAGCAATTATTGCTAGAAATTAGGGGCAAACAAACACTTCCCACAGCCGAGTCCAGGCACTCAAACCCCACCATACCACTAGTACCAGACATCACGGTTAGCACCCCCCGACCAGCAACAACTACAGCAGCACCAGTCCCAGCAACACCAATAATACAGGTGCCAACAACAGCAGCCATCACAGTTTTACCTACGCCAACAATGGCAGCTCCTGACACAAGGGGTGCTTTAAAAGCATGGTCAATCCCCAATACAAATACACCAGGAAAAACAGGAGCGAGCAACAACAACCCACCGGACACGGTAATGATTAGTAGTACCCAATTAGACCTAAAACTTCTTTTGAAACAGAAATATTGAACAGATACAAAAGGTGTTTAGCATGGAAAATTGACATTACAATCAAAGAAGCCATATGGGCGAGAGAGTTCATCTAAATCTTTTCAGTTATAGAAACCCAACGCAAAGGGAAAGATGCTTTTAGGGATCCAAAAAAGATTGAGGAGAAAGCCATAGCCAGAAACGCCCAGGTAGAACAGAATTGGGACAACTGGCTACAGGCTTTCGCCATCTTGGCAACTATTTATGAAGAAAAATTCCCCAATGATGGCAGAAAATTATGGGCATACGTGGATAAAATCAGAGAAGTAAAAATCGGTCAAAAAGGGAAGACTTGGCTAACATATGATATTAGATTCAGGAGAAGCATGTCAGAGAGGGCAGCCATAGAATGGGACAAGGTCCAGAACGATTTATACATGTTAAACGCAGAGCCTCCTCCAGAAGAAGAGACCGCAAAGACAACCCCCAAAAATAGCAAAAACTCACAGGGCCCCAGATTCTCCAACAATGAAAACCACAAAAAGGGGAACAGCCCTTTCAGAAGAATCAGCCATGGGCGGCTAAGTCTAATACCCACAGGCAGAACAAAAACCACTCTCAAAAAGCCAACATCCCATGTAAGAACTTTGAAAAAAACCTGTGCACATGGGGAAAAGAATGCTGGTACAAACACACGTGCACAAACTGCAACGGTGACCATGCAGCAAGCAACTGCACCAGACTGCCACTGTTCTGACTTGAGTGTCGTGTAGACCGTTGAAACCTCCGTCCTCAAGTGACGCACAGGGGAACTAAAAGAAACCCGCTGTGCGACCTTTGGGGCCACAGGTGGGAGATGTTACTTCCCGGATCCACGGAACCTCTGGAACACCAATGCTGCTGTCAAAAAGAGCAAGGTTAAGTACAAGGCAATTACAGTATATAATCACAATAACCAAAGAATCTGAGTAGTCTTACCTATCCGGTGTTTGGGAAACCCAGGAGACCTAGGAGGGAGGTTCGAGACTCAGATGAGGCGGTCCCTAGAACATGAGGACCACAGACAAGTGTGGATGCAGGATAAACCACCTGTAGGACTGAAGGCGTGACTTGAATCCCAAAAAGGGAAATGACGTAAAAGTTCAACAAGGTACCAAGGGATGATCCGAAGGCAAGTCAGGGTCGTGTTCGAAATCCAGTAACAGGTAAACAGTTCCAAGCAAAGCTACAAAGGCGTAATCCGAAGGAGTCCAAGAGAGAGTTCCAAGATCAAGGTAAACCAGGAAAGCAAACCAAAACGTAACGCCAAACAGGGTCTGAAGACAGCTGAGAAGCAATGAATGTTTCATGTCTCAAGCCTTATATATACTGAGTGTTTCGGGGTCATGTGACGTCCACCAAGGTCACGTGAGGAACGCCACTCTGGATCACGTGAGCAAGTGACCGATCGGCGTGGAGATGTAACGCCGCGTCTTCTGCTGTATGTTCTCCATGGCAATTGCCAGTGCAGGAAGGGTTGCAATCGAGCCCGTAAATCATACCTGGTACAGAGCTTTCGGTCCTTTGGGTAAACCGAATCACATGAGCCTCGAACCCTGGAGGGAGGTGTTGGGGAAATCTGAGCAGTATTCTGGTGTGCAGTGGATCGGTGTGCAGAGGATCGCCTAACAGCCACCCAAAAATACAAAAGAGTAGCGTCAAATGCACCCCGCCAACCCTATGTTTGGCACCGGGCTGCACCCCCATCAATCCAAACAATTTTAGAGAGGCTCTCATGAATTACCCAGACAGAGAAACCAGCGAAGCAATCCGGCAGGGTTTCACCAGGGTTTTGTCACCAAGGGCATCGGGTCTCAGAATGCTCCAAATAACCTGAAGTCAGCCAGGGACAACCCGCAAATGGTGGAAAGAAAATTGAGAAGGAATTACTACTAGGCAGGATTGCGGGACCTTGGGACCACATGCCTCTCACAGAGTACATAATATCGTCCCTAGGACTGGTCCCCAAAAAAGAACCTTGGAAAATGAGGCTAATTCATCACCTATCCTATCCCAAAGGCCAATCGCTAAACTACAGCATTCCGCACACAATGCCCTAACTGGACATTGAATCTGCTTTCAGATTACTGCCCATTCACCCAGACTCCCAGCAATGGCTAGGTTTTACTTTTAAAAACAAATTCTATGTAGACAGATGCCTCCCCATAGGATGCGCTGTATCTTGCGCCCTATTTGAGCAGTTAAGCTCCTTTTTTCAATGGGCTTTCCAAAGACAGAGACCGGGGACCAGGTTAGTACACTACCTCGATGATTTCATGGTAATGGGGCCAGCAAATTGTGAAGAATGCAGCGGAGCCCTGGCGAAGTTAGAAGAAATGGCCGCACAGTGGGGCATCCCCCTGGCAGTGGGAAAAACGACCAAACCAGCCACCAACATAATTTTTCTAGGCATTGAAATAGACTCTGCAAAGGGCCTATGCAAAATTCCGAAAACAAAAATACCAGAACTCCTGGAGAAAATACAAAGCCTGACAACAAAAGACAAAGGCACAGTAAAAGAAATTCAGTCATTAGCTGGAAGCCTCAACTTCGCAGCCAGAATCATCCCTCAGGGGAGGGTATTCTCCAGAAGTCTGGAGCTAAAAATATAATCTTACACCAAACCCCACCTGCACATCCGACTAGGCACAGAGGTGAAACAAGATCTGGAAATTTGGGGGAATTTCCTTAAAGATTTTAACAGGACATCACTACGCCATTGAACACATGGACGAAAAGGGTCCTTTTCACCGATGAAGCCGGGAGCAGGGGGTTTGGAGCCATACTAGACTCAGAATGGGTGGCAGGACACTGGCCCATAACATGGCAAGCTGCAGGGTGGACAAAAAATATCACCCTCCTAGAAATATTTCCCACCTGGCTTACTTTACACATCTGGGGCAGGCAGCTAGCTAACATGGAACTCTTGGTCTGGTGCAACAACATGGCCGTGGTAGGCTCCATAAACAGAAGATCTACTAAATGCCCTTTAGTACTGAAAGTCCTACGAGACATTACTGCGGTCACACTACAAGAAAACATTGTGGTCAAAGCAAAGCACATCGCTGGAGCAGACAATAATATTGCAGAGGCTTTATCTCGCTTTGAGTGGCCAAGATTCCAGGAGCTAGCGCTGCACGCCCACAAACAGATGCTGCCAATACCAGCAGAATGCTGGGCAATAATGGGAATACAAAAATAACGGCATCAACGCCAGCGCCAAAGAGCAATGGCCGGGGTGCTCAACAAGAACCAGGCACCTCAAAAACAGGTGCCAACAAAATAACAGCATCAACTCTACCGCCAGAGAGCCCAGGCCGGGATGCCCAATAAGAACCAGGCACCTCAAAAACGGAAGCCAACAAAATACCGGCATAAACACCAGCGCCAGAGAGCCCAGGCCGGGATGTCCAACATGATACAGGCACCTTTAAAACGGGTGCCAACAACTCACTGCCCAGAGAAAATACGAACCCTGGCTCAGGGTTCTTAATAGAGATGGCAGAGAAAGCACTGGCAATCACTACTGCAGCTCAGTACAGTAAGTGTTTGCAAACAGTATTTAGAGCCACAGGGTTAAACCATGTCGAGTTAATAACGATTAAAAACATAGAAATATTATTAAAATGGGTGGGCGCATGAGCGGGGCTTTAAGAGAGACTGGGCAAAAAGACACCTAGTAGCAATCTCATGTTTCTCAAAATTACGGGGTGACTCCGATCCCACCCAGAAAGCCCTCATTTCCTACGCTATGAAAGGATGGGCCAGAGTGGAAGGGCCCCAGGTAGACACCCGCCGCCCCCTTAATTTCTGCAAACTGGTAGAAAAATATCTAGCCACCTAATGTACCTACTCTGCAAGATCTACCTTGGAATTGGGTTTTTTGGGGCAAATGCTTACAGTGTGTCGGTGAAACACTATAAGAATGTTATGCAAACAAAGGGGGGTCTGGGAATCTCTCTACCAGCACGAACACAGCCCAATGACCTGTTCTTGGGTGAATAACCCCTGGGAGAGACTCTACCAAGTCTTTAGCTCACTGTCCCTTTCACAGAGAAGAAATTTCCCCACATATCAGCCTTTGTCCTGGCCAGGAGCAGTCCAGCGCCGAAACGCTAGGCAATTCTCCTCTGAACAAGAGTACCATCAGTAACCCCATACACGTGTTTCAGCCTTGTTGGGCATCATCAGTGAGGTGAAACTGGTGCCTCTCTAAGAACAGTGAGCAAGGGGTCCACGTCTGGATCGCCCTGTTAACTTAGGGTGAAACCCAAAGTTAATTTATGCAAACAAAGGGCGGTCTGGGAATCTCTCTACCAGCACGAACACAGCCCAATGACCTGTTCTTGGGTGAATAACCCCTGGGAGAGACTCTACCAAGTCTTTAGCTCACTGTGCCTTTCACAGAGAAGAAATTTCCCCACATATCAGCCTTTGTCCTGCCCAGGAGCAGTCCAGCGCCGAAATGCTAGGCAATTCTCCTCTTAACAATAGTACCATCAGTAACCCCATACACGTGTTTCAGCCTTGTTGGGCATCATCAGTGAGGTGAAACTGGTGCCTCTCTAAGAACAGTGAGCAAGGGGTCCACGTCTGGATCGCCCTGTTAACTTAGGGTGAAACCCAAAGTTAATTTATGCAAACAAAGGGGGGTCTGGGAATCTCTCTACCAGCACGAACACAGCCCAATGACCTGTTCTTGGGTGAATAACCCCTGGGAGAGACTCTACCAAGTCTTTAGCTCACTGTCCCTTTCAGAGTCTCTCCCAAGGGTTATTCACCCAAGAACAAGTCATTGGGCTGTGTTCGTGCTGGTAGAGAGATTCCTAGACCCCCCTTTGTTTTGAATAAATTAACTTTGGGTTTCACCCTAAGTTAACAGGGCGATCCAGACGTGGACCCGTTGCTCACTGTTCTTAGAGAGGCACCAGTTTCACCTCACTGATGATGCCCAACAAGGCTGAAACACGTCTATGGGGTTACTGATGGTACTCTTGTTCAGAGGAGAATTGCCTAGCATTTCGGCGCTGGACTGCTCCTGGGCAGGACAAAGGCTGATATGTGGGGAAATTTCTTCTCTGTGAAAGGGACAGTGAGCTAAAGACTTGGTAGAGTCTCTCCCGGGGGTTGTTCACCCAAGAACAGGTCATTGGGCTGTGTTCGTGCTGGTAGAGAGATTCCCAGACCCCCCTTTGTTTTGACTATAAGAATGTTAGTCTAATAACCATAATGGGACACCACGTACGTATAGACCATTGCATGCGGGTCAGCCACCTCCTTTCACATGCTCTCCGGTGGCCTAAAAATGAGCATAAGAAGTCACACAAGTCAGGCTCTCAGTAAAATAAAAACATTTTTTTTTGTTTTAAAGTTCCAGACGGCCACTGCAGTACTACCATTTAACTTTGGCCCTTTTTGTGCATGTGGGTGATTTTAAAAGAAGTGAACTATAACCCGTGTTTTCACAACCAAAAAACGCAGTGGGCCTGCTTTAGAATGGATATGTGTTAAGCCAATTTATTTTCACTGCACTTGAAAACAAAAAGTGTTTTCAAGTGCCGTGAACATAAATTTGCTTACAAAAAGTGTTTAGGGAGGATGTGAGCCACGCGTATTCTGCTCAGTACCAAACGAACAGCTGAATGCCAAAGCCAAAAACACCACGACTCGAGTACTGAGGACGCCTACAGACTCCGGTGCAATGGCATATTTAACCCCAGATCTGGGTTTGGAATGGGCCAGCATGCTGCTGCCTGGGCAGGAAGAGTCCTGGCCCTCTCAGCCCAGGCTATGTATGCGCATTGTAGGACCAAACTCAGGCACTACGTAGAATAAAGCAAACGTCGCATACTATCCGAAGATCTAAGGAATGCACCGAAATGTTGGAAATATTGTTTCCACTCCAAAACTTAAAACCGTAAGCATTTGTGGGTCTTCATGTCCTCATTTCAAAGCTGCATGCTGCTGTTTACATTCTTACTAATTGCTCCCTTTGGAAGTCCTCTCAGAAAAGCCCAGCGGAGCACTCTGCGTCCACATCTTCAAAGCCGCGAATAGGCCGCGCAGCGCCCGCGTCGGGGCGCGAGGGAGGAGGAAGACGCGAACCGCCGGCTTTTTACAGCGCAGACAGCTCGAATTAGTGGGGCGGAACGAAGCGAAGGGCATTGTGCACAATGAGCAGTCTAAATTTAGCAGCCACTTTGGCAAATTAAACCTCGTTTCACCCTCGATGGTCCGGAGCCTTTTATCGGTGGATAATGTCTAAGGGGGTCCCGGCAGTGGCTCCCACGTCTCTTTATAGGTCACGCTCATCCAGTCCAAATATTTAGCCTTGCTTTAGGTCTCCCGGGCTCGTAGCCACACTCGCTTTCCTCAAAACGAAATGAAAGCCTCATTCAAGAAGGAAGCTTACCCTTTGTGAGGGCTGTAGGGTGGCATTCTTCCGCGAGCTGAGCCCTGCGAACACGCCATGCTGACTGGCCCCGCGGAGGGTTCAAAGCCGAGGAGGCTGACTGACTGCGCACAGCACTTCCCGCCATTATGCTGCTCTCCGGCCCTCGAGCAAAGCCAAAGGGCCGTGAATATATTTTCTGCAATTAGGGCAGCCCTCGCCTGCCAAGAAGGCCGCTCTGCGTGTGGTGCTTTATTTCTGGCTGAACACAGAAGCTCTTTGGACGCATAACTTACCTGCGACACACCGCGATTACACTGCGGCTGCGCGGAACCTACCGACTTCCCGCATGGACGCCACACTAGACTCCGACAGAACAAAATGAATACATGTATACGCTGGAAACAGAAACCATATAACTGCTGTTACGTTAAATGTAGCTGTTGCTTTGACCGGAATCCTTCATGTTCAGGGTTTTCTGCTTTTGAATTGTACCCAATATACCCAGGCGACTGGCACGAATTCTACACATGTCAGATGAAAGGTAATGTGGGAAGTGTCACAGGGCAACACTGCACAGCTCTCAACTGACCCAGAATGGGAGGGTTCGTCCTGCACTTTAAACTAATTTTAATTAAAAAATGTAAACCTGGATAGTTTCTCCTACTCCAAAATGTTGGCCTTTCAAAGTAAAAAATGGAGCAATATTTCAAGGTCGAGAGACTATTATAACTTTGAAAGTTTTGGTGCTACGGCCTTGTTTGATGGCCTCACTTGTTTGCATTTTTAAAGCATAACACTACCACGGATGCTTTGGGATGTATTGCATTATGTGATGGCCAGGAAATAGCTCAGGAGTAATGCACTTGTCTAGGATGCACGATGATGCCATGAAACATGAGTCCAGCCCCTAGAAGCTGGAGCAGTCGGGCATTAAGCCCAGTATAAATCACTAAGGAGATCAAATAAATTGACTATATTTAAAAGCCAGCCTAGGCCAGTGCTCAGAAGTCCAAGAGTCAAAGCATTAGTAGCAGCATGGCACGAATTATGGCGATCTCATCTTCAAGAATGCAGCAAAGAACGTGATAGGATTCTGGGGTTATCCTTTTATCCTATAAACATTTAAAGTCTGTTAGTGGAAACATGCACATTTTATTTATTCATAAAATGCTAAATGTAAAAATTGCCTCTGTCAGTTGAAAGGAAAAGCAACAGACACACTGCTATGCAGGGCCAGGATACTGCAGTCCATCTTGCATCCTGGCCCCTGCTTGGTGAGCGTCTCCCTTCTCGCTCTCTGTGCCTCCATATTTGCCACTTTCTGCCCCTTTCTCTCCTTTTGTCATCTTTCCAGGCCTCTACTGTACCTGGCTCTCTTAGGAGACCTCTGCACTAACCACCCTGCTTCTACTTCCTCAAACACACCACACAAACACTATACACGCCCACTGGGCTAGCCAACCTATACCCAAACACACACCCAACACAAGCAACACACACTTACAACAAACAAACCCGGACACTGGACGTCACCCATACAGACACAACAAGCCAATGTGCAAAAGCTTTAACATCTGCCAGTCTACACATGAAACACACCCCAACCCAACACAACAAACAGCCACACAGAAAACATCCCAGGCATTGGACCTTACCTGTACGGATACAAGCCAGTGCACTCAGCCTACCATCTGCAAGCCAACACACAGACGCCAGGTTCTCCTGGTTCTGGACCTATCCTGTCATTCTTATCTCAACTAACCCACCCTGTCTCTTTCTTGCAGGGCCACGTGAGCGCCTGGAGACTGCCCTTGGGTGGTATCTTTGTGCGATATAAATCAACATAACATGAGACAAGCCAGTTTTATGTTCGGTTGAGGATCTGTCCCCTAGATCACATCCAGGTGTAAACACCAAAAATATCACGATAACACAATTCTTCCTAACAGATTCCATTCCATCATTTTTAACTCCATCTGGGCCTCCTTGTGTTCTTGTGAAAAGGGCGTGTCACCAGGTAGTTGGTGCTGGACTGCTCTCTTTGAACTTGCTAAGGACTGATTAGTGTACGGTTGCCTCCCTCCCACCTTCTGTAATGGAGCAGATGAGGTAAGAAGAACAAGGCCTCACAAGCTACCTTGAGCCAATGCTGGTGTTTATGATTGATTCAAAGTTTTCCAGCCACCTATTTTTCACGTTTTGCACATAAGCACTCGCGTCACTCACTGCGTATGCACTATTGGGACACAAAATCGGACTTTTACTGCAACAAATATGGGTTCCAAAACAATGGCACCAAGCGCCACTGGCTGCATACATCTCCTCCCCTACTCTGGAATAAAAATCATATTAAAGGCCATACCAGAAGCAGCAGACTGCCCCATCACTTTGGGGCTATCTATTTGAAAATTACCTGATAAAACAAGGCACAACCTGTTCACTGGCCACTTACATTTGGCTAGTAAAGGCTGAAGCTGAGCAAGTACTAAGTCATGCCACGAGTCACTGGGATAGCAGAGCCTGTGTGCTAATATGTATGGCCCTACTCAGGCGACCTGTGATAACAGGTATCTATCTATCTGTGCGTCATGGTTTTCACTCCCCTTCCTGGCCCCCTGATAGCTGATGGCAGAGAAAGGGGACAGATAAGGCTGCTTAATTTATAACAGATGCTGTCTGGACAGGAACACAGAAAAATGCCATTTGTTACCTCTGCATATGCCAGCATCAGTGGGATATGAAGGCCCATTCAGAACACACATTTTTCTCACCAAGCGAACAACTCCCGCCTCCGAAAATATACATGACTGGAATCCAAACCGCCTGTTAGTTTTAGTTCACGGTCACGTTTGCTTTAATAGTTTAAGAGCTATTATTTCTGACCGCGGATAGAGGGTGCACTCCTGAAGCCGAAGGGAAAGAAAGAGTGCAGACAAAAAGCAAACTCTAACATAGAAGGCTGGAGCCGGGACATGCTGCCCCTCGCCTCTTTTGAACAAATCATTTACAAATGCAAAGAAGATCTTGACACACTTAAGGCCATCTGGGGTCCCTTCCTTGAGAGATGTGGCTGATTGGTTTGCAGCGAATTGTGCTACATGAAAACTACCCTGGCGGTTATATCCCGTTTCCTTTATACTGACCCTGATGGTGTAATGTTTCACATTTATGTGTCAGCTTCCTATGTACCGCCTTATAGGGATGAGATGATGGGTTTTTCCCCCTTTTCTCCTCGCTTTCTTCCCCTCCCTCTTTATGCAATTAAAATGCATTTTTGACAAGGTTCTGCATTGCTTTATGAGTTGTTTGCTTTTGATTTGTGAATTAGTTGCATTCACAAAAAAGATGAAAGACCTTTATGGACATTTTTGTACGCTGGGCACATAACAAAAAAAGGAAACTAACAAGGCAATGGGGCCAATGCATAGCGCGCACACACAGGCAGGGGGAGCCAAGTGACGTGCCCAGGTCTGTTGGCGTGGCTACAGGGTCATGTAAGAGGACGTGATCCCGGAGGAGCTCCTGCTGATCCTTAAAGAATCCGGGCTAAAAGTGCACATGCATGTGCCCTTGGAGGACGAAAATACAAGTGCCAGCACATGAATATGCAGAGCGTAGATGCAGACGGCTCGGAGCCCACAGAACGCAAGGAAACATAAGTTGTCAGCAAACGAAGAACCCGAGGACCGATGCACGAATCCAAAAAATGACAGCCGATCGAGATCAAAGGAATTAAGAAAGCAGACCCGAAGCAGCGCCCACGGAATGAGCAGCCGGAGTGTAAACTGATCAGGAAAAGGGTAAATCACAGCGGCAAAACTGCAGAGCACACCAGACTTTGATGGCCCGATTGCAAAGAGATACAATGCCGAAAGTGAGGCAGGCTGAGGGCCGGCTGGCGCTAGGACCGCGCATGAAATGCGGCGTGAGCTGCTGGATCCTGCGGCCCGAGCGGCATAGTGCTTCAGGCACCCCATAGCTGGAGACGGCGGGTGGAGGAACCCGACTCAACAGCTGATTGCCGTGAACCGGGGAGGTCGCAGCTGTAAGCTGTGAAGCGCCTGCCATGATACATTGTTGCCCACGCGAACATGAACATTGAGCACGGGGCCCGGCAGTGGCACAAAGCAGCACCTTGGGTTCGCTGCGAACTTGGGCAGACTGCAAGCAGAGTCTGGAATGCCCGGTACCTGTGCAGGGAAGCGCTTTCTGGGGGAAGTTCTGCACGAACACGCTACGTGCTGCAAGATACGTGGCCCATGAGCAGCGGTGGGCAATGGATTATAAGCAGTGGATGTGAATCACTGCAGCAGCCACGGCAGGGGAACGGGCTCTGAGAGAACTGAATTGATAGAGTCATGGCAGGCTGTTATGAGACATAAGCGCTGGGGATATTAAAGGGCCACAGTCCATTGATGTGGGCAGGGTAGCGCCAAGACCAGTAACACTGGGCGCCTGACACCAGAATCAGGTCCTTGGCTCAACATCCAGCAGAGGGGTACGTGGGAGTCCACCACACGGAGCTGGAACCCCTAGACACTGCACCATAGGAAGCGGGCACACCAGCAGAACTACCCCGTGCACATAAGAGGTGCTGGGGGTATAACCCGGGGCACATCTCGAAACGAGGGTCCCGCTGGAGCCTATCCTTGAAAGTGATACCTCCTGCTGAGGACAGCCAGGGCTGCAACGTCACCCAAATAGGACCACGGGCCCCCGGGGGTGCAGACAGTGACCCGAAACATCAGCTGTCGGGGCACAAGCATAACGAGAGGCGATAGCGCTCAAGTACATGGGAGGGCACAACCCACTCCAGTCGCGGACTAACAGGGCATGGGGACCCCCACTGCGGCTTCCCCCGAGGGCCACTGCTGACTATGAGGTGACCCTGAGGAGCTGAGGGCCATAAACCAAGGTGCACGCAGAGAAACACACGACAACTTCAAGATGGCCACCAAACGGGTAAAACAAAGGGCAAACAACCCACGCTGGACGAGTACGCCAGAACGCCGGTCACGGCAGAAGGAGCCAGGAGCAAGGAGAGGACCCCCACCATGGGTCCTGATGCCACGAGCAAAGATCAGAAAATCTTGAAAGCAATAACGGACCTGAAACTGGCGTGGGAGACCAAACTGGAATCGGCCATGGTTGAATTGAAGGCGGCACTAGAACACAAAGTAGGTGCGGTGCAAGAAGAGGTGAACCTCCTTAGACAAGATGTCAGAATGCTAGCAGAACGCACAGGCGAATTGGAAAAGGAAGTGGCCCCGAACACAGCCGCAAATGCGTCCCACAAAGCAGAGATCCACATCCTTGAGCAGCGCGTGAGTAACTTGGAAAACAGAGCAGAGGGACGGGCCCGGAGGAATAACGTCCGCATCGTGGGTCTGCTGGAAGGAGCGGAGGGACCAAACCCCACGGAATATATTGAAACAATGCTGCTACAGGAAATAACTTGGGGGAGGGGGGTGTGCTGACCCGAGGATTCGCTGTGGAACAGGTGCACAGGGCCCTGACAAGGAGGCCATCACCAGGAGCCCCCTCTCCTCCGCCCGAGGCCGATAATAGACAAGATCTTAAACTATCGAGACAGGGAGAAAATCGCAGAGAACTTACTGAAGGGAGGAACGATACAGAGGGCATCGGCAAACATAACGGCATACCCGGATTACACACTGCTGGTACAAAGAAGACGCATGAACTATGGCTCGGTGAAAAGAAGACTGCGGGAAGCAGGCTATAAATACACGTTGATATACCCGGCAAAACTGAAGGTGTACCACAAAAACAGGGCACTGTTCTTCGACACCCCAGAGGATGCGTCTGAGTGGCTAGATACACAGAGCTGTCCGCCGGAATTGGGTATCCAGAAGGAAGACGGCGCAAATAAGTAGATGGAAGTCTGCGGCGCTAATGGTGCAGCAGACTCAGACATTGGGACTTGAATATAAGATAGGGCTATGGTTGCTGGTACAGGCGCAATAAAAGCCATGTGAATAGGATCCTTGGGGCACGGAAACATAGTGGTAAACGTAGGAGCCTAAGGGAACCTGCTCTCATACCCCCGCAAATAGACTAGGTAGGTGACCGGTAGACCAGTGACACCCTGCTGGGAACCTGATCTCGGCATTCCGAGTGAGGACCAAATGCGAGGGAGCCTGAGATCCAGGGATGGAGCTGGGCATCAGTTGGGGATGGGTAGGGAGGGGTGGGAAGGTGTGCTGTGAAGGTAGTTGGGGGGAAGGGAGGAAGGGTTAGTTGGGGTGTTATTGTTGCATTTGGGAGGGGTACAAGCCCATATTCATGCCAATCGAGACAGAAGGGAGGAACAAAGAGGGAGGGATAGGGGACAAACCACGCATGGCGATGGGTACTCTTAGAATTGTCACCTGGAACGTGAGAGGCCTAAACAGTTACCTGAAGAGGAACAAAGTAATGATGTACCTGAGAAGGATGAAAATGGACATAACGCTGCTACAGGAAACCCACCTCACTAGAGAGAGACTGGAGGTGGTGAAGAAAAAGTGGAAAGGGACCACCATTGGAGCGACATACTCTGCTTACGCTAGGGGGGTGGTTACTCGGGTTGCACCTCATGTGCCATTCCAGATGCTGCAGGCCTCAGCGGAACCGGATGGGAGGGTGGTACTGATGCAGGGGTTGCTGGAAAATAGAGAAGTGAGCATTGTAAATACCTATGCCCCCAACCATGACACGGCGGCTTACTTCAGGGCTCTATACGACAAATTTAGTCCCCACCTGGGGAGCGCGATCATATTGGGAGGGGACTTTAACTACACGTTATACCCTAAAATGGATAAGTCGGATGATAAAATAAATAGGCACACCCCCTTGCCGCAAAAGCACTACAGGGCCTGTTGAGAGATTTTGGACTAGAGAATATCTGGAGACAGCAACACCCGAAGGACAGGCATTACTCACACTACGCTGCCCCGCATGGCCTGTATACGAGATTGGATTATATTTTTGACGCTTTGGAACTCGTAGGGGAAATGATAGGGTCAGAATACAAGGCGAGAGTACTATCGGACCACTCCCCCTTGGCCTTGGAGTGGAGACACCAGCCTCCCAGAGCGAGAATCCCGACATGGAGGCTCAGGGCTGAATCCCTGCAGGACTCAGTATTCCTAGAGGATTTAAGGGAGGAGATTATTGAGTACTTTGACATTAACAAAGGGAGTGTGCAGTCAGAGGGAACCTTATGGGTGGCTTTTAAAGTGGTGGCAAGAGGTGCAGCCATCTCAAAAACCAGGGGGCTCCAAGGGGGCATAGTGCGAGAGCTACACGAGACAGAAGAAACTGGAAGAAATGATGCAGCAGGAGGGCACCTCACAGGAGGACGCTGAACAGGTGAGCTTACTACAACAAACTAGTAGGGAGCACTGGGATAGACTATGTAAATTGAATTATAAAAAATATATTGAAAGGCAACACGCAGGGGGAGATAAACCAGGAAGGCTACTAGCATGGCTATATAAAAATGAGACACCGAGACCAGTTGTCAGAGAGATAAAGGTAGAGGAAGGTCAGATCTGGGACACCCAAGAGGGAGTAAACGAGGGGTTCCTTAGTTTCTATAAACGGCTCTATGCGGACCCGGGGGAGGAGACAGGACGAGAGATTCAGGAAACACTGCAAGATATAGGGCTACCCAAATTAAACAATGAAGAACGGGAGAACCCGGATGCCCCAATCAAAATAGAGGAGTTAGAGACGGTGGTTCTGCACCTACCCACATGCAAAGCCCCGGGGTCGGATGGGCTCCCTAGTGAATTCTATAAAACATATAAGCAGGAAGTACTCCCCCTGCTGCTGGCCATGCTCAACAAAGTGTTCGAGAAAGGAAGGCTGCCAGAGTTTGAGAGAGGCGGTGATTATACCGCTACTAAAAACAGGCAAGCCACGCACAGATTGTGGATCATATAGACCACTATCCATGCTGAACCAATACAGCAAAATTCTAATGGCAGTGCTGGCAAACAGACTCAAAAGGGTAAATGGTAAACTCATACACCCTGATCAAACAGGTTATGTTCCTGAAAGGAACATAACGGACAACAACGGAGACTGCATCACATTATAGAACAGACAGAGAAGGACCCAGGCGAAATGGCTATAGTCTCGCTGGACGCAATAAAAGCCTTTGACTCTGTGAGGTGGCTGTGGTTGTTGGCAGCCCTAAAAGAATACGGGATGGGATCAGGGTACCTGAGCTGGGTCAAGATGATATACAGCTCCCCAATGGCCAGGGTCAAAACGGGCACGATCATCTCAAATAAATGGCAGCTTGGTAGGGGTACTAGACAGGGCTGCCCCTGGTCGCCCATGCTTTACATCCTGGCACTAGAACCATTAGCGATCTGTCTCAGACAACAATATGGGGAGATAGGTATCCATACGAAGGGGGGACCGCACCAGATATCATTGTACGCCGATGATGTATTGCTGTACTTGCGCTTCCCAGAGGAAAACTTACAGTATGTCCTGGAAGTGATGGACCGCTATGCGACCCTTTCGGGCATAGCGGTAAATCCCAAGAAGTCAAGCATGTTCCCCCTAGGGAGATATAGATGGGCCCCGCACAGGAGCCTACCTGTTTTGCCGATACCCTGGCGGACCAGAACATTTCGATACCTGCGGATTAACATATATCATATAGCCACGGACGAACACAAATACAATATGGAAAGGGCAGTGGAAGGCATCAGGAATAGTATGGGGTTCTGGGCAAAGCTACCCCTAGCCATGATGGGAAGGGCGGCCCTGATCAAGACGGTGGTTCTGCCCAGGCTCTTACATTTTTTCACGAACATCCCATACATGCTCCCCAAACGCTTTTTCACTAAGCTCCATAGCCTATGCAGGGGCTTCCTGTGGCATAATTCCAGGAACAGAGTGGCCTTCTGGAAGCTGCATAACCCATGTTAGAACGGGGGCATAAACCTACCGAACTTCGAGATATACTACCTGGCGGGACAGCTCCAGTATGTAGTAAGATGGCTGTCCGATGACGAGACGGCCGAGGCTAGGCTGTTGAGCAAGGATTCCGCTGCATCCTTCCTGAGAGAACTGGTGTGGCTGCCTCAATCGGAGATGCAAGGTAGTGCGAGATAGCTGGAACTGGGTCGGAAAATGTGGCGCAGAGCGTGGCAAATAGCGGGGAATCCAACCCAAAGCTCCCCGCAGGTGCCGCTTGTGGCGCTATGCGGTGAGGATACGCAAATCATAACAATGATCCGCAAATACTGGGAACCGATGGGCCTTACGACCCTCGGGGACATATGGCAGGAGGGCGAGGCACTAGACTTCCAGAAGATAAGACATATCATAAAAAGGTGTCCCGGAATGCGAGGCTGCAGCAGATCCAGTTATATGTCACCCACAGGGCATATATGACCCCTAGCAGAATTGCCACGTTTGGAAGCTCAGTGATACAGAAGTGCCCCAAGTGTGGGGGGGTGGAGGCCGGGTTGATCGACATGTTCTGGGCATGTCCATAGGTGGTTAGATTCTGGTTGGAGGTCCAACAACGTCTGTCCCAGAAGGGGATTCAGTTGGAGGTGGAGTGGGTATGGGCATGCATGCTGGGGGGGTTTGCCAGACCACGCAACCTGAGGCACATCAGTAAGATGAAAGACTTAGCTTACATCTTGGCCAAACTGAGGATTGAAATGGGCTGGAAAGCAGCCCAAAGACCCAGAATAGAGGTATGGTGGGCCGACCTCCTGAAATGGGCAGAGACAGAGACGGCGGCATGGTGGAAACTGTTACCAGGGGAGGGGAGGAGGAGGTGGGACCCCTGATAGAGTGGAGACAACTAGTGGCAACGACGGTGGGACTCCCTCAGGCTGAACTTAGCGAAGATAACACGCTTGAGAACAAAGAGGGGGACAAACCCAAAGGAACGTATTTTGAGGTATTGAACGAAGGCCTCGAGTTAAGGGAGTGGGAGGGGGGGGGAGGACTGTGATGCAAAACATGTGGAAATAACGATGCGATGCATATATGCGAATGTCCTACATGTTGGTAAAGTTGGTGTGTTGTTTATAAAACAATAAAAAGTTTTTTAAAAAGTGACGTGCCCAGGTCACTTGCAGCAATCCGAGGCACTCCACTGCTGTTCAACACACACCATCAGCCAACAAAAACAAAAGTTACACACGTGTTGACCCCATCTCTGAAAAAGACTGGTCTCAATGATTAAGTGTCATTTCTAGACATTATTATTTAACCAGAATGGTATGTGCGCAGGCTGCAAACACTTGCCAATTGGGTGTTCTGTTTGATTAATGACCTTCACTGGCGACCGTTGGTGAGTTACTGTTACGGTTGGCTAGTAGCTTGCAACGCAAAGTGTTAAGCCTGAAAACGTATGCAAGTACCTGCATACCAAGCCAGTAGTAGTTGTGACGGATCACAAGCCCCTGATCCCAATCATGTCAGGAGCATCGTCCAAGCCACCACCCCGCATAGAGAGATGGATGCTTTCGCTCATGGAGTACGGGGTCAAGTTGCTGTATCGTCCGGGCACACACAACCCCGCGGATTATCTGTCCCGTCATCCAGGAGCTGGGCGACCCAGGGACTCGCTGGAGGTAGCGGACTGCGTGGAAGCCATACACCTGGTGGTCGAATTGGCGCTACCCGTTGCCCTAGCACGCCAAGAGATTGCGGACGAATCCAATATGGATGAAGCATTCCTGAGAATAAAAGAAGCTGTGGCCAGCGGGGAATGGCGCGAGGTTCTCATGAACAATTCCCAAAGGGATGACGGCACGCAAAAGGACCTGCAAGCGCTCTGGAGGGCACGTCACGAGCTGTCGGTGGCAGAGGACGGTCTCATGCTGAGGGGCCACCAAATCATGATTCCGAGGGCACTGGTGGGCAAAGTGCTGCAGCTCGCCCACAAAGGGCACCAGGGGATGGCAAAGACGAAGGCACGCCTCAGGTTGAAGGTGTGGTTCCCGGACCTGGAGAGCAGGGTTGACAAATTCGTGAAGGCTTGTATCCCCTGCCAGGCAGCGAGTCCAGTGGAGAGGGGGCCACTCATTCAAGCCATGGAGAGGAGTGACCTCCCTTGGAGGCAGTGCATGCAGACTTCGGGTCCACGGGCCGGGAATGTACGTTTTGGCAGTGACAGACCAGTGGTCGCGCTATCCAGAGGTGGAGCTGGTTGAATCCACAGTCAACGACCACACCATCCTGGCCATGGAAAAGATGTTTGCCACCCATGGTTTCCCCCTTGAGATATGTTCGGACAACGGAGCACCATTCCAGGGGCAGCAGTTCGCTCGCTATTGTGAGGAAAGGGGGATAAAACATTGGAAAGTCACCCCACTCTGGCCCAGAGCGAATGGGGAGGTAGAACGCTTCATGCGGACGCTCAATAAAGTGTTCCGCATATTGCTGAATGGAGGGGAGGTCCTCTGGCGCAACCTGTTTGACTTCCTACGCAAATACTGCACGACCCCGCATCAATCCACTGGGGTCGCGCCAGCCGAGGCCCTCTTCAAACGGGCCCCACGAGGACTGTTGCCTGAAGTTGAAGGTCGATGTCCGGGAGAGATTGACAACAACCGGGTGCGAGCAGAGACAGCCGCCCAGAACGAGAGAGACGGTACGGCGGGGACTACCAGATAAAGTGATTGCAGTGGAGGGACTACCAGATAAAGTGATTGCAGTGGAGGACACCGTGCTGGTGCGGAATCGGAGGCCGGAAGGAAAGTTGTCGTTGCCGTACGAAACACAGCCGCTGGGGGTGACCCACGTCAAGGGATCCATGGTCACAGCAGTCAATGCCCGAGGGAGAGTCACCAGGAATGTATCATTCTTCAAGCGCATAGAGGCGGCGCCAAACCCGGAAGAAAGCGTCATGCAGGGCCCAGAACATGACACAGGATTGTCACCGAAAAACGATGGACCGCCAGAGACTCCTGGGACACCAGAGGTGCCCACAGCTGAGGCACGCAGGTACCCGAGCCAGGCAGGGCGAGGCGCAAGCCGCCGCAGAGGTTCCAAGACTTTATTATGGACTCTGCCTCGTAACCAGTGACAGACTGTCAGTTAAAGTTTGAAATTGTTATTGTGGATTGTACTGGTTGTGAAGGTTTCTTGTTTGGGGGAAAAGGAGGGATGTTGCGTAGTGACTACGCAGTTGTACGCATGCGCGAGCGGGACCGAGGCTCGCGCATGCGCCATGTTAATAAAGACGGTCCGCCAGCAGTTGGCACCGGGGACCCGAGCGTACTACACGTCTCCGGCGTGGTTCCTTCGGTGCGAGTGTGTGGCTGTGTGTGAATGCGGGTGGGGGCCCTGGCCAGCCCCCACCACTCCAACACATACGAGCAACTCATACTAGAATGTGTATATAGTTGTGCTCTCTGCTCACCTCGCTACCATGGGGATTGCCGAGTCACAACAAGGCAGCCCTTCCCCTCCCGCCCCCTCCAAGGAGGGGCCCGTAAAGCAAAAGGGGAAAGGTCCATGGTAGATCACCACAGGGCTAAAAACAATACGCAGTCCACCTCGTCTAAGTTACCACGCAGAAGCTGTGAAAATGACCCAACTTGCTTTTAGGAAGAAAAGGACGACATGGAAAACAAGTTTATTATGTACACAGCAGGCTATATACCATAAATATAAAACATAAATTGACCTGACAGGAGCTTAATGATGACCTAATGCTACCCACCTTATGTGACATCAATATCATTTGGGTACAAATTCCTTTGCTGCACGTGTCACATAGCAATGAGAGGTGAAGTGCATGGTTTAAAATGGCGCCACATCATTTTTGGACATAATGGTAAAATAGAGTAAATAGGGTGTGGTTTTAGTATCTAGATTTGCTTAGATACATTTCACGTCATGTGACCCCCAATCGTTCGCCTGCTGAGATGGGAAGTCGCATGTGGTGGGTCTATTATTTTTCTTATTGCCCCAGCAGGCACCAATGCCCAGGCTTCTCAAAGCTAAAAGTAGGTCCACTATCTGATTAGCCCCTTTTAATGGTCTACTCTCCAAAGAATGCTCATTCAAGCCACCCAATTGAATCACTCTACCATTCTGTTCTGTTTTGGGCAGTATAGTGCCACGGTCTCAGACCATACCACAACCCTGTTGCAGAATTAACGACTGCAACAGTTTGAAACTGAACTTGAAATTCCGATCCATGGTAGTTTCCTGGCTGAAAACGAGGGGCCACCAAGATAGCTAGGTGCCAAGGCCATCACTTCCTGCTACCCGCACACTGTGTAACCTCGTGCGCCCACCTGTACTCGTGTTTATATTGTATATATTGCTTGTTCTCCTTACTATGCTCTGTATATACTTCCATTGCCTACATGTATATTCTATATTTGTAACCAAGCTTTGCATATTCTTGTAAAAGCTGCGCCTTGATACCCCTGGGTATATCTGCGCATTATAAATAATAAAACAAACAAACAACAAACAAACCCCATTACTCGTCAGGAGGGTGGAATGAAACAAAACCTGATCTCTGAAAATCTTGTCCAGAAATCGCACCACTGACCCTGCTGTGGCATCATCTGACCAGTCTACATAAAACCACTTTGAATGATAGTCCATCAATAAAAAAAATCAATCTCCTTTTTCATTCTGTTTTAGTTAGCGGCACAATAATGTCCAGTGCTAGTTGTTCCCACAGTTGACCGGAACCTGGACCGGTGTAGGGGAGGTTCAATAGTCACATGAGACATGTAACTCACAGCACAAGGAAAACAGTGTGCCATCATCTCTTCAACTTCAGCATCCACCTTGGGTTACCAATACCACTCCCAAATGACCCTTATTTGCCAACTCGAGGATTAGTGAGCTTAACCCTTGTGGAGGGATAATTTTGTCTCCATTGAACAGGTGGTACTCCACTGCCCATGACTTGTTGCGATCCTGGTGGAATTGGGTACTTATGCCTACGCAATAAACTGATGGACATTGGCCATCCACATTGTTTACTTGTTAAGGGATGCTGTGGCCATCCCTTAACAAGTAAGCAGCAATCTCTGTTAAGTTAACATCATGCATAGTTTCACACGGTCATGTAGGAAGGCCCATGGTTGCCTCCAGGGCTACCTAGAGCACAGCTGCCCAAGGGCCATCCTCCATCGATAGCCCGTCCATCTCCGGTGGGAGACGTAACAAGAAGCCTACTATAAAACTGTTTGGTCTAGGGTTATACACTACAGAGACAATATGTTCTTGGGGGATCTATGCTCATCAGTTTATTCTAGGCCATGTACATGTGTTCTGCCCTATTAATGCATCAACTCAGGTTTTGTGATCTGTCTTAAGGACAAAAGGAACACCCCAGCGGGAAACAAAACGAATGCTCCATGAACTAACAGCTTCTATACTATTTCAACACCATCCCGATATGGGTTGGAAAGGACCCTCTCCAATCATTCCCCTGTTGAGATGCTACTACAGTGGGAGGGCTCTATGAGGCCCCACACAGTGTGGAGGATGACCCCTACAATTTTACAGGATACTGAACTTAGGCTCTCAACACAGGAAAAAAACGAGAAATTAGGGATCCCTAGGCCGATATTCCACTGTGTGGGAGGCCTTTAAGGTGTGGATGAGGGGGAAATTGACGTCCACGACCACCGGGACATTGAGGGATGGCCGGTGTGAATTGAATGAGACTGAAGTAGGCCTGATATAACTGCAGAATGAATATGGTAATACCAATGACAGGGCACTGCTGGGGCTGATCAAAGGAAATCTATTGAAGTTCTGTGACTTAGCAAACAAAGAGGTCCAATGTATGGCAAAACCCCTTCAAGCGCATAGATATGGGGAGGCTGATAGACCAGGTCGGTTTCTGGCTGGAGTGGTTTGGGGATAGAAGGGGGTGCAGTATATTTCTGGCGTTAACGGGCGAACAGGGGCTATGCAGACTACGGACGAGGGTATTAACGGGGAGTTCCCAGACTAGTACGACACCCTACAAGCTAACTCGGACAAATGCTTAAAGGGGGAGGATGACCGATACATTGGGGGCATTGCTCTCCCGGTTCTTAAGGCAGAGGCTTGTGCTGCCCTAGATCCACCGATCACAGTGGTGGCGGTGACAGATACAATCATGGTGCTAGCCTCTGGGAAGATGCCGAGCTCAGGCAGCCCGAGCATAGAACTGTACAAAGAACTGGGGCCGACGCGCACACCAATACTGTTGAAAATGTGGGAGGAATCACTGAGCCTATGGCTTTTATATGCAGATCCTGTGGCTAGGATATGTACTAATGGCAGGCTGTCAGCAACCTTCTGGCTTGGGCGTGGGACATGGCAGGGATGCCCCTTTCCCCATTATTATTTGCACTTTCATTAGAACCCCTTGCATGTCAGATACAGGAATGTCACGCTCACATAGTGATCCGAATAGCAGGCCCACCTCAGATCGTATCTTTGTATGCTGCTGATACCCTATTACATGTCCGGGATCTGGAACAGAATATGGGACCAGTACTAGAAGAGATCTGCAGATTCACAGACGACTCTGGCTATAAAATAAATTAAACCAAATCAGCGCTGTTCCCATTGACTGATAACACCCCAGAACCTTCAGATTTGCTGGGATCCTGGTGGGTCCTTAGTGGGCTTAAATACCTGGGCGTGAGTGTATCTCGCTCGCACCGTTCCCTCTATGTCAAGAACCACAAGGCTCATCTAGACATTCTAGCAACTAAATTACAACTGTGGACCCAAACACCATTGTCGCTATATGGGAGGGTGTCTCTACTTGAAATGGTGGTAGCCCCTAAGCTTCTATACTATTTCAGCACCATCCCAATATGGCTTGGAAAGGCATTCTTTACTAAGCTATGGTCAATGGCTATCGACTATGCGTGGGGAGAGGGGCATAGGTTGTATGAGCTTGGAGGGACTGGTGGAACCATTTAGTAGGGGGGGGCCTCACGGTACCTGACTTTGAGCTATACTATATTGTAGCGCAGGCTCAATACTCTGGACATTGGTATTCTTCATCACCAGAGCCAATACACTGCGCTCTGGAATCCTACAGCGTGGCGCCTATGAATCTTAGATTGATTATACTTAGTGACCGAAATGCAGACTCCTGGACTTATGATCCAGTCCGTACGACGGTAAACGCATGGTCATGACTTTTTAAAAGATATGGAGTCATCACCACGTATTGCAGGGCTTTTCCCCTGTGGAACTGCTTGGGAATCCCCCCAACCTTCGACTTGGACAACCAAAGGGCGTGGGAGGATGACAAGTGCATGGTCTTGCAAGACCTGTTCCCTGAGGGGCGATTTGTGACTCTGGAGGAGTTTACAGGGAAACTAGGAGGAAACCCCATTAAACCTTTGCAGTAATATAGGATGAGGGCTGCGGTCCACCGGCGGTGGCCGTCGTTTCCGCACAAACGCATGTTTGGAAGCAGTGGCAACAAGTGGAGATGATAGGAGGTTAGTATCCTGGTTGTATCGACTATGCCAAGAAGGACAGAACACTGTGAATAAAGCGCAACTAAAGTGGGAATCTGCTCTGAATATTGAAATACAGGATGACCGATAGCAGCGATGGTGTCAATTAACAAGGGATGTATCGCTTGATGCAATGCTCAGATTGATACAATTTAAGATATTGAACCAACTCCATTACACACCAGAGCCTATCGCCAAGTTTGCCCCAACTGTCAGTGAGTCAGGTCTTAAATGTGGGAGGGTGGGGGATGACGCACGTCACATGTATTGGGAATGCCCACTGATTGCCCAGTTTTGGCAGGAAGTAGCTGAAGTTTTATATAACACTGTACAGATGCCTCCAAGAATAGACAGACACAAGTGATCACAGTTCAAGGGTGTTTATTAAACTGTATAGGTAGGGTGGAAAACGCCTAATCTGAACCTAAATCTAAGATGGGAGCAAGCTACGACCATCTAATCAAAATAAGGCAGTCCTAGTGGCGTCTTGGCAAATAAAAGGGCCTAAACTAGGGAAAACCTATTGCCAATCCTTACGCTAAATATAAAAGAGTGTGGGATAGGGCTCACAGGAAATAAAGAACTGTTCACAAATGATAAGTCAGGGTGCGCTAGTCGTGGTCTCCCTTCCCCATGTTTTGAGCATGGGACAAAGCAGGACTCTGGAGCACAGCACATACTCGAGATTTCCCAGCACGAGATGACAGTTCCATTCTCAGCTATCAGGACCATCGATGGTCAAGTCTCTTTCTCAGTAGAAGGTCTCTTGCCTTCGAAGACCTGATGTATTCAAAATAACAACAAAAAGTTAATTTGCAATGGTATGTTGGGTGATGTCTTTTCACCCTTGGATTTCCCTCTTCTGGGCTCAGACCTACACAATGTTTTTAGTGATATCAGGACCATCGGTAGTTAAGTTTCTTGCCTCCGATGGTCTGACAGACTCAACACAATAAACAAAAGTTCAACAAAAGCTTCACATTTCTGCTTGAATGTATACTTTCTCTGTTTCTTTCACGAGTCGGTGGGTGATGGTTTTCTCAACCCTGGATACTCCCTCTCCCAGGCTCAGACCTTCGAGAGTTTGCCTCACCCTTGTCGGGTTCACTACAGCTTTTCACAAATACCCTCACTTGGTATAGTCAATAGTCTTAATGTCTTTTTAAACCATGCTTCACGGCTAAACAGTTCACTGTGGACATCCCTCTGTCGGGTTCATTCTTGTCAACACACTGTTCTTTGTGACTTTAGTCCTCACCTCTTCCCATCAGAATTCCTCATTTGGGTTCACTCTTGCCAATCACACAATTTCTTCTACTTTCTTATGATGTGGGTTCACTTCCCTTAGCTTTATGATCATCTGTCGGTCAAAGACTTTCGACTGTACAGAGGATTTTACTAGACCCCTGTATGACCACTTTGACCCTCTTCTCGCCTTTCCTAAGGACTTCTATTAACAGTAGTTTCCACAATCTGATAATCACCCAGTGTTTCTCGAGTGAGCACCCACATGGTGCCGGACTCATCTGCAGCTGGCTATCCCCTTTCTTATTAAAAGTTCTCTGTACTTTCCTCAATTTGCCGTTTGCTACTTTCGTTCAACACAGTGCTGTTTCTTATTGGCTCTCCCCTCAACTGTTTCTGGAGTCAAGGCTGGTACCACAGTGGCGTGTGTCTCTCCCTGGCTTGGTTATCAGCGAAGGAGGACCGCGTGTACCATTGACACCTGCTGCAGCACACGCTGGCTATTGTTCGCGGTCTTACGATTCCTTCCGTGGAAGTTTCCTTGATCAGAAAGGGCAAGGTCGCTTCTCTCCTCGTCACCCTCTCGGTTCCTCTTGAACTGCCGTACTTGGATAACTGAGTCATTGTGCGGTCGGCCTTGTTCATATTGTGCTCTCGTGCTCCACCTTTTATCCCTGTGGGGAAGGGGAAGGGCCATCAGGTGTGTGTGATTCTGGTCAATTGCCTGACTTTGCCTGACCCTTGTGTTGGGACATGTCAGAAAAATGGCTTTGGTGTTTGTCTGTCGTCTTTTGCGGCATGCAAAAGTGTTTGTCGGAAAAAGGTGGGGGGTAGAGTGTTTGAATATCCTATGGGGTAGGATCGGGAAAAGGTGTTCTAAGAAGGGGGATACTGCGTCTCACCCATCGGTATCTGACTTCCACTCCCCGAGGGAACCCCCCACCCCATCCAGGAGATCCTCCCTCACTGGTACACCAGCGGGAACTGTAACCAATAGCAATGGCCGTGTCCTGGCCACCTTGATGACAGATCCCCGGGGACCAGTACATGAGACACCTTCAGGTTTCTCACAGCACCCACCAGTGCGGAATGACTCAAGGCATTAACACTGGCTAATGAAAGAGAAGAGGGATATACTGCAATGGTGACGTCAAGGTCCAGACTAAAGGACATATGGAGACCTTTCCACCCACAGCTATTTAGTACAGATGGCCAATGCAGAGGGAAATGTCGGGGACGCGGATTCTTAAATGTATCATGAAATTGATGTCCACGAGTCCCCTATGAAAGACTTACCAGGATGAGTAACAAAACACAATGCTATGTTTATGTATGCTACAATACGACTCTACCATGCACAAATTGTTGTTTATTGTAACATCTTTGCCCACCATTAAATAAAGTTTTTTTTAAAAATCCTTTATTCAAAATATTAAAGGGCTTGGAAATTACCTCACTGTCCCTACTCTAGGAGGTATTTCCCTACCACAACCAAAAACAAATGGTCTGTCCTGTGTCAAGACATCCAAAGCAAATGTGCCGTGTCCGAAATCCTATCCTAGCCCTCACATTTTAAAAGTAACTCTAAGGTGCTACTGGTAATGTCTTTGGCCTTGAAACTGCCAGGACATTCCCATACAGTTCACTTTATAAACTTGCAAACTTGACTTTCCATGGTATACTCTCCTGAAAAGACTTTCTCGTACAGTTCACTTTATACACTTGAAAACTTGGCTTCTGCTATTAGGACTTTTGAGATAACGAATTTCAAATCCCATTTCATTCACTGCCGCTCATCTGACCTTGATAGCATTTCCAAAGCACCCTGGTGTCTCAGCTTCCCTTCTCAAGACTCACTTGGCTGTTATGGCGTTCTCTGGTCCTCTCGCAGTCAACATGAAGCAACACTCCTGCGTCCCGACTCTGCTTTACAGGCTAACTGGTTTCATATGGCGGCTTCCACGTTCCTCACAAGCTCCTCTCTGTGTTTGGGCAGTGCTGGTGCTGCTTCTTGTGTCCCATGGCCCTCAGGAAGACTTCCCCTTCTCTTCCCGTTATGGTGCCAGCACAGCATACCCGCTCCTGCAGTCCTTCTCCTTCTGGCTTATCCTCGAGCCTCCAGGCTCCACAGTCTTCTCTGCGGCTCTGCAGTCCCTCGGTCAGCATGGAGAAGTCAAAGCTTCCCCAGACAGCGTCTCCATCCTCCATGCTGGTCGGGGCTTTTAAATGTCCTGGCACCTATCATATGCTCAAAACCACTAGAGCACGTCCTGGGCTTCTCGGCTTCACTGATCTTCATTGTTCCGTCAGCCTTCTCGTCCCAGTGTTTCTATATACATGGAAATGATGGGCAGTCCTTGGCATTCTATTCACAGAATCTTGAAAGATGTAATCAGTAGGTTTTATGGGTGGTTGAAGAGACTGTCACAGTATGCCATAAAGGCATGAGCAATGGAGGGGATATCCCTAAATGGGAAAGGGACATATGTATTTTCATCCGATGATGCCAGGTTATGAGACCCCCTCTATCCCCCCCCCCCAGAGAGTAGCCTTCCCCACGTCGTCCTCCCTCATGTAGTCGCCCCCAAGGGTCAGGATCAGGTAGCGGCTGCCGTACTCTGGCCACATGAGTAGAGGCTACGTGCGAAAAGAGTGATGACATCCTAAGATTCACATGCCCCTTAACCTGAGTGAAAATGACCTTATGTGCCACAGGCACTGCACACCAGTTTAGATTTATCTTCTGGGAAAGCCCCTTGAGACAGGCCAATTGTGACCAGGAGGATAGTTCAGGGGCAATGCGTTTGTCTTGGAAGAAAGACAACAAAGAGCTACACAGGTTTGAATCCTGGTGCAGTGATTTGAGACTGGTCTGGTATTAAGCACGTTATAAACGTTAATTAATTAAACCCAAGCCCAAGATGAACATTTCTGGGTATCTATTGCAAATATCACCATCTACTTGCATGAGCTGGGATTGGGATCCAGGCAAAAGTATAGGACTCTGGAGTGGCTCAAGCTTAATAGGGGTGCTCTTTTCCTGGCTACAGTAATGATGCAGAAGGAGAAGACAGACACAAAGGTGACAATTGTTGGCATAAACATTTATTCAATCAAAATAAAGAGGACACCTATCTCTTCCCAACTCTAAGAGGGGGTTCCCTGCCTCTACTAAGGGACTAAAGATTCAGTCAGAATGTCCAAGCAAATGAAAAGGCTCCACCGCTGTGTGTCGAAATCCCTACTTCTGTCCCTCACACTTGTGACCAATACCAAAGAGTTGTTGGATCTTCTTGGTCCAGGAGAATGGTTCACTTCTTCTAGACAATGGACTTTAGTTCCAATTGCAGGTGGGATCTTCGCCTGAGAGAATGACTCCCTTCCCCAGGTCTCAACCCCTTTCCAAGATACAAAACAAAGTTTCAGCTTGTGGTGCTGTAAAGTTCTCAGTTCCAATTCAAAAAGAGAAGTTCCAACTCAAACATAATTCCTTATTGCCCATAGTTTCCCTCACTATTGGGTTACTGGCAAATATCTCCCTTCTCCAGGTATCTTGTCCTCAATACTTTCACAGTGCTGGGGCAATGACTCCCTTCCCTGGGCTTTCTTCTGTTTACCTTCATGGTATACAGCAACTGAGGTATGGCTTGCATCCCCTCATCTCTCCTGGCTTCAATGTACATAACACCAGGGTTTAAGACTTCCTTCCCCTCTCTCTTGGTTTCACAGTACACTCCCCCGGGGGATATGGCTTCCTTCCCCCGAATTCCTTTGACTTCACGGTACACAACACCTGAGGTTATGGCTTCCGTCCCCCGATCTCTCTTGGCCAACAGTTTCCCTGTAGTAGGGGGAATGACTCCCTTCCACTGAGCTTTCTCAGGCTCTTTACCTCAGTTCACAAAGGCTGGGGGAATGCCTCCCTTCCCCAAGCCCTACTCAGGTTCTTTGTCGCAGTTCACAAAGGCTGGGGGGAATGACTCCATTTCCCAAGCCCTTCTCAGGCTTCTTATTTTGGGTGCGGGTCCCAGACCCCCTGTTGGAAGACATGGTTTACTTCTGTGTCAGGTACTGCGATGAGGAAGAGTGCTTGTAATGACCTCTTTCTTCCGTTGCGGGTCCCAAACCTGTCTCTCCTCTTTATTTCTTGTTGATGATAAACCTGGTTCACTAGGTTCTCAGTGGTTTCCTCTGTACTCCAAGCTGGACATTCTCCAGGCTTGCGGATCCTCCTTGGAGGGTCTGACTCCTTCCTTGGTTTTCCCTCTTCTATTTTGTATTGGCATTGGCCAATCAGAATTCTTAAAACACTAGACTGCTCCATAGTGTTTTGAGAACCACTCTTCATACCTATGCACCTCCTCCACGTCCCAGTATTTCCCACAGAGCCCTCTCTAAGGCGGGTCTGGCTCTTCTTCATCTCAGTACCTTTACCACAGATCTCTCTTGGGTCGTCTATGTTCTTCATCATCCCAGTACTGCTACTACTATGTACATGACACATGTACATGGGATAGCAAGTTAATGGATGGTTAGGTGAGGGGGATTGATGGGAAGTATACTGTGTTCTCCCTAGGTTGTCATCCCTAGTCCCATGGAGGGGGTCCCTCCCCAAGAGATCCTCCCGCTGAGTGCCAACCGCAAGGGAACTATCGGGTAGCAGCCTCATCCCCCTGTCCTCATGGGAAGGGCCTCCCCATAGGGAAGAATGGATGACATCCAAGGATTTGTCACACGACGTATAGCTTTCCATGTACTCTCCTCACCGTGAATTCTATATCCACCATGCGTGAACTGATTAGATCAATGGCAACCCCCCCTCTATGCTTTGGGATTAATTTTGGGATTTGGCAGATGTCCGAGATACATCTCTGCCCTATTACCATAAAGCAGTACCTTGAATCTGCCATCATTCTTAAATCCTGGCCATTTATCTTGACTTCACACTAGGGAGCCTCAATGTCATTCTCATCAACTGTTATTAGCAAATTGGTCATCTGCTTTTGCAC
This sequence comes from Ambystoma mexicanum, assembly GCF_040938575.1. NCBI lineage: Eukaryota > Metazoa > Chordata > Amphibia > Caudata > Ambystomatidae > Ambystoma > Ambystoma mexicanum. The sequence goes on from NC_090935.1 coordinate 1,156,142,355, forward strand.
CAAGTAAATTTCCTCGTCTTAGTATCTGATGGACCCCATCTTCATTCTGCACACTTTAGCCACATGTGCCTTCCTGTTACACTTGTTGCATGCGACCCAGCTAGCTGAAAAGCGTGGATTACTAGCTTAATGATCATGGTTTCAACAAGCAAAACCTGCAAATCTGCTCCTTGCGCCCCGAGATCTGTTGCTGGTACTTGCACCTTGCCCATTTGTCCTGGCGGGAGAATAGAGTTCTCTGGGTACTACTTTAGGATGCCTAGATGCCTTACTGTGCAAGCTATTCCCTTCCACTCGGTTATTTGTCTGGATGGAAGATGCAGGTTGTTCTGCCATCCTTGTCATACGTTAGGCTTACACCAGATGAAGGTCTTAAATCATCAAGAGGCTCTGATTTTGTTTTAATCATTGGTGCGACGCACAATCTGGTCGCAAATTAAGCTATCTGTTAGGGGTCAAAAATCACATTCCTTAGCCAGGCAAGAGGTGCCACATAGGTTCTTACTTTCTCATTGTTATTCTGGCAGCGGGAAAAAAAAACTGTTTGCCAGTTCTCTCCATCTTGTGAAACTGGTATGCGCGTAGGTCCTTTCACTGCCTCGGAGGGACCGCTCGCTCGTCACCATTGTTGTACATGAGAGCGCACTGAGGTTAAGGTGAAACAGACATTTATTGGGGGATTAACAAGTTGCAATCGCGGGGTGGGAAAGCTGCAAAGAGGCAACTGGCCTATAGTCACGTCTGGTCTCAGTTCTCTAACCATCAGTGGCGGAATGTGGTTTGCCTCCCGCACCCGGACTCCGAGATCTAGGTTGGGGATGCCGCGTGGAAGACGGCTCACAGAACTATTTTGTGTTTTTCAACTTATCGTGCACCCTAACAGGCCAAACATTTAGTAGAGCAGGTCATGAAATCTGTGCAGAAGTCAATATATAACCTCCAAATTATAGTTCTTTTATGTTCGTTGATAGCTAGTGCCAAGTGCCATGGAGCAGCTGGCAATGTTCCCAATTGAGGTACTAGCCTTGGAATGAGAAATATGTATTTGAGCAGACCACCTGGCCATCATATTAACATAGATCGATATTATTTGACAAGCTAAGGACATACTTCACAGCCTCATTAAGAAATGTTAAGGGCAGGCCACAAATCACAAACCGGGATAGTTACATTTGTATTGCCTGCTCTCCATGGAATGCGTAGGAGGGCTATAACTCGTTCAACCGCAGCTTTAATCTAGAAAAAAAAAGTAACAGAGGGTGCAGCGGACATTACGATAACTTACATTCATATTAGCTTCCTGTGTTCAGTGAATTGTTTGTGTTTTCCGCTTCCCTTTCAGCCCAATAGACTCAACTTTAAGGGGGGAGATGTCATGAAATCTGTGCAGACATGTGCGTACAAAAAAATGCGTTGCAGGGTTTCCATATTTGCTTAGAATGAATGGCAGGTATTGCTGCCCTCATCACACTGGCACTTGTGAAAGGCCACACGTGCGATGCTAGGTTGTGGCCTAACGGACTTGAGGTCGCGTCACCCGAACCAGAATGAGGATGAAGTGGAAGCAAGGTCTAACAGCAAGCAGAAAGAGTGCAGGTGGCCTTCCAAACAACTGTCGAAAGAGAATAGAGCAGGTTGGCGGATTACTAGAGATCGCTGGACTGGCGTGAGCAATAGAGCAAGACCATCCCAGATTGGCTGATCTTGTTAACCTAGCACCGATTCGCCAGTATGAATGTGCACTCACTCTCCCAGATCGCTTGCCTTCTTGATTTAGCGGGCAGGTAATGGGTTATGAGAGGATGCGTCTGGCGGCCTCTCCCGTGGCTTTCATCCCCATAGGCTATGCATAGAGCAAGCAAGTGTCTCCCATTGGCCAAGGGCCTTTGCTCAAATAAAGACTCATCATAAATGGCATATAAGAGAAATGTACTAAAAAGAGTGCCAGCTCAAGCCCGCCAAAGAGGCTTCTGGTGCCGAAGATGGCCATTGGGGCTCAAAATGCAGTGAAACAGAAAACTCTCCAGGATCAAATGTCAGAAATGGCAAGCCAGGGTAGGGGACAGATTGAGGCAGTTCCTGAGGAAGGTGGTTTGACAGCGACTGCGTGGATGAGTGCAAGCCAATTTGGTCAGGGGGTTCGGGGGAAATGCAGAGGACTCGTAGCATAGTAAACTATACGAGAAGGTGTGGCAGACGGAAAAAAATGGCCAAGCCAAAGACACATAGAATGGGCCTCTCCAGCGCAACTACTGTGCTCCTTAGAGCCCAGTATTTTAATAGCACTGGCCAGAAGAATGGCTCCCACAGATGGCCAGAGCTGCCAGGCCCAGCATGCGAGGTATTAAGGCTGCAGAGTGCAGGCCTAAGAGAACTGATTCAACTACAACAGGTGGGGAGTTTGCTCTTACGCTCACTCACATCTACGAGTGTAGAGTAGGAAACACACGGGTGGGCAGCAGGTGGAACAGCTCGAATTGTTTGGGCAAACAAGCTCTAGAATACCATCTGGCCATACCATACTTCAGCCCTGGAACTTGTATCCAGTCCACACGCTTAGGGGGAGCGAGCACCATACAGGGAAGTCCAGGTGACTGCCATGTCATTTACATTGACAGGCATGTGTGTGTAGCAAGAGGTTAATTCTGCCTTCAGCATGTGTCTTTTTCGGCAGTGGGAGCTGTTGTGTTGGCAGGGGTGTGCCAGGGGCCCCAGCCGTCATTCACACGTGCGCTCACACACTCGCACAATGAGCCACGCCGGAGACGTGCGACTTGCTCGGGTTCCCGGCGGCAACTGCCAGCGGACCGTCTTTATTGTCAACTGTGCATGCGCGAGCCTCGATCCCGCCCGCGCATGCGTACATTGGCGTATTCACTACGCAAAATCCCGCCCTTTTCCCTTGAACAACAAACATTATCAAACATTAGAATTAACAGTGTTCTATTCAAACTGCAACTGACAGTGTGTCACTGGTTACGAGGCAGGGTCCATGATAAAGTCTTGGAACCTCTGCGGCGGCTTGCGGCCCGCCCATCTTGGGTACCTGTGTGCCTCAACATTGGGTGTCTCTGGTGCCCCAGGAGTCTCTGGCAGTCCATCGTTTCCTTGTGGCACTTCTGCATCCGGATCTGGGCCTTGTGTGACGATTTCTTCTGTGTTCGCCGACCCCATTTGCTTGAAGAATGATACGTTCCGGGTGACTGTCCCTCGTGTATTGGCAGCCGTGACCACGGTCCCCTTGACGTGCGTCACTCCCAGAGGTTGTGTTTCGTAGGGCAGTGACAGCTTTCCTTCAGGTCTCCGATTCCGCACCAGCACAATGTCTCCCACCGCAATCTCTTTCTCTGGTAATCCTCGCCGTATTGTCTCTCTCTCGTTCTGAGCGGCCCTCTCCGTTCGAACGTGGTTGTTGTCGATCTCCCCCGCACGTCGCCCTTCCACTTCAGGTAACAGTCTTCTCGGAGAAAGTCAAATAGGTTGCGTCGGAGCTCTCCCCCCCCCCGTTCATCGATATGCAGAACACTTTGTTGAGCGTTCGCATGGAGCGTTCGTCTTCTCTGTTCGCTCTTGGCCAAAGGGGGGTGACTTTGCAATGTTTTAACCCCCTTTCCTCACAGTAGCGAGCGAATTGCTGTCCCTTGAACGGTGCTCTGTTGTCCGAGCATATCTCCAGGGGAAAACCATGGGTGGCAAACATCTTCTCCATTGCTAAATTGGTGTGGTCACTGGCCATGGATTCGACCAGCTCCACCTCTGGATATCGCGACCACTGGTCTGTCACCACCAGGAAGTGTCTTCCTCTGCCCATGGATCCGAAATCGGCATGCACCGTCCCCCATGGGCGGTCACTCCGTTCCATTGCCTGAATAGGTGGCCCCCTCTCCACGGGACTTGCTGCCTGGCAGGGAATGCAGGCCCTCACAAATTCTTCAACCCTTCTTTCCAGATCAGGAAACCAGACCTTCAACCTGAGCCGTGCTTTCGTCTTAGCCATCCCCTGGTGGCCTTTGTGGGCGAGCTGCAGGACTTTGTTCACTAGTGTTCTGGGTATCACGATCTGGTGGCCTCTCAGCAGGAGACCGTCATCTGCAACTGACAGCTCATGGCGCACCTTCCAGAGCGCTTGTAGGTCCTTCTGCGCTCCTACATTCCTCCAGGAGTTGTTCTGGAGGACTTCCCGCCACTGCCCACTGGCTACGGCTTCTTTTATTACGATGAATGCCTCGTCAGTGTTGGATTCGTCTGCGATCTCATGGCGCGCTAGGGCAACAGGCAGTGCCGACTCCACCACTAGGTGTATAGCCTCTATGCAGTCAGCCACTTCCTGCGAGTCTCTGGGTCTTCCGGTAACCGGATGGCAGGACAAATAGTCTGCGGGTTGTGTGTCCCTGGGCGGTAGAGTAGCCTGACCCCATATTCCATGAGCGAGAGCATCCATCTTTCTATGCGAGGTGGAGGTTTGGACGATGTACCTGACAAAATCGGGATGCGAGGTTTGTGATCTGTCACCACGACAACTGGCTTCCCTAGGATGTAGATCCGGAAGGGTTTGCACCCCCACAATATGGCCAAGGCCTCACGTTCAATCTGAGAATATCTCCTCTCTGTCTCGGTGAGCACCTTGCTCGCATAGGCGATCGGTCGCATGGTCCTCTGATGGTCTGCCTGCATGAGGACTGCGCCAAGCCCCACCGGGCTGACATCGACCACGATCTCCGACTCGCAGCCCGGGTTGAAATAGGCCATGGTCTCTTGTCCGGACAGGGCATTCTTGATGGCTGTGAACGCCCTCTGTTCATTTCCGTTCCAGGTCCACGCAACGTCGTTTCTGGTCAGAGCCCTCAGGGGTTCCGACAAGGAGGCTAGGTCACGAATGAATCGTCTGCAATAGCTGACCATCCCCAGGAAGCTTCTGATTTCTGCTGGGGACGTTGGCGGTGCTGCCTCTCGAATGTCTTTCACTTTTTCGGGATCTGGGGAGATGCCCCCAGCGTGGAATATGAACCAAAAAATTCCAGCCTGTCCTTCAGGAATTCGCACTTTTCTTTGTGCAGAGTCAGACCGAGGATGCAAAGTCTCCCGAGGGTGTTTTCCAGGCGCTTTAAATGTTCTGCCTCCGAACGTGCAAAGACCAGAATGTCGTCCGACATGTTTATGACTCCCTTGAGTCCTGACAGGGCCCCCCTGATGGCATTTTGGAAGACCTCTGCTGCAGACGAGACCCCGAAACTGAGCCTTTTGTACTGGTATAGCCCCTCGTGAGTTGTAAAAGTGGTAATATACCTCGACTCGGGGTGGAGCTCTAGCTGGTGATAACCAGATCTCAAGTCCAGTTTCGAGAAGATCTTTGCTCCCTGAAGTTCGCCAACCATGTCGTCTAGGGTGGGCGTAAGGTGGCGTTCTCTCTTGATGGCTACATTGGGTAGCCTCATATCCACACATATGCGTACAGCGCCCGGCTGTTTGGGCTTTGGGGCCACCACAATTGGGGAGACCCACGGGGTAGGTCCTTCCACTCTTTCGATAATATCTAAGTCAACCAGTGACTGTAGCACTTTTTCTACCTGAGCCCGCAGATGGAATGGGATGCGGTGGTGCTTGAGCGCTGTCGGTCTCACTGATCCATCGATGTGCAAACGTATGGGTTCGGCCTTTAGTTTCCCTATGCCGTCGAAGATCATCTCAAAGCGTTGCAGCAGGCGTTCCAGATCGGCATGATATACCGCTAATGTGAAGTGCACAATGTTCAGAGCTTCTGACACGGCACACCTTAAAAGGGAATGTGGGCTTACGCTGGTGACGAAGAACAGTGCTTTAATTCTGTTCTGTCCATGAGATACTGGAGCCACAAACACTCCTTGGATGGGAAGGGGTGCATCTCCTCCAAATGCGTATATCCTTGCTGTGGACTCAGTCAAACTTGGCGGGCCTGGGAGTGCATTGTAGTGTTCGGTAGCTAACACACAGACAGATGCCCCGTTGTCTATGAGGACCGGAGTAGGGACTTCTCCAATGAGTACTGTATATTTTGGTTGTCGACTTTCGCCAGGGCCCTTGGCAATGCTGGAGATGAAGAAAATGTCCTCGTCTTCCTCTTCCTCTTCTGCAATCTTGAGGTCTTGCATACCCTGTTCGACAGCCGATACACCCCTCACTCTCCGAGCGTTGCTCCTGCCAGCTCTCTCTGGCCCTCTCGAGGCCGCTACTGGTGTCACTGCCCTGCACACCCTAGCGTAGTGTCCTGGTGTGCCACACCGCCCACATACCCTTGATTTAGCTGGGCACTCACCCATGTGCGGCAGGTCATGCCCGCAGTAGGAGCAAGACAGAGCAGTGCTTGGAGTCGTGGAGCCTTCCCCACTCCTCGGTGTCCACCTCGCTCTCCCTGGACCAGAACGGCCGATCGCAAATGCCTCTTCCTCCTTTCTCGAGTGCGTGGCTTCGTCCATCTTTGCTCCCCTGGCCTCAGCAAGTTCGTAGGCTCTCCCAGTGTCCAGAATCTGCTGCAGCGCCAGCCCAGGTTCTCTCAGGACTGGTCTCCTCAACTTCCCAGAACTGCACCCTTGCAGCAGCTGGTTACGAATAATTTCTTCTTCATTCGCCCACCGGCAGGAGCTTGCTAGGTGCCGCAGCCTCGCACAAAACTGGTCTAGCGACTCTTCTTCCAGTTGCTTTTCGGCACTCATGACAAACCTGTCAAAGTCTACGTTTGCCATGGGAAGGAAATGGTCTCTGAGCGCTTGTTTTACTGCGTCGTATGTGACTACTGGGATAGATAGCGAGTCATATATCCTGTGGACCTCCGTCCCTGCCAAGTATACCATGATAGCTATCTTCGCCTCATCCTCCGTTTCCCCCGAGGCCCTGAAGAACATTTCTAATTTTTTGACCCACAGGAGCCATTTCGGTCCTAATTTGGATGGAGGGCCCGTGGTGTCGAATTCGGGCATGGGAGACAAAGTACTGTGCATCCTGCGTGGGACCGGGGCCGTGGCATTCTCTTACTCTCCCTCCTCACCCATTGTGATGAGTGGTACTCACAGGGGAATGTAGTCCTTCGTGGGTGTCGAGGTAGTCTGGCCAGGTGGGCCTATTTGCGACACAGTATCCTTCTCCGACACACCTTCTCGTCTGGTTAACTTTTCTTCAATGCCACAGTCCTGTGGCCACACAGGCTGTGTAAGTTCCACAACTTGGTCTCCAAAAGATAGACAAAATGCATCTGGTGCACGAGCACCCTCGCGGGCCGCAACCACTCCGATCTGCGTGTGAAGTGTGCCCCACGGATAGCAACAGTACCAAACATAGTAGTGCAACTATTAGTAGTGATTGTACTAGTAACAGCAGTAACGCAATTGCTACTAGCAGTATTATCAGTAATAATAGTATTATACAAGTAGATCAGATCTTATTAGCGCATTGATAATATTATTGACTTATTCTCAGCCAATCAGAATCCTCAGTAGGAAGTCAATAACTGCTATTAGTACCCAGCGTGGCGAATCCATGTGCCGGGTACACTGTTCTTTCCCATCCATTACTACGGAGCAAGTTGGCCCAACATGGCACCCTGTTGCTCCGTAGTAATGAAGCAGTATGCGTGTTCTATTGTTCCTAGAATTAACGCGTACTGCTGCAACACCTTTTCAAATGGCAAAAGAAATGCCGATTGAAAAGGTTTTGCTACTACATTAGTATCCCAGGGCTACAAACCCCGGAATACTAATGGCAATAACCGCTCGCCATAACTTCAGGCCCCGGGGGCATTACCTTAGGTGGCAATGACCTGCAGACTCAGCAGTTATTGCCATAGTGTGACTGCATTTTGAACATTCGGACTTCAGAAACAGACAGAAACAAAAGTATTTCTCTCCATTCATGAAATAACGTAATTTCCAAGCAAGATTTCTTTCAACAAGACAATCCTTCTCTGCAACATCCAACTTAACGCATCAAAGTGAAAGCTAAAACATAAGAAAATGCTTTCACCTTTACATAGCGAAACCAACCTCATTCAGATTAAACCTAATGCGTGCTATTGATAAAACTGTTCCAGTTCATCCAAGATTTCCAGTAAGATGAGGAGAGCATACCAGGCAATTTCAAGTGTGTGAATCAGAGGTCCTGGCAGGGGAGTTGCTAGGTCTGGAAAAGATCCGGGGCTACACTGATGTTAGAACTGTTGGGACTGGGGGCTAGCTAGTCTTTTGGCTGTAGCTCCTGAGATTCTATCCAGGGCTACAACCAAAAGATCAGGGGCTATAGCCCCCTCACCCCGCCTAGCACCGCCCCTGGGTCCTGGCAGGACAGTTAAACAGACAGTTGAAAAGGATTGTGTTAAACAAGAAGGAAGAAGTACCACCACCTGAGAGAGAAATACCAGGTGTCCTGAAAGAAACCAAAATGGTAAAGCCAAACAGTTTGTATGTGCAAGTGTGGTAGTTGGTCAAGAGAGGCCCACAGGACTGTTGTGTATAAAAACCATAAGAAGTAAAGAAGAATCCAGGGGAAGGGAACTACCCTCTGGAGCCAAGACTTTCTTCCTTGAAGAACTTTTGTTTGAACCATTCATTCTTCCTTAGTCTCAGCGCCTGTAGCAGCAATTCAGAGGAAGGCTCTGGTTAAGGCAGGATGGTTCGATACGAGTGCAAAGAGGAAAATTGTATCCTGTGTCAGAACAAACTCGGGTGGATACATCTATTTTGCGTTCCCTAAGATCTGAATATAAGAGGATAGTGCTATTAAAAAAGTGAGAATTCGTTATAGACAAGTGATCTGCCTTGCAAAATCCGCTCGGCCAAGGGGACAGCACATCTTTTTTGAAAATAGTAGTGGATAAAGACCTGAAAGCGGACAATACATCACAGTTTTGTATTACAGCAGTTGATTGGAGGTTCCATTTCCTTGACCTCTATAGATAATGAATGATTGGAATAGAACAGCCTTGATATGGGAAATATCCCACTTCAAGGCAATTTACTGTTAACAGTGAAAGAGGTAGAAGAGGCCCTAAAGTCTTTAAAAGGTGGAAAAGCCGGGTGGCGCTGTGGAGCAGCCCAAGATGGCTGCTTAGCCTTTGAGCTCCGTGTGGGCTTGGCGGACATCTGCCTGCATCTGCGGCCATAACGTACGATTTGCTCCCATATCTACAGGACTGCTGCCCGTCATCATTGTGCTGCTGTCGGAGAAATCCCGGCTCTCCTCCGACCCTGGAAACCCCAGAGCGAGCCTTCTGCTGGGGCGGCCCTCGCCCTCGCGGGGACCGCAGCGCTGGCCTGACTCCCGCCCCCTCCTTTCGGCAGCCCGGGGCGCGCTGCAGAGGCGCGAGACGCGACCCGGCTCATGTGCACCCTATCCATCCCTCCGGGTGCCCCGCTGAGCGGACTGCGGCCCGATCGGGACCCCGTGGCTGCGTGCCCGGCTGCGGCTGCCCCCCCTGGGCGAGCCGCTTCATCGGGGACCTGCTGCTGGGGCCGTCGCGGGAGCGCGCCCCGCCCCCACTCTACATCCAGCTGTGGGCCTCCGCCGCTGTCCCCTGTGGGGTGGTTGGGCCCCAGACCATCGTGGAGCGCCATCCCCTCGAGGTGAGGAGCAGTGGGGGGGCCCCGCTCTGTGCAGCAGGGACGCCTGCATCCTTCTCCCGCCGCTGCTGGCCTATCGCCCTCCCGAGTCCTTGGGGCTGCTGAGCTCCCTGTTATTGCCCAGCGGATCCTGTCTCACGCACCCTGGGAGTGGGTAGCCCATCTTGGAGGACTTGTACCAGGCCCGTGGGCCCCACGGCGCGGGCTCTGCCTCATCTCCCAACCGCGTATCACCATGGAGACTGACCTCCTGGCCCCCCCTTTGGGACTATTGTTTGGTGACTGGGCTTCTGGTGGGGCGGCTGTTGGTGGGTCAGATCCCGCTCTTTCACTGGTACCGGGGTGCGGCCCCCCATTATTTGACCCTTACGGCGGCCGGCCCTGGGGTCCCGGAACCTTCTCTCTGACTGCTCCACGCTAACATCTCAGCTAAGGTCGGCCCGCCCGTGCCCCTACCGGGTCCTGCCTCCATCTCAGCTGGGGGCACACCGACATCTACACCCTGTCCCCCTGGCCGGGGGACCACGCTCTTTCCCTCAGGGGTCGCGCCATCGGCCTGTGTAGCCCCTGGAGCCAAAACAACAATGCCAAGCAAGATCAAGGGGACCCCCAAGGGGGGAGCCATGGATAGATTCGCCAAAGCTGTCCCGAGGGGAGAGGCGGAACGGGATTCGCCCATACAGGAGGAACTGGAGGTTGACCACTACCCCACTTCCGCACCCCCTGATCTGACTACGCTCATGGAATCGATGGCCAAAACGTTGCTTCTTTTCACGAGAAATTAGATGACATCAACGCTAATGTCGCCTCTTTAAAAACACGGGTGGATCAGGCGGACACCAGAATTACCGACGCTGAAAATCGGATATCTACTAATGAGGACGAAATATATGCGCTGCAGGACACCGTTGCCTCTCTGTCGCGTGATATGCGTAGTGTGAGAGCGAAGTGTGACGACCTCGAATCGCGCTCTCGCAGAAATAATCTATGTATTATAGGAGTCCCTGAAAATGCTTTTAAGGGGCGCATGGAAGACGCTGTGGAATCCCTGCTTAAGGATCTTTTGGGCAACCCAGCCCTGTCCCCATACTTTACCGTTGAGCACGCTCACCATGCTCTGTCACCGAGGCCCAAGCCGGGCGACATCCCTAGGCCCATTATAGCCAGGATTCTCAACTATCGGGACAGAGACCTTATCCTCCGCCTGTCGTGGGAGAAGGGAGACCTGCGCCTTGAATCACATACGATAAGGATCTTCCCGGACTTCTCAATAGCGGTACAGCAGTTCATCGGAGTCAAGAAGCTGCTTAGAGAACGAAATGTTCCGTATGCTATCCTATTCCCAGCACGCCTCAAAATCACACATAATGGGAAATTATATTTCTTTACTGTCCCGGCGGAGGCAGTGAAATTCATTGAGGCGCACCTGCCACTTCCCAACCCAACGGGGTACCTTGCCAACGAGGGGTGAGTCGGCGAAATACAAACCGGAAGCTATTTCTCCATTTCTCTCTATCCAGTAAATCCGAGAGTCGAAACATGTATATGGCAACAACGTACTGCAAACCCATCGAATCGGGCTCCCCCAGCGCCCGAGCGAACAGACTAGATTCGAATACTGCGGACAATGCTCTCCCTGCTTCCCGGGGCGCCGTACTGAATTTGAAACCTAGACTCTTCCTCAACTTTGTTTCGTCCGCAAAGCTCAGCTGGTTATGGAGTCCTGTCTTGTGATCCGCCTGTCGCAGAACTTACCCCTGACAGCGCTGCTGTCCTACATGGTACTCTAAGAGCCGCCCACACGGCAACAGCACACCTCACTGCAATTGCAATGTTCTTGGTTTATTGGTTGTCACTGCTTGTGTGCCCCTGTTGGGCACAGAAAGGGCCATATCCCTGTTGGATCTCGCCCTCCGTCCTCTACCTCTTGGGGAGAGTCGGATTATTTGGTGACACCTACACGGGGGGGTGGGGGATCTACACTACAAGTTGGGGGTGGGCAGTGAGGGTGGGGGGTGACATGGTTGGGGATTGGGGAAATGTTATAAGAAAAGGCAGAGGCGGGCTGGCAGACTGCGTCACACCGGGTCAGTCGTATACGAGATGGCTCAATCTCGTATTTGAATTACGGCAGCAATGGTGGGATGTACATTGAAACTTCTGAGACGCACACAACTGTGTCCTTTACGAGCACTCCGAGATTGGGGGACCAGAGTTAGTGGCATACATTGATAGTCATACGTGCGGGTGTCACCTAGTCGGCGAGCGCTCTCAGTGGGCTCCTGGTTTAGGGGTATTAGTATTTAGAGCGCTAAAATGCCGGTAACCATAATGTTGTGGAATGTCCGGGGCCTAAGTAATTATACCAAGGGTCGCAGGATCATATCATACGCCAGCAGGCACGGCTGCAAGGTACTGCTACTGCAGGAGATACACTCCACTGGCCCGCTGGCAAAGAGCATTGCGCCTACTTGGGGACCCCACGGATACTTTACTTCTTATTCCACGCGTGCCAGGGGAGTATTGACATCCACAAGTCACTTAAGTTTGTCCTCCACAAGAGCTACATAGACCCTGGAGGGAGATACATTGTGCTGTACTGCGCCATTGCCAATAGAGATTAGCTGCTGGTCAACACCTATGGCCCCAATGTCGATTCCCCCGACTTTGTTGACCAGGTGGTGTCCATACTGTTGGGGTATGTTGGAGTACAAATCATCTGGGGTGGAGATATGAACTTTATTTTGGACACCACCTTGGATAGGACTGGCATTGGCCCCCAGACCCCTAGCGGGCGCAGCGCGTAGACTTCTGACCCACTGCAAGATGCTTGACATCCATGATGCATGGAGAGCGCTACATCCGCTAACGCGGGAATACACTTATTACTCGTCAGTGCACGACAGTTCCTCCAGGATCGATGTATTCCTATTATCGGGCCCTATGCTAGGCAGGGTTTCCGAAACATGCATACTTGCAAGCAATCTGACCAATCACCGATTCTGCTGTCCGTTGAGTTGGGAATTTCGGCCCCCACCATTAACACATGGCGCTTTAAATCGGCCGCCTTACAGGACATTGTCTTCAAGGCAGACATACTCGCAGATATTCACTCCTACTTTGAGAACAACTCGCCACAGGACACCACCCTGGGGATCCGCTGGGAGCTTTCAAAGTCTTCATCAGGGGGGCGTCCATTTCTAGGGAGTCGGGGGTCCTCAAATCCATAAGAGCCACGCTGCCCCGCACTGAAACTAAGCTAAAAGCCCTGGAGCGAGCCCATCCGGCCTCTGTCGACCCCGGCATCCTCTCCCAAATCAGTGAGGAACTCAAGACTTTCAATGAGCAGGCCAACAGGGAAGTGCAGTATTTTAGTCGGCTACAGGCTGCACGGAAATACGGCGAGGGAGATAGACCTGGCAAAACATTGGCCGCCTTGGCGAGGGGGGAGTGGGGCCAATCCCAAATTACCTGTGTTAAGGATAGTCAGGGGACGACCCAGTGGTCCGACCAGCATATACTGGAGGTTTTCAGTAGCTTCTACTCCGAACTATACTCTCAACCTCCCGAACATAGTGAGACCCAGATGTGTGAGTTCTTAGAACAGATTCCCACCACTATCATCTCCCCAGCGGCAAGAGACCAGTTGGACTCCTCCATTACATTGGATGAGATAGTAGAGGCCATATCCAGTCTCCCAAAGGGGAAAGTGCCGGGCCCCGACGGGCTAACGGCGGAATTCTTCCAGGAGCATGTGGCCATATTGGGCCCCGAATTGCTTGAGGTGTGGAATGAGTCTCTCCGACTGGGATCCCTCCCCCCGTCTCTACGCGAGGCCGTTATTACGGTCCTACTCAAGCCGGGTAAACCAGGCGATGACTGCGGTTCGTATCGGCCCCTCTCACTCATGAACTTGGATACGAAAATCTTTGCCAAGGTGATCGCTAATCGCTTCCTACCCATTATGCCATACATGGTGCACGAGGACCAATCTGGCTTTGTCCCCGGAGATCCACATCACACAATATTAGGAGGCTCCTTAACGTCATGGCTCGTATCAATCAAGACGTGTATGCAGTTGCGGTCACCTTAGATGCCCAGAAGGCCTTTGATATGGTGTCCTGGAAGTACATGTGGCTTGTCCTGGAGACCATGGGCATCGGACCCGGGATGATCGCATGCATCAGACTACTGTACACTTCCCCGGTTGCCAGGGTTCGCGTCAACTCCCAAACGTCTGCCTTGTTCCCTCTCTTTCGAGGTACCCGCCAGGGCTGCCCGTTTTCCCCAATCCTGTTTGCTCTAGCCATTGAGCCTATGGCGGACTTCGTCAGGGAACACCACGCGCGCAAGGGGATACGACTTCAGGGTACCCCCGAGATTATCTCACTCTACGCTGATGACGTCCTGCTGTTCATCAGAAACCCGGATCTCCACCTTGACCCTATTCTCTGGGACATCACTCGTATCGGAACATACTCAGGCTTCACTATCAACTACACCAAATCCGAACTTTTCCCCCTCACGCGCACCACGCTCCAGCCGGCCACGGAATACCCGCTCCGCTGGTCCCCTAATGGGATTAAATACCTGGGAATTCAGGTGTCTTTGACCAAAAAAGCTCTCTTAACTAACAATTACTTAGCCGTAGCTGAACTGGCTGAAACCAAGATTGCGCGTTGGCGCTCTCTCCCGTTGTCATTAGCTGGGAGGTTATCACTGGTTAAGATGATTCTGCTTCCCAAATTGTTGTACACATTCACAAATGTTCCCATATGGCCTGGCAAGAAGTACTTTGCAGGCGTGCACAGGCTGTGCGCACAGTTCCTGTGGCACTCCGGTGCAGTCCGGAAGAAGTGGGGTGCTATGACTCTCCCCTATTACAGAGGCGGTTTCACGGCTCCTGACCTGTTGCGATACTGGACCGCAGCGCAGGCACAGTTTGCCACCTATTGGTACCCTGGGCCCCCCCCTCGTCCGCACGTTAAGCTTGAAACCCTTGCTGCCTCCGGCGCCAATATTATGACCCTAATTTTACATCGGCGGTATGAGCCAGACTCACCCATAGATCCAGTCCAGACCACCTTATCGGCCTGGAGGCAGATATTTGCTACAGGCACTGAGGAACACCCATATTACAAGTGGCTCCCCTCCTGGAGGCTCCCCGGGCTGGAACCCACGAACGATATAGCCCTGACACGACACTGGCAGACCCTGGGATATCTAGCCCTAACCGATTTCTACCCGGATGGGGTGTTCATAACGCCACAGACTTGGAAGCTGGGCCACTCGGGTTCGGCGATGGAAATGCTGCAATACTATAGACTCCGGGCAGCATTCCGTGACACCTGGCCTGAGCTCCCCAAAGAACCCCCCCGACCATCCCGCAATTTCTTACATCGCCAACTCCGGTGGGGCCCGCGGGGTGGTCTCATCATTATACAAACTCCTTCTCACAACTGCCACACCACCGCCCTCTAGGGCGCGGGACGACTGGGCCTCCGAACTAGGGGTGGACCTTACAGACCAATTATGGGGTAAAATGTGCTCCCACACCAACAGGGTATCCCTGAACTTTCGATACCGCACGAGACAGTATAAACTGCTGAATAGCCCGCGCAGACTCTCCAGGTTCGCCCACTCTGACATACGGCTCTGCCCCCGCTGTGGTGCGGAGGATGCAGGCCATCTCCACATGTTTTGGGACTGTCCTCGACTAGCCCCATTCTGGGATGAGATCCTGAAAACACTGTCCGAAATCTGCGATACGTTGATTGAGCCCGACCCGTTGGGTGTGTTGTTTGGAGTGTGGGGAGATGAAGGGATCAGAGGGGAAGCTAAATTCATGAATGTATGCTGTATAATTGCCAAAAAATGTGTCCTTCAGAACTGGAAGTGTGCTGCTCCTCCTATCTTCCGGAAATGGCTGAATTTATTGACCTGGTCCCGAAACTGTGAGGAAGATTATATTAGCACTCTCCCGGCCCGATCCCGGCCTAAAAACATTTGGACTGCCTTCAACAGTTACCTTAACGGCCTTGATGCCCACCCTTCGGTAGACAGCTCACCTTAATTGTTACTGTTATGTACCACGTCACCTGAAACGCTGAAATGTTGCTCCTAATTTATAGCTATTTCTCGCTGTTTATGAGCATCCCTGTACGCTGTAGTTTTTCTTACATTGTTATTTCATATCTGACCTGATGTGTGCGTATGTCATCTGCCGCTGCCAGCAAAAATAAAAGTTTTAAAAAAAAATAAAAGGTGGAAAAGCCGCTGGTCCAGATTTGGTGTCCATCGACCTCTTTAAAGATGAAGAGGCTATATCGGAAACAGTCCTATGTAAAATGTTGAATGCCGTAATAAGATCTGGAATGATTCCCCCCCTCATGGCGACTAGCTGTCATCATTCCAATATATAAAAGGGAAGGAAGAGATTCCCCGGGAAATTACTGTCCAATCTCTCTTTTGAACGGCGAGGGGAAAGTCTTTGGAAAGGTTGTCCTTAGCCACCTGCTGGTATGGGTGAACAATAATAATGGAATAAGTAACCACCAGGTAGGATTTAGGCATAATAGAGGCACTGTGGACCTATGCGTTTTATTGTTTCTGTTGATCCAGAAGTACAGCGTACTGGAGAAAATGTACCCCTATGCTGTATTTCTGGACCTAAAGACGGCCTTTGACTATTTTCAGACCCATCTTATGGCAAATTTTATCTAATCGTAATACCCCTCCCGAGCTGATTTCAATATTAACCCTGGGGTTAAGATTGGGCGCTTTGGGGTATTATTACCCCAAAGCGCCCAATCATCGCAGATTCATTTGGAGTTTGATATAATCCCAGTGGGGTACCAGACGGTTTATAATCCTGTCTTGTATTGGTTATGACTATGGAGGGAAGAAGGCTTAGTTATCAATATACCTTACTCCATTTTAGGAGTTTGAACGGTGGTAGAAGCTCCAAGTGGGTCAGCCATGTAAAGCACAGTTTAATTGCTCTTAACTTGAGAGATTTGTGGGATGACTCTATGGGTTACTCGAGAGCTGTGGTCAGAAGCATTAAGATAGGTGCAAAACAAAGAGCAACTCGTGGCACAAGCGATGACCCTGCATTCAGGCCCTGCCTATGTTGAGTCAAGATTGTTTGATGGCCCGAAGCTGTACCTTGATACAATAAATCCTCCATATGAGAGATCCCTATATACATGCTTCAGATTGGGGATTTTACAGATTTCCACCTTTGTCCATTCTTGGAAGGTATCGGGGGTCAGATGTGTGTCTAATGTGTCAGGTGGCAAGAGAAACCTGGATACATTTTCTGCTGATCTGTTACAAAACTAAGACTCTTAGATGCAGATATTTGAGACCTGTTCTAAATGATGCTGGGTCCGGCCACCCGGGAACAGTGTCGCTGTACTTGGGCTACTCGCAAAGTCTCTGTGTTATATATGTAACAGCACAATACATCCATAGGGCCTGGATGCAGAGAGAGGGAGCGCTTAACCAGAACTTAGGGTGATGGGTTTATTCATCAAGGCTGCGAGCAACTGTCTCCTTGCTGTTACAACCCCACAGTGGCCTATGCGAGCTAGATTTGCGTGTCAAAATCGTATTTAATACACAAATAGACTGCACTTTATATCCTGTGCTACTATAGTGCTATTAATGTAATTTGCTAGATGGACTATTTTTAAGAGGAGTTGTGGTGCTTAATCTTTTATATGATGCCAGAGCTATCAATTGTTCATATTTTGTATTGTGATGTTGCTTTTATGGTTTTACACCGAAATAAAGCTGTATTGACTATTCTACCTTTATGAACACTTTTCTAAACCTTCCAAGGTTAAAGACATTTCCCCTTTCACCTTAGAGTTTAGTTTATAGTGTGAGGGTCAGAATAGAACTTTGGACACAGGACAGTTTTGTTTAGACACCCTGACACGGAGAGATCCATATTTTTGGTTTAGGTACAGAAATTCCTCTTAGAGCAGGGTCAGATAAGCCTTTTCACAACCCCTTTTATTTTCAATAAAAATCTGTAACCAAAAACATGGCAAACCTGTGTCCAAGTTTTATTCCTGACTCCTAACACATGGAAGTGTAAGAAATCAAGAATTTGTTTCCGTTTTTGTGAAGTAGGGGCATAACCTGTATCTTCTTGGGACATTTATCACAAGGACGGATAGAAGGTTAAGCCAATTTGTGGGGGGGAAATAGATAACATCCACAAATTAAGAGTCTGGCATCTTAGAAGCTGCGTAAGTATCCCAATATGCCACCAGATCTAGCTGACAAGTGCATTGCAACATATGACTGGTTTACGGAAATGGTTTCCCAGCTGTTATCTAACTCTCTTTGTCATAAGACTGAAGAGGCAGGGAAAGTTTGGCAGGCTATAAAACTAGCAAAGGCTACTCACCCACAGGCTACAAATGCAGTAAGACCATTGCCAGACTGGAAACTAGACGGTCTTGTATGAAGAAAACTGGAAAAAGTCCATCTCATGAGACGCTCAGGTCTTCTGGAACTCCATCCTGGTGGCAATTAGGACTGCTCCAAGTCTTTCAATTTAGGAACGAGCTGAAGGTCTGGCTCTTCTAGCAACACCTTGGTGTACCCTAAATTCGGTCTATCTTGCGCACACCCCCCATCTGTATATTGTACAGTGATCATTATTACACATTTACAGTTGCTGGCTTTGAAAATTCTTGCTACCAACATTCTGCTGTATGACATGTACAGTGTTCCATTCTCCTGATTTAGTTTCACGCTATAAAAATATAAAATAATATTACGAATAAGAAATATGAAATATTACTAATACCACTGGCATACTGAGGACAGTCATGCTCTTCTTGTAGCTATTCTTATTTTAACTTACTCTAATGGATGTGTAATCTGTTAAACATGTATACATGAAGCCATGAACATTTTATACAATTCGGGTGCCAAGCCTAGCATCGCATCCAAAGGTACCGACATGCATCTGCCCCTACCCTGCTCCTCATGTTTTGTTCACAGTCACGCATCAGCTAGCCTATCCAGGACGTGTTCACTGCTGCTCTCTTGGTTTAGCAGCCCAAATATTACCATGCTGGCGTTAGTTCGGTCCGAGAAATTACACATCCTGAGTCCATCACCCAGCCATCCACTACAATATTACATCTGCCATCCGGTAACATTCTCCCCGATATACGGGCACCGTTGAATTTACCCTTGTCCCTTTCTCCAGACTTGAATCACATTCCATGCCTACTGGAACATCATTCACCCAAGCTATCACACATTTCGCCTGTCCCTTTTACCAGACAAGCCCATGTCTATCTCATAACCGTATTCATCTTTTATTTTCACTCCCTTTGCCTTACTGCTGTACCTTTTCCCCTCTCCTGCAGTCTAGAGTCTGGAGAGCCACATTGTCAGACATGCCTAGGTGCTCGGAGACTGCCACCATGGTTATTCGGCACAGTGAAAAAATCTTTGTAATATAGCAAACAAACCAACCTGAAGGTTCTGGTCAAATTAAAGGTGCAGAAAAAGGAAAACATCAGTCACATGAAAACCAAAGAAATACATTGAGCCGAGAACAATTTTATGTCTATAGTCCACTTGGATCGCATGAGCAACAGGCCCACAAATGCAGACGGTTCTAAATAATTAAAAGGAAGAATTGTATCTTCAAAAAACACAAACAAATCATGTTTACTGGCAGGAATATGAGCAAATAACATCAGTAACCTAAACATGAAAGACACACACTTCAATGAATAAAGAATAAAACAATCACCAGTAATGTGAGCAGTCCACTTACCCAGGAGAGCGGCGTCTCTAAACCACCTTCCTTTTTTATAGTGCTACACTGGGTTGTATGCTTTGCATTTTAAAAACAGCACTGTCCGCCTGTCAGTACATGACTGAACCTGGTCCTTGGAATACCTAACGTGAAAGAAGAAAACAAAAAGAAAAAAAATCAAATGAGGGAGGAATTTATTACAAATAGGAAAACGTATTGCTCTTCAGCACACTGAATTGTCACAGAATGTTTTCTGACCTGTTCCCAATCAAACATTTATAAGCCAGAACATTGCTACCATAGAAGATTCCAGAAACGGCAGCATGAATGCTAACAGATTCCATAATCCATCTATCTCGCACACACAGCTAGTGTGATGACATTATTTGGAAGTGAGGTCGTCCGATGGAAATTAGCATTTAAGGCGTATAATAGATATGCCTTAGCAGGTTTGGACTATTAGGATGTGTGGGAAAGTAGCACAGAAAATGAAAGACATGGGCCCTCATAACTTTGCCGGTCTGGAAAAAAAGCTAGTAAATTCGGCACCAGCAGTTTTTCTGGACTGGCAAAACACAAGTTTGCCGGTGGGGCCACAGATGTCCTGTCAGGCCTGAATTGCCAGTAGATCAGGCCCCTACTGTTAAAGAAATGCCTGAATCACTGGCAATACCGGTGCCAGTGATTCAGGCAATCCCATCCTATGGAGACCTATGGGACTCCACGGAATGGGAACTTACCATCGTCTCCGCTGCCCGTAATTTCCCAGTAATATCGATCGGGATATTGCGCGGTGGAGACGGTAAGGCAGTTTTGCCGTTATCCCATAAGGACAGCGGTGAAACTGTGATGATGGCCATGGTCTCGGATCTTATTTTTCAGTGTAAACGGATCCAGTATAAAGGGAAAAGATTGGTGATTTACGCCAGGGATACTGCATGTGCAATGCTACTAAATAACATGAGGCACAGGTCCCAGTTAATGTTGCTAAAATCTATGTATGGGGTCCGTCCAACTAATCCAGCCGGTCCTGGAGAATAAGGAAGGACAGAATTGGACATCCCAGACATTAGGGTCATTAGGGAAAGTTGATCTCTAGAACTGAAAGCTTCCTAGTAGTCTGCAAAATTGGGCATCTTCACCATTTCAGCAAGTGTGTGGCGGCTGCCCGTTTTCACAGTTTAGTTGCAGTCTTTATTAGGGTTGTGCAAACATCCTCCTTGTATTTTTTGGTCTAGCATGTGTGTGAAGTTGAAAAGTTCCTGGCATGAAAAGATGGCCGTAGCGTTAGAATGGTGCCACCGTACGAAAGGTATAATTTCCATTAAAAACACTGCTTTCATTTCAATGGTTTAGACTATTTAAAAATGTCCATGGAATCAAACAATATTCTTTTTTTCTTTTTAAACTTTGTTTTATTAGCATTTTTAATAATATAACAAAAGGCCTCAAGGCAAATTCAAAAAGATACAAATAGCTGGCCCGACAACCCTCCCTCCTCCCCTCTCGCTCCCCAAACAGACCCTCCCCCCCCTGAAACTTTGACCCAGATGGGTCTCCTTATTTTGGGGAGACGCTGCGGGAGTTTTATTTGTCCGGAGCACGAGAAAAAAGTTGAACGTTGACTACGTTTGTGGCTGTACATCGTCCACCATACCCCGGGCCATGGGCGCCCGATCCCTTCTTCTTTCCTCCTCGTGGGTCAATGAACGTCCCATCCCCAGGTCGACTGTACCCCGAACCAGTTCGCTTGGAATGTGCCCAACTTGTTATTCATCATTGCCGTGAGTTTGTCCATCAGAAACATGTTCTTGACCTTTTTCAACAAGACCTCCTTCAATGGGGTCTCCGGGCTCTTCCATTTTTGTGCCAGGGCCACCCTCCCCACCCTCAACATGGATTCCCACATCCTTGGGTATCTGGATATGTCTGTGTCCTCTGGGGGGAGGCCCAGCATCATTGTTAGGGGGTTCTGGGGGAGCAGTTCCTCGGTGATTTCAACGATCCAGCCCCGTACCTCTACCCAATATGTCTGGACTTTCGGGCAGTGCCACCACATGTGACCTCTTGTGCCGACCTGATCACACCCCCTTGGACATGCGGGGGAAACTCCCGTGAACATTTTCGCCAACTTCGCAGGATCCCTGTGCCACCCCTGCAAGATCTTGAAATTGTGTTCCATGTCCGCTGTGAATAAGTTCCCATGGAAAGCTATCTTAAATATCCTTGCCCAGGCGTCCTCGGAGATCTCTTCCCCCGCCAAATCGTTCCAGAAGGTACGGAACCTCCTCCTCTCCCCCAGGTTGACAGTGTTCAATATTCTATACATCCCTGATACCGCCCCCTTCCTGGAGGTCGCTGTGTCCACGAGTTTTTCGAAGGGGGTCAACTGTCTTTTCAAATTCTGTCCCCAGGATTGGTCGCACAAAATTCCCTTCAGGCGGAGATATTCGAAAATGGAGCGGGTCCGCCGCCCCAAGGCTTCTCTCATTTCCTCATAGGGGCGGAATTCCCCCTCCTTGAACATTTGCCCCGCCCATTCCATCCCCGAGTCGGACCAAGATTGAGCGTTGCGGAACCCCCTGCTTCCCAGTCTGAGGGGGTGACCCCAGAGCGATGACATCGGTGACGGCCATGAGGTTAGATGCGCCGTCTGGGGGCTTTCCCGACAGATCGCCCAGAGGACTCCCAACGTTGGGTGTGATTTTAGTCTATTCGGAATAAACTTGCTTGGGGCCCACAGGAGGTCCCTGACCTTGAGTGGGTGGGCGTCCATGTGCTCCAAGTACATCCAGTATGTACCCATCCCCTCCTTCATGTGTTCGAGAAGTACGCGCAACTGGGCAGCGCGAAAGTAGAGTTGGAAGTCCGGCAGCCCGAACCCTCCCTCCTCCCTCGGAAGGGTCAGGATTGCTCTTGCTGTCCTCGGGGTCCTACCCTGCCATATAAACTCACGCACCGCATTCTGAAGGACCCTGAAGGTTTGGTCGGGAACACAGGTTGGGAGGGCGGTGAAGAGATATAGTAAGCGCGGAAGTATGTTCATCTTCACCGCCGTCATACGGCCATACCAGGACAAGATCATTGACCCCCATCTCCTCAGATCCGCAGTGACCCTTGCCATTACGGGGTCATAGTTAGCTGGGGCGAGGCTGGAGAGGTCCCGGGTGAGGAGGACGCCCAGGTATCGGATGGAAGCCTTCCCCACTTTTATCCCTCCCAGGCTGGTCAGGGGGTCCAGGGCCGAGTCCCTCGTTCTCATGGGGAGCAGGACTGATTTAGAGGCATTAATCTTGAGCCCAGAGAGGCGACCGTATGCAGCCATCAGGGACATGAGGAGGGGGGGAGCAAGGATCCCGGGTCCAACAGGTAGGCCAGGATGTCATCGGCGAACAGGGAGAGTTTAAATTCTACTTCGCCTCTCTGGAT
The DNA here is from genome assembly GCF_040938575.1 of Ambystoma mexicanum. Lineage (NCBI taxonomy): Eukaryota > Metazoa > Chordata > Amphibia > Caudata > Ambystomatidae > Ambystoma > Ambystoma mexicanum. The sequence goes on from NC_090935.1 coordinate 1,156,165,164, forward strand.
CCCCTTGATGTCTGGGTGTGCTCTGACCGCTATGGCCAGGGGTTCCATGGTGAGGACATAGATGAGGGGGGAGAGCGGGCAACCCTGCCGCGTTCCCCGCGAGAGGGAGAAAGGCTCCGACAGCCTGCCATTCACCTGAACCCTAGCCTTTGGAGCCCTATATAGAGCCGCCACCCAACCCATGATGTGTGACCCGAAGCCCATTTTCTGGAGGGTGAGATCCATGAATCTCCACTCCACCCTGTCGAATGCTTTTTCTGAGTCGAGCGACAGGACGCACGCGTCTAGGTCCGTCACCTGGGCGTAGTGGAACAAGTCTATGGTTTTTCGGATCTTGTCAGAGCCCTGTCTCCCCCTAATGAACCCCACCTGGTCTCCGTGGACCAGCTTTGGAAGGATCCCCTCTATTCGCCCCCCGATCACCTTAGCCAGGATCTTTACATCGGTGTTCAGCAAAGAGATTGGGCGGTAGGAGGAGCACTCCGAGCGGTCCCTACCGTCCTTGGGGAGCACCACTATTATCGCCTCCATCATGGAGTCCGGGAGGGGTCCCCCTTCCAACACTGCATTGAATACCCTAACCAAGTAGGGGGATAGGGTTGAGCAGAACCTCTTATAAAAATAGACCGTGTAGCCGTCCTCGCCGGGGGAAGTACCCCCTTTCATCCCTCTGATCACGCGCTCCACCTCCTCCTCCGTCACCAGGCCCTCCAACCCCTCCGCCGTCTCCCTTGATAGGGCCGGGATCTGTATTGAGTTAAAAAACCCCTCAATCTCCGCCTCCCTCCCGTTGAATTCGGACAAGTATAATTTCTCATAGTATTGGCGGAAGGCCTCCCCAATGTGGGTTGCGTCGTAACCTATCCCCCCCCCTCGCTCCTTACTGCGTTCACTAATCTACTTCTCTGGACCTCCCTCAGCTTCCAAGCTAAAATCCTGTCCGCCCTGTCCCGTTTTTCGTAATACTTTTGTTTGACCAATTGAAGGCTTCTCTCTGTCTGGTGGAGGAGGAGGAGGTCCCTCAGCTGGAGTCTACAGTCCTCCAGAGCGGCCACCTGGCCTCGGTCCAAGGGGACCGTGGGGAGCCCCCCGGTTGGAGTTGGGCTATTTTCTCCCTCAGTAGTCTTTCCTGGGCCTCCCTCACCCTCTTTTTCTGGGCTCCCATTTTGATCAGGACTCCTCGTAAGGTGGCCTTAAAGGCATCCCATAAGGTATGCACGCCTACCTCCCCATTATCGTTAAGGTTAAAGAAATCCGTGATGCCTCAAGAACTTCCTGGGCTAGTACCTCATCCTTTAACAGGGAGTCGTTGCACTTCCACCTCCCCCTACGTTCGCTTAATCCTCCCCTTGCTATCGTGATTCGGACCAGGTCGTGGTCGGACCAGGGAATGGGGTCAACCCTATGGCCTGAGGTAAATGGGTGCAGGATCTCGTCCACCAAGATATAATCTATCCTGGAGAACGACGCAGGGGTGGCTGAGTAATATGTAAAGGGGGGGGTGTTCGTTCTGGGGATCGGGATCGTGTCCATCAGTCCCAAGTCTAGATTAACCCCTTGGAAGTTACGCCATAGTCTCGTCTGATGCCCCGGAAGGCTGCGGGCCTGTGCGTTTTCTGTCCCGGGTTGGGTCCAGGACCATGTTGAAGTCCCCCCCCGACCACCGAACCATGAACAAAGTGCTTGAGTTTGTCCCCTACCTTTTCCCAAAATAAGATTTGGCCTTCATTTGGGGCATAGATTACAGCTAGGGTGAGCGGGGCCACCTGCAGGGACCCCCGTAACATCAGGTAGCGGCCCTCTGGGTCTTTCAGCGTGGCCTAGTTCTCGAAGCCTGTATTTTTCGATACTAAGATGGCAACCCCTCTCTTTTTGCCTTTATGGGAAGCGCTGAAGACCTCCCCTATTCCTCCTCCCCGCATTTTGGGCTCGTTACCCCACGGCCAATGAGTCTCTTGCACAAAGAGAAAGTTGAGGTTGGCCCTTCTAAATTCCCTGCAGACCAGGGATCTCTTTGTGGGGGTGTTTAAGCCCCGTACATTTAGGGAGCCAACACCCAGGGGGGGTGGGGGGGGGGCAGACTATCAGCCATAATCTAAGACTTCCTCTCTCTCAGTCAACGTTCTCGACATGCTCTTCCTGGCATGCTCCCTTGGTTCGACTTTTCGTCCCCCGACTTCCCCCTCCCCTTCCCTCCGGGTGGGCAAAGAACAAAACCCCAACTGCCCCCCTTCCCTGAACCATAACTGAACTACCCCAACTTTGTGTCCCCCCTCCCCCTTCCCCGGTGTCCGGCCAAATAGTTCTGCCATCCGTGGCTACTGGCCGAACCACCAGCCTACCCGCTGCAGCCGGGCATTCTGTGGAAAGTGTGTTTCTGTGAGCCCCCCCTCCCTCCTGGCCGTACCGTCCCCCTCATGACTCCCCCATACTTGCTGTTCGTAGGGACACTATTAATGGTGAATCCGCTGGCTTTTCTGTGTATCCCACATGACTCGGTGGGTTTCCCCAGGTCTCAATCCTCGGGATCGTTCCGCTCCCCCTCCTTGACTGGCGATGGGGTATTCATTTTCCTATATTTCCTTGCGCCAGTTTTTCGTCTCCTGTCTTTCGACGGGCCCAGGCTCCCCGGGGTCTCCCTCCCCGGCCCCGACGGGGCCCTCCTGGGATCCGAGTCCACAACGTAGTCCTGGATGGCTACTCGTATGTCATCTTCCGTGGTCAGGGTTGACCGCTGGCCCATGTACTCAAAAGGTCAAAGAGAAGGGGTAACCCCAGCGGTAGCAGACCCCCTTTTCTTTCAGCAGGAGTGTTAGTGGGCGACAGGGTTAGTGGCCAGGGTGTAGGCGGAGAGATCTTGGTAGATTGAAATCTGGGCGTTGTTGTAGGTGATCTCCCGGGCCTTCCTGGCTTCCTCCAACACCTTTGTTTTTTCGGAGTAGTAGTGGAACCGGACCAGGATGGAACGGGGACCTCCCGCTCTCCCCCCGGCCCTGTGCACTCTATCGAACGTGGGTTCCGTGGTAATTTCTTCGGCAAAGAGGAGGGTGATGATGTCTCTCACCGCGCGGGTAATGTCTCTCTCCGTTTCCCCGTCCTGTTCCGGTACCCCAAAAATTCTGAGATTGTTCCTCCTTTCCCTATTTTCAAAGTCGTCCATCTGCCTGGACCTTTCCTCCTCCCTTTTCTCCAGGGCCGCTATCCTCAGTCCTAGATCCATCTCTAGGGACGTCGATGATGTCTGGTTGGCCTCAACCTGCAACAGTCTGTCTTCGACCTTGTCCAATCTTTGATCTATTTTTTCGAATTTCTGGGCAATATCAGATCGCATGTCCCTGATCTCCTGTAATATGGAGGCGAAGCCTCTTTCCATGGCGGACGTGGGGGGACCTGGGGTCTCCGGCTGTGCAAGTACCTTGGGGGGGCTTGGGCTTCTCTTGCTGGACGCCATCTCCTGAAAGCGGAATTCCTGTAGGGTATGCCGCCAGTCCATCGGGCTTCCCCCCCTGGGTTAGCCAGTGGTACCCCTCCTGGGGCTCTCAGATCGGGGGCGTGATGGTGGGTGGGGAGGGGGCCCCCGGGCGAGGCGCGCCCCTCCCTTACCATCGTGCGCTGCTGCAGGGGGTTTTCACCGGGCGGGCACACGCCCCACCGACTCCAGGCGGGGGCCACACACCCGGGCCGAAGGGGCCGCAGTCCGCTTAGGCTGCCGCTGGTCTTAATGGGCACAGGATACGTGGGCTCCCCCCCTCAATTCACCACTCCTCCGTCCCCAAGTGTGGGGGGAAACAATGTCGTCCCCGGGCGGGCACACGCCCCACCAAGGTCTGGCGGGGGCCTCGCTCCCGGGGACCGTGTGTAGCTGCCAAGATTCTCCTCGTGGGGGCGGCGGGGCCCCGAGCTCAACCCGGGGGGAGCATCACACATGCCTGACCCGGTTGGATCTTCCCGCTCCGGGCCTTCCTTCTTCACGGCGTGCGGCTGCCCAGTGGAATCTCGTCTGGGCTCTTCACGTCGTGGCGTGGGGCCAGCTGTCCCGCTGGGGGCGGCCCCCCCGGTGCTCTGGGGTTCCCGCACCTCTCCAGCGGGGTCACCAGCTCGAGTCCTCCCGGCGCTGGCTTCTTTCCATCGACGTGGGTGGAGGGGCTAGGGGGGGAAGGGGTGCGGATCCTTGGTGCGGATCGATCCGGCCCCCGCAAACCGCCCCCGACCGCGGGACCAAGTGCTCGATCGGGTCGAGAAAGGCGGGAGAGGAGGGAGCCCCCTCCGTGTGCACGCAGCTTCCCTGGGGCTCTTCAACGCTTCTTCGGTGCCGCGGTCGCCGAGGCCTGGAGCGGCCTCGTCCCCGCCTGACACTGCGGGTCTCGTTCTCGCTGGTCCCGGGAGCCCCGAGCATCGCTCCTTCGCTCGTTGGGTGCCCGGGAGGTTCCTCGCGCCCCTCCGTCCTGCTTTGTCCGCCTGGGGGGTTTCGGGGGGGCTCAATCCCCTGCTACAGCCCTGCTACGGCGGGAGCAGCACAATCAGGCAGCCATTGCCTGCGCGCCCCCTGGGGGCCTCCCTCAAACAATATTCTTAAATAAAGTGTAGTCCCAGCAAATAATTTTCTAGTGTACACATTAAAAATCGAACAGCCCATTGCAGTGAATAGTAAGCACTCACCAAAGGCCATTTGTGGGTTTCATGTAATGTAAGAGGTCTGCAAACTTTAGCTCTGGAGATGGTTTGGCCGACAACTTCTATCAACCCCTGCTAACATAGTAAATGGGGAGGGATGGTGATTGTCATAGTCCAAAGCATCTGGAAAGCTGCGAGTTGCACATCCCTTACATCACACATTTGAAACAGTGTGGTTCGATATGTGCATTTTGCGGTATCCCGTAATTTACACCGGAAATTAGTGCATACATTAACGATCTAGAAATGTATGGTGAGATGAATTGAAGGCAGATCGCATGCTGACAGCTCACGATAATGTAACTATAGGCGCGAGGAACCCGTAGGTTGATTTTATGTTTCAGACACCCAACCTGAACAGCTATTCTCAAGCACTGTCACAAGGTGAACCAAAGCCCTTTCTTTCAAGTTCCTCAAGTGTCTTCCAGCAGGTCCGCCCTCGGCATATTTCCCACTATTGTTGCTAAAGTCATTAAGGACACGAGATGCATTTAAGAATACAGCAAAAGTAATTCTTCATATATTCCGTTGTTTTGTTTTTAAAAAAGCTATTCAGCGCAGACCCCACCCAGATACTGGCCGGCCCTGGAACCCTTTACAAAAGCGCAATTTCAAAAAGAGTGCCACGCCGACACAACCCATCAGAACTGTGTGAAGTAGCAAAAAGGAGAGCTTTGAGTCCTCTCTGGAGAGCTAAAGAAGTCTCGGAGGATATATCGTTTTTATTTATATTTTATAGGTTTTTTATAACACTTTTGCCTTAAACCCTACCTGCGATTGGTTTCCAAGCGCAGACCCGGGATTCGACCTCTGTTCTGCGTGGTCTTGCTTCCAAGACCAGCGCGTTGCCCCTGTGCTATCCTCCGTTCAAAACACGGCATTCTAATTTCTTTAGTGGTCAACGATTTGGCATGCCAAGCTATTTTCAGTGATCTGAAACGCATGTTTGTCTGAGCATGCAGTGTTTGCATATGGTGAACATGTTATTGTGCTAGACAGGCCCCCGAAGTAATGGACTATTACCCTTCAGAACTAAATGTTATATTTTACCCAATTTCATTGAAAAAAGTATTGTACATTTGGCTCCATAATTGACAACAATTTTGTTGAGTGTACTCCGACAAGAACATCAAACCCACCTGGAGAGTAGGGTAAAACCTATTCTATGCTTGCAATTCAAGCTGATCATTTATGCACCATACGCTTGAAAATTCACCACCTTTCAGTGCCCAGAAGGCCAACACAACAGTCAACGGCCAATGCGGGCAATTAGCACTAGCTGGAAGAAGGAAGCCGTGCTTAATTTGAGCCTTGTTCTCGAGGCTGGGTACCTGCACATTTTGGACAGCATCAGCACTTATTGTTACACTTACATTTATTGCCTAAGCTTGCAAAGTGCTTCCTCTCTCCTAGGCAGGCTGCTGCCACAAAGAAGTGAAAAGGGTCCAGGGAGAAAGGACTGCTGCTGACTCATTCACTCAGAATATGTGTAAAGAATTCCCCATGTCTACATCAGCAGATTTCTGGGAATGAGGCATCCCTCAGCAAAAGATGAAGAGGCCCTGCGGACCGAGGAGCACTCTATGAAGTCCATGCCTGCATTTATCTCTTTTAAATGCATGCTGTGTTGGTGGAACCAACGCAATGGTGCATGTTTTTGTAGGGTTAGCAGTTGTTGCTTTAATGTCCCCTGCCTAGATGCCGGTGTGGTGGTATAGGTGAGCGTTGTGCCCGAGTGCCACCACATGCCCTGTGATGCAAGTCCTGGGTGAGGATTGAGGAGGAGCCCCTGTTCATCCCCCAGCATTGCGGTAGGAGGCAGGGATTTGCTAAATTTAATGTATACTTCACTTAGAGGACTGGGTATCTGGGCAACTCTAATGGGAAGCAGTAGTAGGAATGCTGATGCTTTGGGCCCTTTAACACCGGCCCGCAATTTAGAAATATTCTTTGGACAATAAAAGAGATCGGATTTCACTGGCCAGGCAGGTCTGTGTAGCTAAATCAGGTCTCAAGACCTCCCGCCCCACTTACCAGAAATGCATCCGTGAGAGCAGCACTAGGCTCAAGAAATACATGAGCAAGAGGAATCCTACATAGCGGATCACTTTTTTGAAGCCGCAGTCTAGAAGGCATCTGCATCATGCACGCCTCAATCAAAGGTAGCTGCAGTACAATGAATATTTGAAACTCACCATTCCCACAACAGCAAATCAAACCACACAAAGGCGCAATATCTCATGGCAAGGCCAGCCCAGGGGGAGTGAGGACAATCATGTAAAGTGGAGACTTCAACAGGCCACAGGTGTAGGAGTCTGCAGAGAATAAAGTAGCAAGTCTGGCAGCCGTTATTGATAGGCGAGGCTGCAGAAAAACGAGTGAGGTCGGATGTGATGAAAGTAGGAGCTGAGGAGGAAGAGGTCAACGGAGGATGCGATAGAAGGAGGGACAGAGGAGGGAATACGATCCGAGTAGGAGGAGGAGGTAAAATGAGGGGCTTCCGAGAAGGTGAAGATTTGGAAGAGGGTTTAAGATCGGAGGAGGAGGTGAAAGGAGGAGCTGGAGTTGATAGTAAAGCCCAAGGAGGAGGTGACAACATGAAAAACCCAGAGTAGGCAAGGGTCCTGGTGGGAGACTAGAGAGGTACATTTGCATGAAGCCCATCAGTGGTGGGAGGAGGTACAAGCATAGCGTGGGATGGCCAGTAGGTCTTTGAGGAGCAAGAGGAATTCAGTACCTGAGGAGGCAAGGAGAAGACTCGCAGGCAAATGGCCCACCTAGATAGGACAGTGGGAGAAAATAGATAGTCAGGGATCAGCCAGTCACAACCTCTCCAATGCAACCTCATTCCCGCTAAGGACCAGTTTGATCGACCCTAATACAGAGGCGGTAGTGTAATTTCTGGCAACACGTTCAAGCAGTCATTTAACATTGTGTGAAAGCTTCCAGAGGGCCGAGTCCAAGAAACACCTGCGGTGCTAGCAGGCATCCCTGAACACATACTGGAGAAGGAATTAAAGTCTAAGCTCTTGGTCATCATCAGGTGCCATGAAACCCAGAGACCGAGTGACCCTGGGGAAAGACCCAGGTACACTTCACAAGAAGATTTTTTGTGGATTGAACTTTTTCTGGATTTGTTCCCAAGGGAAGACTTGGTTGGAAGTGAATCAGGAAGACTTGGTTGAAAGTGAATCGGGCAACTGCACTCCAGGATTCTGAAAATCCTTTAGAAGCACATGCAAAGCACTCAAGGCGAGTTCCATAGAGACTGAAATGAGGGACCCCGAAGGGCGGGACCAAGGGAAAAGCTACAATTGCGTTGGTTCTTCTTTGTTACACAATAAATCATTTTAGAGACACGACCCCCACCCCGTCAACTGGTGTTTCAGATTTTGATCATTCCCTGTGCACTTTGTGAGAGTGTGTGAAAAGGGGGCAATGAATGTGGGTGACACTTGTTTCATGAACAGACTAAATATTAGGTTGCTTACGTGTATGCTACAATTAAAAAGAAGCCTGTATTATAATGCAAGTGAAGATTTAATTTGTAGTGTAATTGACTTTGCATTAGGTAATTACTTCATTTGGACAGACTTTTTACGTTAAAGTTTGAATTCCAAGCCTTTACATATAGTGCTTCCTGCTGCTATAGTGGACTCCTCCAGATTCTAAGCACTCAACCAATGATCAAACCCATGGTGGCCAGCATCATCCTCCTTCCAATGGGGAGTGTATTGCCCCTGAGCTTTCCTACCGGCTAGAAAATATACATAATCAGAGGCTTCGTTAGAGTAGGGCCTAACCCCAAATCTGTAAATGGCCACTCAGCAGCACTGTGTGGGTATTTACAGATGTTAAATGTCACGGCGTTGGGCCAGCTACATTAGCATTCTAATCAAACTAACTAAGGAAGTTCGTCCATCGTCAAAGTCCAAAGAAAATGTCCTCCATCCAAACCTGCTTCTAACTGACCCTACCACTATAACTAATAATTAAACAACACCAGAATGTTCAACATCTGGCAACTTTCCTTTTGCCAGACTTCCTGGGCTTCTTCTCAGGGTTTTCCAAAACAACCAAAGTTCTTGAAGTTCTGAAATATGGGTAAAAGTCAATAAAGACAGTTTCTCAACTTTCTTTGATTGTCTTAGAAGACTCTGTAGCTCTTGATATAGATTTATGGATTGGGTTGGAGTAAGGTTAAGGAACCTTCCGGTATCATTATTATACCCCCAGTGGCGGTGATCTTTTAATCTCCTCTTCCTCACTTTAGATCCCTTACATTCTTTCTGTTTCACACTGTCTCTGACTGGCCGTTCTGAACCCTTTTTAAATGGACTGATACAACAACTCTTTTGGCCCCTACAAAAGGTTTACACTGCAGGAGTCTCAGGCTCTGATAACCTGCGTTCAAACTTAATTCCATTGATTTCTCAATGTTTCTCAGAGCACTGCCAGTGATTGTCAACCATTATATTGAACCACTCTCTTGGCATCTCCCAAGACATAGTCTCTGTGTTTCTCAAGTTCCCATGATCAGTATTATAGCTTCTTTCATACTGTTCATTCAATCCGTGTTGCCTCCCCCTATCCTGAACCACCCAGGTACCTTCACTTGACTTGGGCTGGTTCACAGGGCTTGGTAAACACCATACAAACGTATTTGGCAGCTTTGTCTTCTCACATTCTCTGCTTTCTCGCATCTATTGCTGACTCGTTCTTGGTTTCTTGTTGTTTCGGTAGGCTCTGTATGTGTCGGCCGACGGGAGGTTTAGTTCCTCCAGATTCAACTGGTCTCGGCATTGTTTAGCAGGCCCTAGCCTCACCACGGCTTTCTGGTTGTCACGGTACAAAAAGGGATGGTCTCTGTGACTCTGTCCCCGCAGTGGTTGCTCCATTGCTCGCTAAACAGGATTTCAGAGTTCTTTTTAAACGTTCTCTCGCTCACAGACTGCTGCTGGCTCTGTGACTCCACAACGCACCCTGTGTAAGATTCTCTTCCCTTGATTCAAAGTTCCTCCTGGTTTTATGTGCATTATCCAAAACAAAAGGGGTGTATTTCGTACACAAAGAAGACTTAATTGCCACTTGTGCTGTGTTATTAGTGTAGGTAACTTGAGGGACAGCTCAGAAACTGTGCGAGGACTTATGAGCTAATAGTACTGGAAACATAAGGGTGGCGTCCTACCACATATATTAGGTCACTTTACATATACATTTTTTGTAAAGACTTAACTATTTGGCATGCTTAGTATAAGGAGAGCTGTGTTACTAAGCTGACTCTCATACAGGAAAGGTGATCAGACAACTTCTTAAAGAAACCACTTTAGTTTATTTATTTAGCCAGTGTTTCGAGGTGCAGATTCAACTCCGCATTGTGTTCACATGTGCAATTTTAGTATTTCAATTGTATTCAAAGTCGTAAAAGACAAAAACATTAATTAAATCAACAAATACATAGGAAACCATTTACAAACAAAACATGTACAATCACACGCTGAGCAGTTTCCGAGCCGTGAAATCATTAGTGGTTGGCCTCAGTGTAAAACATATACAAAGGAATAATCTTGAGTTCTTTCATAAGGCAACCACTTGCATAGTACAAGATATTCAAAATCAAAATCCAAAGGACCATTCTTTCTGACACTGAATGTTTTAAAGTTGACTGGTGGGAAAGGGACCTAGTCGTTGGTCTACGTCTGGAAGTAGACTGAATTGTGGTTTGGGATGGGAAGGTGGTTAGCCCTCAATATGGAGTGATCCCGTGACGTTCGGCAAGGAAGCCTTCTTCATGGGCCTCGACCGGGTCTCCCTGGACAAAAGTCGGATGTGGCACTTCTTCCAATGGAGGAGAAGCGGAGGGGTAAAAACCCGTTAGTCTGGGGGAGGTGACTCCTTGGGACTAGTATGGTGACTAGTATACTGGATGCACTGTGCTGCAGGGTGGCGAGCTAGTGAAGATGCTGAGGTGGACAGAAATGATTGTAGACCAGAAGCAAATTCCTGGATGTTCATGGTACAATCCAGGTTGTAGATATGCAGGCTTTCAGGCCAGTGTGGTAATTAGAAGTCCATGAAGCTTCATGGCACTCGAGTCAAGCGAGTCTTCTGAACCCTGGAGGGGCGAAGTATGTGTGTGTGGACCGCACAGGACGCGGACACAGTAGAGGCAGCTGTAAGTGCAGCAGTCCGTTGAATGAGCTGTGTCCTTGTTTCGTGTTTTTAGTGGACATATCTTCATCTGTAGATGCCTCCATTTTCCACACAATGGGCCTTCTAAGGTTCTGCCTTTGTGTGGTGGGGCGAGGGGGCGAGATCTGCATACTTTGGGAAAGTGATTGTGCTTACCAGAGTTCTCGCATGTGTGTTCCTTCGCTGGGCACTCATGTAGATTGAACATGCTTCCTATGCAGAGTGCACATGTTTTTTGTGACTTTTTGTAGTCCTGCCCCTCTCACTGGGTGATGATTGCAGGGTTCATTAGGGAATCATGTCTTGCTGCAATAGGGTTGCTTGACCAGCTGGATGGCTTGTACATGGGCAATGGCTTTTGTTTGCTCAACTGGTATCCAGTCAAAAGACCCCTGCATAGCTGTGGCACATGCGCTAGCCAGATCGTGGTTTTTCACTCAATATTGAACATATTTTGTAGTGAGATGCATGATTCCCATTATATGTCCTGTGAAGCTTCACTTAGGCACATCCTTGGATCAGCTCCACATGGATCTTATCATTTGCATTCGACTAAGCCAAAAGATTTGGTGAGGTGGCATATCCTGGCATGAAAGCCATCAATGAATTCTCCTGGCTTTTGTTTATCCAGGCGCAGGTTGAGTCTTTCGTAATCTGGCTTCACTTAGGGTTGAAAATGTCTGGAATGAGCCGCTGAGGCCCGGCCATTGTTGTTTCCTGTGTTCAACAGGGAGAGGAATAATTCATGGATTTAATTTCCAACAAGGTGTAACAAAGTAGATCTCTTGACGTTGGGATAACTTTTTCTCATAAGCTTAGGATAGATATTCAGGCAGCGCAGTAGCACGGACCACCAGCGCGCTTGTGATGAGGCTCCTTACACCATTTCAAACAGAGGCAGAAGAGGCAAGCTGGTGAAGACATCTTGGCAGTGCATGCTTATTCAAACTCCATTCAAGGCCTTCAGGGAAGCAGTGTTGGGCATTTGTTTGCGCAACCTCACATGCACCACTCTCAATGCACCATCAGCGAACATGCTGCTGTTGAGGAGGTAGTGGAGCGGGTGGAGAAAGGGAGGGCCCTTTCGACATGTTAGGTTCACTGTATGGTGGCAGTGGGCAACTGAGCACAGTGAAGAATGCACAAGGAGGCAAGTGTTGGTGGTTCCGCCACCGAAGAGTTCCCGCTGGAGCGCGGCAGCAGGGCTCTTTATTGTCATGATTGGTGGCATCAGACACCTGCTAATTCCTGCGTGCGTGTGTGTATGCTCGTAATGCTCCAAAGGGAGCCAAGTACGCCCAATTGCACAATACATAACGCCCCACAGGAGTCATCTAAATGACAACTTAGTAGAAGTGTAGATACGTGTAAACGCACACAAAAGGAAAGTTCAGGCAAAGGAGTGTTTCAAAACAAAACTTGGGAACCTGATGAACAGCAGATGTTTCTTGCTGCAATGAAGAAACAGTGTAATAGCTCCTTTTACATAAACACCTATTTTTGTCTGCTTCCCTACCGGCAGTGTTAATCATGAGTGAGAAGCAAAACTAATTGGTGAGCTCTACTCTACTTTCATGCATGACTTGTTGACAGACAAGGGCCGTGAACAACATCCCAATTCAAGATTGACGACCTCTGCGACTTTTACAAAGTCTAAATAACACTGCATATGTAATGTGATTGAACTTTGCATACACCCCCCAAACCCTAAATGAGATCTCAGCACACAATGTGCATTTGGATTCAAGCAAAACTTTACATTCCAGAGAGAAAACAAGCGGACTAGGAAGACTGGGATTAAGAGCCCGGTTGGCATCCCAATTAGAACTGGATGGATACCTGCCAGCAGAAGACGTTGCTTAATGCAGGTCATAGAGGTAAAAATGGCATGTGATGAGCCATAAGGTTCAATCATGAGGCACACGCGCCTCAGGTGCTCTTCAGGGTGGCATCCAGACCCACCTTAGCAAAAGCATATGCCTTCAATCAATTAGTTCATTTTGAATTAAAAATCCATAAAACTTCACAAGCACATACATACAATGTCACACTCGATCATATCAAATACATATTCATTCAAAATGAAATATGCACAATAAAAAGTATACCAAACCTCATATTAGCTAACACATTGTGTTAAAAAGAACACATTTGCAGATATTCATCAAAATTCCCTAGATATATATAAATATCTCTCCAACAGACAAGTGCAGAGTCACATACAACTGCAGAGAATCCAAGGAAAAGGACACATATGGTAACAGAGTAAATATTTCACCGCCACACAAGCTACAGGCAAGTAAAATGGTAACCTGAATCTCGCCAATGCTTGGCCCATTTACGGCACCATATATCTAGTAAAAATGGGATTCAGCCACCTAATCATGGCTTTAAAATAAACCGAACAAACACAAAAGAAAGGGCATTTCCAATGACTTCCATAGTGGGGGAAAAACACAGGCTGAGCTAGCATTGCTGCTCCAGCTTTCTGCAACAGCTGAAAGGTTCCACAAGGAAATCTCGCATATAGTGAGCGTGCAAATAAATGGTCGATTAATCATGTCAAAATAGCATTCATATCCCAAGTGTTCGTTACACGAAGATATCATAAATGTAGGCTGCTGATATTGCCATCATTGATTAAGTCTCTTAAATAGCATTCCTTAAAGAGTCATTGCACCAAAAGCATACTGCATTGCGCCTGCTTCCTTTAGGGGCACCATCAACACCAAGCCCAGCAAACTGGTTTAGTTTAGCTAATTTATCTTGTACTTCAACCAAACCACCCCGCTGTGTGCAACCACAAAAACTGAGATGCAAAAGGAAGCAAACCTGACGGGGAACATAGAAAGATCATAGCTAGGGACAGACCATGCACACATTTAAATTCTATACAAAGGAAAGGAAAAAAAGAACATGATTATGAAATGGAAGGCAGCGAACATAGGTCAAAGAAGACTATGTAGTTGAAGATAGACAAAATAAAAGATGAATTAAAAATAGAAGGGAAGAGCAACCAAGCGGGCAGAACAATAGTCCAAAGTGAGAGCAGAAGAGGAGTAAGAACAAGTTTAGTAGAGCAAAAGGTAAGTAAAGGCCTGAAGATATTAAGGAAAACATTTGGGCCGAGCATGCTGTACAAGAGATATGAAGAGAAAAAGAAAGGTCAAAATGTACTCCTAGATTGGGAGCCGACACAGAAGGTGAGAAGAAGAAAAGAAAACTGATGGAGGAGGCGGGAAATACAGAATTCCACTTTTATATGGATTATGATGGCAAGAGTGAGTAAGCATTCTTTTCTGGCTGGCTAAGAAGCATTCTTTTCTGGCTGGCTTTTTCACGCCTAGAAACCCTTGTGTACAGGTGCATTGTAAATGCCATATCAAACCATAAGAGACGAGAGGAGAGTGGAACAAAATCAGTAAAAGTGGGAAAGGAGAAAAAATGGGGAGAATCGTCGACATCAAAATGGCAAAACAAATTAAAAGAAGAAATAGTATCAAAGAAAGGTGTACTATCGCAGGAAACAAAGGAAAGAACCAAGCACAGAGCCTTGAGGAATCCCATACTGAAACGGTTAGGAAGAAGATTTACCAGCCCAAGAAATAAAATAAATTTGGTCAGAAATGTAAGTAGAAAACCAGTGAAGAACAGTACCGGAGAGCCGAAATGAGGGGAGACTAAACAAAAGAATAGAACAATCCACAGTGTCAACAGCAGCAGAAAGATCTAATAGAACCAACAAGGATGATTACTTAGCATGAATGGCTGAAAGAAGAGAATTAGCAACATGGAGAAGCACAGTTTCAGTAGAATGAAAAGGTCGGAAACTTGAGTGAACGATATCAAGAAAAGAGTATCAATCAAGCTAAGACAACAATTGTGAGTAGACTATGCTCTCCAAGATTTTATACAAATGGTAGAAGTGAAACAAGGGGGAAAGTTAGAAAGAACTTAAGCATTGTTAATGACTTCAATTCAGCAATCCCACTAAGACAGTGCCTCGCCTGGGATGCCCAAGGAAGCCCTTATTTATATATTTTTATGACAAGTTATACTCTGGATGATAAACCCTTATGTAACGCCCCTCTTTGAATCCCCCTGACCTCACTGAGCCAAGAAGTAGGTGTGTTTTGCAATTTAAAAGATTTATTGGAAAAATTAAACAATATATATATATATATATATCACACTTTTATAATAAATTAATATTTGATATCACACTTAAGAATATGACAGTGATCAACAATGGATAATATAAAATTGTACGCTTATTTAATTACTTAGGAGTCGGTATAGGAAGGAAAAGGTAACTGAGAATGCTTTTATGGTCTCCAGGAAAAACAATGATGGAACGAATGCAGTACAGAAATAAACTGATAGGGTTTCACAAGAGATATGTTCCCTTTTCCCCTGGTGGCAATTCACTCCCCCCTATGCAATATAAGGAGATGGAAGGTGAGCACACAATTTTCAGGAATACAAACAAAATGCAATACAAAGTTCCAGTTCCCCCCAGCGAGCTTAGAGGAAAACATGTATGATTTTAAAGCAGGCAAATCCTTTTAAATGTGGTGGCAATGAAGTCAAATATGCTAAAAATGCTTTTAATTCCCTATAGGAGGTTCAGGGTAGGTGATACCTATTTATGATTAGTTCAAGTCACACTTGCGATGCTCAAAGCAGGTTGAAAACGAATTTTAGCAGTTCAAGCAAAAGCGGCTATTTTGACAGAAGCTAAATGGACCAAATCGCGGCACTTTTTCCGAGTGCATCGAGCGCGATTACGGAATAAGTAAAAGGAATGGAAAGTCAGTTTTAGGCTTGTTGGAAAGCTTAGAATTTTAGCTTTAAAATGAAAGTTAAATCTCGTTCTTAGCACACGCGGTCCCAGAGATATGGACGAT
Organism: Ambystoma mexicanum; assembly: GCF_040938575.1. Taxonomy (NCBI): domain Eukaryota; kingdom Metazoa; phylum Chordata; class Amphibia; order Caudata; family Ambystomatidae; genus Ambystoma; species Ambystoma mexicanum. The sequence goes on from NC_090935.1 coordinate 1,156,180,937, forward strand.
TTTGTGGAGATAGTTTCTCGAAATGAAAGTAAACTTCAGAATGACAAAATTACACTTTTACAGCTTTGAAATGACAGAATGAACACACGATTCCTATGATGCAGTTCTGGACGGGTTCAAATGTTTTAAATCAGATTATTTTAGACTAAGAGATTGGTTCTGGCACAGTTCTAGCTGAGTACTCGCACTATAAATTCAAAATAGGCCGTCAAGGTCTGGTCAGGTTTGGACTGGACTCCGGCGGCTTCTGGTACTGGTTCTGCTCACAGCGGTCTGGTCTGGGTCTGCTAGCGGCACTTCACAGCGGTCTGGTCTCTCTGGTTCTGGTCTCTCTGGATACAGCACTGCTTTCTGGGTCTGTTACCGGTTCTGGCCAGAATCAAACAGCTCAGCCCGGCTGCTTGAATAATTTGCAAAAGATTTTTAGGCCTACTGAAAAGGATTCAGCTTGTGGATGGGCCCCTGCTTTAAGTTCTGGCTTGGTTCTGGATCTATCTGGAGTTGAGTTCTGGATTTTGAAGTCGTCCGGCAAAATGCTTTGCAAGAAAATGGAAAGTGAGTGTTGCCTGTCCAAACCAGTCTCTTTTTATGCGTTTTGAAAGTGGGTGGGTCGGCTCATTCTGCATGCCCAACCCTCTCATGATTTGATAGGTCAAGGATTCTCTGTGGCCTGATTTGAGAAGGGCTAGTGTGTCAGAGTGAGTCAGAGTGAGTCATCATTTTACAATCTATTGAAGATATGCCCCTTTGCTTTTACTTAGAAAAATCAATTTTACCCAAAACACATATTTCCCAGATACACAGTTTGTTGAAATTAGACGCACACATTGCAGATGAAT